>NC_045957.1:27736945-28059445 GCF_010909765.2 Amblyraja radiata | reverse complement strand
GACGATTGCCTTCTGTATTCAGCTTCCAACTCCAGTTCCAGTGAAGTCAAGTAGTTAAATTTCACCCAGAGTGTGATCAAAGTCAAATTTATGCTGTCTGCCATTAAATCTATCCAACCTTTGACTATGTGTAGAAATAAAGAACTGCAGGTGCTAGTTTATACCAAAGGTAGACACAAAGTGCTGGAGAAACTTAGCGGTTCTGGCAGCATCTCTGGAGAAAAAGAATTGGTGATGCCCTGACCTGAAACGTCCCCCATACTTTTCCTCTACAGATGCTGCCTGACCTGCTGAGTTACTCCAGCATTTTGTGTCAACCTCTGACTATGTTCGGTGTCTGACATTGTTACTTTATCCTGATTCCGTCTCTCCGAATTATATCCTTCATAATTTCAATGATGCGAATCATCTCCCCAACGACCTAGTGGATATTTTAGCTGTGACAACTATCTGAACCGTAATGTTGGATGTAACGGTAAACTTTATATTAGGGGCTGTTGCAGATTTTGTTACAACTTTAGGACCTGTCAGTTGAATAACAAACGTTGCTTGTCCTGAATTAAATGCTTCTGTAAATCAACCAACTAACCCGCTCGTCTTTGGGATGTGGGCAGAAACCGGAGCAACTGGAGGCAACCCATACAAGTCACACACAGAGAGCATACAATCTCCACACAGATAGCACCAGAGGTCAGAATGGAAGACCTCACACACAAGCATACTAAAAGACACTGTGAAAGCCAGTTCTGTATAAAAGCCCCATCGATGGGGAGGACCATTTGAAAACCACTGTGTGGTGATATCCAGGCATGTGTTTCATATCACTGGATGCCTCTCCATATCTCTAGTAGCCGCTAGGACGTAAATGACATGGAGTCTCAAATTAATAACTCAAGCCATGCAAATTGCAAAGGGGCGGCACAGTGGCGCAGCGGTAGTTGCTGCCTTATAGCACCAGAGACCCAGGTTCTATCCTGACAATGGGTGCTGTCTTTATGGAGTTTGTATATTCTCTCTGCTACCTTTTTGAATAAAGGAATCACATCTGCTATCCTCCTGTTGAGCAATATTTAATACCATCACCATGAGCTCTGCATTTGAAAGTGATGAGTGGATTAATAATTTGTCCATCTCTGACACACCATGTGAGATGGCAAGCACAGCTGCCAGCACTGCCCTCTGCCACCCTTTCAGTTCTCACGCTGATAAGCTCCTCACCACAACCAAATGCATATGTTTATGTCAGGCCGCATGAGCTGGCAAATTTTAACAGACGTCCTCTGGAGATTAACAAAACAGCTATTAAAGGTGCAAGACAAAACAAGAATGGAGGGCTCCAAGCAACCCCATGCCCTTGAATGGCAAAGATTCATCTGCAGCAACCCACAAGCTACACATCACCCTAAGACAGAGGCAGATCTAGGAAATTATATCAGATGATTTACACCCTCACAAACACTGTTATGAGCTTTGGTTCAAAGAGTTTAGTTTATTGTCACATGTACTGAGGTACAATTAAAAACTTTTTATTGAATGCTATCAATTCAGCACAAAGACTATTCAGCACATGACTATTATCAAGTCATCCACAGCATACTGATGCAGGTTAAAGGAAATAACGTTTAGTGCAAGATTAAGTCCAGTACAGTCCGATTAAACATAGAAACATAGAAAATAGGTGCAGGAGTAGGTCATTCAGCCCTTCGAGCCTGCACCGCCATTCAATATGATCATGGCTGATCATCCAACTCAGTATCCTGTACCTGCCTTCTCTCCATACCCCCTGATCCCTTTAGCCACAAGGGCCACATCTAACTCCCTCTTAAATATAGCCAATGAACTGGCCTCAACTACATCCTGTGGCAGAGAATTCCACAGACTCACCACTCTCTGTGTGAAAACAAAAATCTTATCTCGGTCCTAAAAGACTTCCCCCTTATCCTTAAACTGTGACCCCTTGTTCTGGACTTCCCCAACATCAGGAACAATCTTCCTGCATCTAGCCTGTCCAACCCCTTAAGAATTTTGTACGTTTCTATAAGATCCCCTCTCAATTTTCTAAATTCTAGCGAGTACAAGCCAAGTCTATCCAGTCTTTCTTCATATGAAAGTCCTGCCATCCCAGAAATCGGTCTGGTGAACCTTCTCTGTACTCCCTCTATGGCAAGAATGTCTTTCCTCAGATTAGGAGACCAAAACTGTACGCAATACTCCAGGTGTGGTCTCACCAAGGCCCTGTACAACTGCAGTAGAACCTCCCTGTTCCTATACTCAAATCCTTTTGCCATGAATGCTAACATACCATTCGCTTTCTTCACTGCCTGCTGCACCTGCATGCCTACTTTCAATGACTGGTGTACCATGACACCCGGGTCTCGTTGCATCTCCCCTTTTCCTAATCGGCCACCATTTAGATAATAGTCTATTTTCCTGTTCTTGCCACCAAAGTGGATAACCTCACATTTATCCACATTATACTGCATCTGCCATTCATTTGCCCACTCACCCAACCTATCCAAGTCACCTTGCAGCCTCCTAGCATCCTCCTCACAGCTAACACTGCCCCCCAGCTTCGTGTCATCCGCAAACGTGGAGATGTTGCATTCAATTCCCTCGTCCAAATCATTAATATATATTGTAAATAGCTGGGGTCCCAGCACTGAGCCTTGCGGTACCCCACTAGTTACTGCCTGCCATTCTGAAAAGGACCCGTTTACTCCTACTCTTTGCTTCCTGTCTGCCAGCCAGTTCTCTGTCCGCATCAATACTGAACCCCCAATACCGTGTGCTTAAAGTTTTCATACTAATCTCTTATGTGGGACCTTGTCGAAAGCCTTCTGAAAGTCCAGATACACATCCACTGGTTCTCCCTAAAGATAGTGCATGGGTCTCCGATGAGGTAGATGGTAGCTCAGGATTACTCTCTAGTTATTGATAGGATGGTTCCATTGCCTGACAACAGCTGGGAGGGAACTGTCCCTGACAGCTGATCATTTGAATGTATTTTTTGCCCACTCCTCTGGGTATGCAGACCACCAGTTCTGAACCCTTTGTGTGATGCAATTGTTTTCTCTAGACTCGAGTATTTCAATCATCTTCTGGATAGCTTCACCTCTTGTGCTATCTATAAATTTCATGTCATCCTAAACTCGAGTGTCCACATCCAACAAGTCCCTTTCAAACATCACCCCCTAAGCTCAGCGAGCAACAATGCCAATGATTTTTGAACACTTGGATTAGGGAATCCTCATTCTAGTTTCCCTTATCCCTCCATACCCTAAACCCCCTCCAGCCCCTCTCCCAATTTCTGTAACCTCTTCCACCTTTCAATTCTCTGAGACCTCTGCACTTTTCTAATTCTAACCTTTTGAACTATGTGCATCAATCCACCATTGCCAAACATACCATTAGCTATAAAACCACAAACCATTCAGTGGGTCAGGCGGCATCTATGGAGGAAGTGAGATGGACAGACGATGTTTTCGATGGGACCTATCTTCACATAATTGAGTATGCCATTAGATATCAAGATCTTCAGCTCTGAAATTTTCTTCTAAGCCTCTTGCTATACCCCCCCTCCCCCCCTTCTCTTTCCTGCACCTCACCTGGTTGCGCTCTTTCTCCCTTTCCCCTCCTCCCCCTTTCTCCTCCTCCCCCTTCCACCTATATTCCTCTCTCTGGCTTCACATTTCACACTTCCTCCATCCTTATCTCCTTATCGCACCCTTTCTGTCTTTTCATCTCTAGCCTTTGTCCAACCATCAGCCAATCCAATCCCTCTCACTTGTATCCACCTATCACTTGCCAGGCTTTATCCCACTCCACATCTCTTCCAGCTTTCTCCCCAACCCCCACCCCCCCACCCCTTCCCTGCCCTCCGCAACAACAATCAGTCTGAAAAAGGGTTCAGACCTGAAACAACACCTCCAGAGATGTTGCCTGACCATAAGACCATAAAACATGAGTTAAGAATTAGGCCATTCAGCCCATCGAGTCTGCTCTGCCATTCGATCACGGGTGATCTATTTTTCCCTCTCAACCCCATTCCCCTGCCTTCTACCCGTAACCTTTGACGCCCTTACTAATCGAGAACCTATCAATCTGCTTTAAAAATACCCATTGGCTTAACCTCCACCACCATCCGTGGTAATGAATTCCATAGATTTGCCACTGTCTTGATAAAGAAATTCCTCTTCATCTCCATTCTTCATCTGATCTGTTGAGTAATGTCCCTGTCCCACTTAGGAAACCTGAACGGAAACCTCTGGAGACTATGCTCCCCACCCAAGGTTTCCGTGCGGTTCCCGGAGGTTTTTGTCAGTCTCCCTACCTGCTTCCACTACCTGCAACCTCCGGCAACCACCTGCAACCTCCGGGAACGGCATGGAAACCTTGGGTGGGGCGCAAAGTCTCCAGAGATTTCCGTTCAGGTTTCCTAAGTGGGACAGGGGCGTTACTCCAGCACTTTGTATCTTCTCTTTCTATACCCTATTAACATGAATTTTTGGTCAAGTTTTTGACCACCCATCGTGGTAAGTTGGAAGCAAATTTAAGTTGAACTCATTGCTGCAAAGCATTGCAGGGAGCATAGATAGGACTGTGAAGTAAACCTGCTGACGGCATTGCTTATTACGACATACAATGCTTCTGCAATTATACATTTGCAGGCAACTCCATTTTTGCAGCAATGCATTTACATTGTTGAGATGTTTTAGCCAGTTTACTGATATGATTATGGAAGTTGGGACTTAATACAATTGTTCAATACATTGGTGAGGCCACATATGGAGCACTGTGTTCATTTCTGGTCATCCTGCGGCGACCTAATCTGCGAGTTTAGACAAGTTTGCCCTCGACTCAAACTCGCAGCATGGTCGAACCTGGTCCTAGGAGGTCCTACGAGGTCACTGGACCTCTCCTTCATGCTCGAGGGAAGTTCCCGAATACAGCTGGGTCGCGGAAAAAATTTCAGCATGTTGAAACATTTTCAGCATGTTGAAAAATTTTCCGCAAGTAAAATTTGTTTGGCATGGTTCTTTTGAACTCGTAGTGCAGTGGAGGGGGATCGCTAGTTAGTTACAGGCAGTCGGGGGCAGCCGTAGACAATCTCCTTCGCTGACCAAGCATTTCAGGACCAAGGAAAATAAGTAAAATACCCGCTAAACTTTATTATACTTCTAAAATGTCTCCACTCCTTTTCCCCCCCTTCCCTCCCCCCCCCCCTCCCCACCTTTCCACATTCTCTAAAGGACTTACCATACACTGTGCAGCCGTCTTTTACCTTCCTCTTCATAGCGGGTCTGAATTTCCCCCGCTTTCCCTGGTCCACGCCTTTGCGATGTGTTTGTGTGTGCGCGTGCGGTCGGTCGATCCAGCTCGCGGTTTCAACGCTGACGGTCGATCCAGCTCGAGGTTTTCCAGGCGAGTGCCCTCGAGCTTGAAGGTCGAAGACACTCTTCTTAACTCACGTATTAGGTCCCCGCAGTGGGACAGCCCCTTTAGAAAAGATGCCATAGAGCTGTAAAGAGTGCTGAGAAGATTTACAAGAATGCTGCCAGGACTCGAGGACCTGAGCTATAGGGAGAGGTTGGGCAGATTAGGACCTTATTCCTTGGTGCATAGGAGACTTGAGGGGTAATCTTATGGAGGTGCATAACATCATGAGGGGAATAGATAGGACAAATGCACAGTCTTTTACCCAGAGTAGGGGAATCAAGAACCAGAGGACATAGGATTAAGGTGAGGGGGGAAAGATTTAATAGGAACCTGAGGAGCAAACACAAGCAAATGGGACGGGCTTAGATGAAGCATCTCAATCTTCCGTCCTGTATGACTCCTCCAAAACATGATGACAGTGCACAGTGCAATCAATTGCTAAATGTGTTGGGAAATTCACTGAAATATAATAATGTTATCCTCAAATGTTTCAAAAGAAAGGTTAATTTTTGAAGTGCCTTTTTTTAAGACATTATTCCCCTCCTGTTGACCCAGTGCAGCACTACAGGTTTATACATATCAGCTGCTTTTCTTGCAACTAATCCAGGTAATTAATCATTTTGCCAAGGCCTTGGCAGACTATTCATTCATGGCATCATTGACCTGCTGTCAGTACACAGGCGGCTTCCACCAGGAGCCTTGTGACGGGGAATCTAAAGGAAACACTCCTCTCCTTCTTCCGTTAACTGTTGATAAATCCACCATCCACTCTGCCTGAGGTGAGCAAGAGCTTCATAGGCCAGGAAATTGGTCCATGATAACTTTGACAATCATGCTCTTGAGGGACCCAGGTAAACCTTAACCATAACACTTAGCATTCCACAAGAATATAGAGTCATCGTGTATGTATTTTATCTTTGCAGAGTATGACTCTTTAAATTTAAATCAAATTTAAGTGCAATAATATCTCGATTAGGACACAAAGTACTGGAGTAACTAAGCAGGTCAGACGGCAACTTTGAAGAGCATGGATCGGTGACGTTTCGGGTCAAGACCCTTCTTGAGTCTGAAGAAAGGTCTCAATCTGAAACGTCACCAATCCATGTTCTCGAGAGATGCTGCCTGACCTACTGAGTTACTCCAGCACTTTGTGTCCTTTTGTGTATCAACCAGCTTCTGCAGTCCTTTGTTTCCACAATATCTTGATTCGATTTACCATAGTCCATAATGTGCATCTTTATGGATCCTGGTTACAAAGACCCATTGCTTGCCACAGGCAAAGCCAGCCAATCGTTTCTGAGTCTGAATATTGCCTCTGGTACAGTGAGAAGGAATAATGTGCACACCATAGTGAAAAAATGTTTTTCCTTCTCATTTGACGTACTCCACTGAAGCAAAGGGTAAACGAGCTTTTAATTGGTATCCCTATATAGATGTTAGTCAGTTTCAGTGAATTTCAAGATCTTTTCTTCTCCCATGGGGACCACTTTATTTTAACAAAGTCTGACTTTTCTTCAGCTGTTAGCATGATGTGAATACTCAAAGGCATCATTGTTTCTCCTTAGCTTCTATTGAAGGCAACTCCAAAACACCAGTTTCACGTTTGATTGATGTCATTTTTATTTGCAACTACCCAGGTTTTGTTTGAAGTCCTTAATTCCCCCTTCTAATCCTCCATGTTCCCGAAGTTCCTTTGCATATGAATTATTTACCAGTGTACAAGCTTTCACATCAGTGAAAGGAAAAAGGAGGTGACTTAATACCACGCATCTTGTGCTGTTGGGATTGAGACAAGACAAACTTTAAATTTCAACAGCTTTGATGTGGAAAGAACATTTCAGCTTGAAAATACCAAGTTGAAGCAAGGTAATTTCAGTTCTGCAGACCTCTTTGACCATAAACAAAACAGCAAAGAGTGACATGGCATTGAAATTCTTTGCAAGTCCATGGGGAGGAGCGAATGCCACCTGAACACGTCGTGGTCTGATCAACCACGGCTGGGTCGCCTGGGTGAGGGTGTCTGATGTTGAAAGCCCCGAAACACCCAATGACCCCAGGTTACATCATTGATGATGTGTTCAGGAGCATCTATAGATGTATTTGTATCAAAAATGGACAATCGAGTCTAACTTCCATTGTTACCCAGATCTGGAAAAGGGAGACATAAAGAACTACAGATGCTGGTTTACAAAAAAAATACGGAGCGCTGGAGGAACTCAGTGGGTGCAGGACATGGATTGGTGATGTCGGGACCCTTCTTCAGACCGATGATAAGTGATGTTTTGGGTCGGGACCTTACTTCGGACTGAATAAAGGGCCCTGACCCAAATCATCACCTATCCATGTCCTCCAGAGATGCTGCCTGACCCGCTGAGATTTCCAGCATGTTGTGGGGGGGTTTCTGAAACCTAGACGATCTTACCAATAATTGAATACATTTTGTACCAGCCATTCTGGAGATTCTACTTTGAATAAATTCTACGCTAATAAATTCTACTTTGAATATTGGCATTGGATATTTTTACACACAATGCATCTGACAATCTGACACTGGGCGGCACAGTGGTGCAGCGATAGATTACAGCACCAGATCCCCAGGTTCGATCCTGAGTATGGGTGCTGTATATATGGAGTTTGTATGTTCTCCCTGTGACCACATGGGTTTTCTCTGGATGCTCTGGTTTCCTCCCACATTTCAAAGACGTGCCGGTTTGTAGGTTAATTGATTTCTGTAAATTGTCCCCAGTGTGTTGGATAGAACTAGTGTGTGGATGATTGCTGGTTGGCATAGACTCAGTGGGCCGTGGGACCTGTTTCCATGCTGTATCTCTAAAGTAAACTAAACTTATAACTTAACTAAAACCTTAAACCTCTATTGCATTACACAGACAGGTCACCCAATATTCATCCTGTCCTATCGTCTAAAGAAAGGTCAAGACCTGAAACATCACCTATCCATGTTCTCCAGAGATGCTGCCTGACCTGTTGAGTTACTCCACCACTTTGTGCCCTTTTGTGCATTAACCAGCATCTGCAGATCTTTGTTTCTGCATTCATCCTGAGATGTCCGGAAATAAGGTTCAGGCCTCAAGCTCCTGCCATCCCTTATTTTGGCCTGAGTATGGTATTACCATGCAATACATTTCTTACATCCTAGGAACCACTTTAATTCTGTCAAATACTGAACCCTCTGTAGAATGGATAGTGATGACAATATCTGAGTCAGCATTGTAAAATGAGTCAGTGAAATCACATTGTCGAGTTACAGTAATGCTATTAACTTAAAAGCCATTTGGCAACAAACAAATCCTGATAGATTGTAAGAAATACACAATACATTTGCAGCAGTGACTTGTACACGGCTTCTGAAATTTAGTTCCATTGAAACCAAGGCTCTCAGTCAAGATTAATATGTCAGATATTGATAAGGGAATCAAGGGGTCAGAGTATCAGGCAGCAAACGTTTTTTTTAATTGAAGAATGAAGCAGATTAGAGAAGTCACAACTGGATGTCCTTGCTGGCTGATGCTGCTACCTCTATAAACAGCAAGCTGCCACTGGACAAATGGCCACAACCTCTGGGTTGCCATGGCCAGGGCGTGGTGGCCACGCATAACGATCGTCGGTTGGCTGGACCGGGAACCTGCCCGAAGGCTCGTTGGGGCCGACCCAAAGATCATCGGTGGCGTAACCGAGTACATCGAGTGCGTGGGCCGACCGGGCTTTGGACTTTGAATAATGACGCCAAAACTTGTGTAATACATGCAAAATGAATTTCACTGTACAGTTGCATATGTGACAAATAAAGCACCATTGCACGATTGAACAGCTTTACTATAAATATATGTATGAGAGCAATGGAGTGATTTTCTATCATTCTATCTTACGCTTGATAGGAAGCAATGCACTGCTTTTCACATATTTTCCTATATCTAGCCCTCTTAATCAAACCCAAAGTTAATTTCCAAAGCATTTTCCCCCTTAAACAATCTTCCCATCATAAAATCTAATTGCTTCCCATTGTTTCTTTAGTTATTCCCATTGACTAACTCAGTGTTTCAATGGAATAATTTGATTGAGAGGAAAAAAGATGTTTTCACAATGGTGCTGCACATTTTGCCTCCTCACAGAACCTGAGGCTATGTTGAGCCTCAGCCAGGGCCGGATTTACCTATAAGCTTCACAAGCTTAAGCTTAGGGCCTCGAGATCTAGGGGGGCCTCGGCAGGGCCGGATTTACCTACAGGCCTCATAGGTTGAAGCCTAGGGCCTCAAAATCTAGGGGCCTCTGGACAAGGAGTTAAAAAAATTCTGAGAAAAAAAAAATTGGAGCACTATAAGCGTTTCCACTTTGACGGAAATTACCCGAAATTCTGGTTCCGGCCACTGGATGTTTTGGGGGAAAAAATTGCGATCATCCGCGCCTGCGAAGTTGGGGGAAGCTGGTGACGCAGCAGCAACGCAAAATGATGCTGTCTCTCCGCGTGTGCGCAGTGGGCCCAGGCAGGTTCAGATCTCCATTTGCACTCCACACAATCACCTCGATGCCTCGTATCTACTCCAGGTAAGTAGTGGAAAATTGTGTTGCGGGAGTGCACGTTTCTCTGGGCCGGGGGGGGCTGCGGTGTCTGCGGCGCGGAGTCGGAGCCTCGCTGTGTGGGAGGGAGAGAGAGGGGGGGGATCTGAGAGGGGGAAACGGGGGGTTGAGACAGAGGGGGGGAGAGAGAGGGAGGGGACGGGGAGAGAGAGAGGGAGGTGGAGGGGGGGAGAGAGAGGAGAAGGGGGGGAGGGGGAGAGAGAGGTGGGGAGGGTGAGAGAGGTAGAGGGAGAGGGAGGGGGAAGGAGGAGGGGGAGAGGGAAAGGGGGGTTCTCTTAAGTGAGATTGCAAAATTAAGGTAGGTTTTAGAGCAATTATATTTTCTCCTCCATATGAATAATAAGCAATTGGAACAGTTTTCTTTTCCTTGATAACAATACTTAAAAATATGAATTCCATAATTTGCGACTTTCATTTTGCATCATATTTTTAATGTGCACACACAATAATACCGTCGAACAGTAACAAGCAATCAAATCAACACACGAAACATTTTCTAAAAAAAGGTTTTATTTACTGCAAAAACTTACAGTATTTTATTTGCAGTGTTTGCATGCTCCTTTATAACATTTTACATAACATTTTACAGTACAACTTGATTATTAAAACAAGAACAGCTTCAATTCTTGATTTTATAAAATGTATACAACAATGATCCCAATCATCCCATTCCAACCACTCATTAGTCTTGACTCAACCAAAATTATTTCTGAAATATTGGTCATAAATTTGGTGCAAAAATGCTCCAAAATAAGACTCAGAATGCACCAGAGAGTATCTAAAACCCCGGCCGCAAGGGTCTTTCAGCTTCGCGCTTGTGATATGCGCTGTGTGCACTTATTTCGCATAAAAGTTTTGTAATCCTGCCATGCCAACCCCCTTATTGAAAAGCTTCATACGGGCCTGGTGTATAATATTTTTGACACGGTCATAGGTCTTTCTTACATATGCTGTCACAAAGCACTGTAGTCTCTAAACAACAATTCAGTAATTTTCCTTGCTGAACAATATTTCAGAATAATAGTGTTTTAAGCTGATAACTCGACACTAGCACTGGCAATAAATAAAAAGCGCAGCTTTCCAGTCCTTATCTCATTGGCCACACTCGGCTGCACATCGGTGTCAATCTGGTGGACTCTTCCATCTTCCTCTCATCGTGGGGGTGGCGGATTAGGAGGGGCCTCACAAGTGGAAAAGCCTAGGGCCTCTCTTCATCTAAATCCGGCCCTGGCCTCAGTAGCGATTGACGTCTTTGCCTGTGGCAAGCAATGGGATCTTTTCAACAAGGATCCATAAAGTTTAGGCTGCAAGGAAAATTGATGGGGGAAAGGAGATTGCTCTGTGAGTTTGCATAGACTTGAGGTGCTCCAGGCAACTGTGATCCTCACTCTCCCATGTTTCTAAGACCTGGAATAACTACCACAGATAATTCAAAGCATTGGAAAAGTACCACAAATCTGTCTCTGTAAAAATCTCTATACTTACTGACGGGCCAAGTGAACCAATGTCACTGTCCTGTGTCCAGCCAATATCCCCAGCAATAAATTATTAATCACACTCAGTTGTTCAGTCTACAGTACATCTGTTCTTTGCCCTTGGGTGTTTTGGTGTGCTGGAGGAAATGTGCATGTCCTGATGATCAGCGAATGCTGCCTCTCCTTTCTAAATATCTTTTTTTTTTTAAGTCTCCGGTTTTATTTTGGACAGTCTTCAGGGCCACAATGGTGCAGCTGGTAGGGTTACTATCTTGCAGCATCAGAGACCCAGGTTCTATCCTGAACTCAGGTGCTGTCTGCGTGGAGTTTGCACGTTCTCCCTGTCATCGCGTGGCTTTCCTCTGAGTGCTCCGGTTTCCCCCCAGATCCTACATCTGGGTGTGGGTTTGTAGGTTAATTGGTGCTGTAAATTTCTCCTAGAGTGTAAGGTGTGGATACGAATGAGGGATAACATATAACTAGTGTGAATGGGCGATCGATGGTCTGCATGGACTCGGTGTGCCTTAGGGTCTGTTTCAATGCTCTATCTTTCAAAAAATTCTATCAATCAAAACTACAAACACAAAGCATTGATGACTTAGAGGTCCCATTGCACCTCAAGGAAATGAAATAACTTATGTGCCCCTGAAGACAGGTCCAAAGAAAAACCTGAAACAAAAAAATAAATGATACTTAGAAAGGAGAGGCAGGACATGCACATTTTCATCAGCACTAGACCCAAACACCCAAGGGCAAAGAACAGATGTAGACTTATCATGGACAGCAATGGAGGCAGCATCTGCTGGAAGGAACACATCAAAGAATTCCCCAAACACTGAGCTCTGTCCCTGATATGAGCGCCCTTGTTTCCACAGCAAACTCTGCTACCAATCTCATCAGCGCCCCAACCGATATGATGATGAAAAGTCCAGTAGCCGCAATGAATTAGCTTGGGAGATCAGGACTTCACTCTTGGCTTCGCCCTTTTAAGAGGTTTTTGGATAGACATATAGATATTCACGGAGCGGTGGGACATGGATTATGCACAGGTAGATAAGAGATGGTCTTGGAATCATGTTCGTTGCAGACATTGGAGGACGAAGGGCCTGTTCTTGTGCTGTACTGTTTTCTGTTCTATCCGTTCAGTAATCTGATAACAGTGGAAGAGGGACCTCTCTTGTCTCAGGACTGAGATTCGAACCTTCGGGGGAAGAATCCACAAGAGGAAAACTGCCTATACCTCAAGTCACAGATGGAATGGTCAAGGTGACCTCTTTCTGTACTGCCAGGTTGAAAGTTGTTCCATTAGGCCCATTAGGTCTGTCAAAATATTGCAGCGCAATGAATTTAGAGAAGTAGGAACTATAAAGGCATGTACAGTTGGTTAACACATCAGTTCACTGACACAGCAGTTAATGCTGCTGCCACATGTCTCAAGGGACCTGAGTTGAATTCTGACCTACTGTCTGTGTGGTGTTCACATGTTCTCCCTGTGAATCGCATAGGTTCCCCTCGGGGTGCTTTGGTTTCCTCCCACACCCTGAAGATGAGCAGACTGGTAGGTTAACTGACCACTGTAAAATACCCATGATGAGGGTGGAAGGCAAGAGAATGGGGGAATGGGGGGGTTGGTGGCCCTGTGAGAAAGAAAAGATCACAGGGAAATAAGTAGAGGAATCTGAGAGCCAGCGTAGTCTCAGTGAACAGAGCTGCCTCCCTTCACATAACCTGAGGTGGGAAGTTAATAGAAAGTAATAGTTGTTTTTTGTCATTAAATTAAATGCCTGTTTCATGTTTGACATTTGCTCTTCAGGAGTAGCCAACAAAAATAAATGTATCATTACATTTAATGAGTGTCGTGCACATATCAGAACCTCTCAAATCTCTTCACATGAGTTTTTAAGTGCTGTCACTGAGACTGAGCTTTTCATTAGCCTTTCATTTCATATGGGGCTTTTGAGCAAATACAATGCTAGGGATGTAATGCTGAGGCTTAATAAGACACTGGTCAGACAGCCAAGTTAGTAGATATTTTTAAGGCGAAGATTGACAGATTCTTGATTAGTGCGGGTGCGGGTGCCAGGGGTTATGAGGAGAAGGTAGGCGAATGGGGTTGAGAGGGAAAGATAGATCAGCCATGACCGAATGGTGGAGGAGACTTGATGGGCTTAATGACCTAATTGTGCTCCTGTAACTTATGAACTTATGAACTTTCATCCTCGAAAACAAACAGCTTCGACATAATTCTAAAGATTTAGGTAAGAATACACAAAATCTACACAATTTAAATCCAGAAAATTGTTTTCAATTTAATTTTAGGACAGGATCAAGCTAGTAAAAGGAAAACTTAAGAGTTCACATTAAAAAATAATAATTTCTCAGCCAACTGATGATCTGTGCAGAGATCTGTCCAGGTAAAACAAAGGTCTTAGTCCTGGCATCATTCCAAAGTCAAATGAATGTTGTAAAATGGTCACGCAAAGGTATTTTTAGTTGGATGAACCAATGTGGGTCAAGAAACTGTAGATTTATTAAGAACTATATCATCCTGCCTTATGGAATGGTGGCTGATACAGCCAAATGCCTTAACAAGTCCAACCAATGCCTTAAACAGCAAGAACATCAATCTTATTGATTGTTAGTTTAAGTAAGACATTTGTCTTACTTAGAAAAGTCACAGCCTGCTGTTACCCTGATAGATCATAAAATAAAAGGTCTGTGGACTGAGTGTTTTGTAAACCATTCAGGTCCAGAATCTGATGGAATCCTAAACGTTGCAATCTTTAGGACGTCAACACTTGGTATAATTGTTGCTAAATAATATATTGAAGATAAATGTTTCAGATGACACTGTGATTAGAGAGAAACTAAATACATGCATAATTTAGCTTGGTAGATCTATTTAAATCCTTGACCATAGGATGACAACTGTTTTAGTTAAATAGAAATACTGCCAGAAGGATGTTTTGTGCACAGAATCATTGTTCCTTGAGCAGTCTGCATATCAGAGGCAGTTGATGTGTTAAATTTCTTTCATATTTTCAGCTAAAAAAATCTCCACGCTTTGTGATTTCAAGACCGTAACAAAATCTTAGGCCACATCGGTCCCCTTGGAGTGAGATACTGTACATAATCCCATGACAGCAGGGGAGTTGTCACCATGTCTGCCACACCCCCTATTTCACATCCAATTTGACTGAAACAGATTAGCAGATTATTGTAGGTGGAAGTTACTTTTGCAGAAAACTGCTGCTTCATTTTCTACTCTACAACAGCAATTTTTGGATGTCTTGAGTTTGTTAAAAGCATCGCTTAAGTGCATTTTGCATTTTTATAAGGCTAACCTGTAAGTCTGAAATAAAAAATAAAATTCTGGAAATATTTTGCAGGCCAGGTGGCATCATTAGGTTAGTTTTGATGAGAGATACAGCATGACAACAGGTCCTTCGGCCCACCAAGTCCACGCCAACCAACGATCACCAGTATACCAGTTACATGTTATCACAGTTTTGCATCCTACACACTAGGGGCAATATATAGAGGCCAATTAGCCAACAAACCTACATGTCTTTGTAATGTGGGAGAAAACCGGCGCACCTGGAGAATCATTCTGACTTGGATAAAATATTGAACCCGTCAGCATTGAGAATTGGCATGAGAATTTGTCGCTCTATGAACTCTGTTGACTCTAATACAACAATAGACCTTTTACCCTCTATAGACACAAAATGCTGGAGTAACTCAGCGGGACAGACTGAAGAAGGGTTTCGACCCAAAACGTCACCCATTCCTTCTCTCCAGAGATGCTGCCTGTCTCGCTGAGTTACTCCAGCACTTTATGTCTATCTTTGATTTAAACCAGCATCTGCGGTTCTTTCCTACGACCTATTACCCTCTTCCTTGCTGATTTACATTGGCCTCCATTAAAACATTACCTTGATATTAAAGTTCTGAGTCTTATATACAAATTTCATTTCTTGTTTTCATTATGACCTCCAACAGCTCTAATGACTTCTGTGCAGCCCTCGTTTATGGTCTCTTGTCCATCCAGAATTTAAACTTTCTACCTTATCTCCAACTGTTTTATTCAAGCTGTGAATTTCCTTCCCAAAACCTTTCCACTCCCCCAATTCTCTCTTGGCTTTGAAAAGCTCCCTTAAATATACACCTTTATCAAAGCTTTTGGGCCCGAAAGCTCTTCTAGCTTCAGCCCTTCGAGACAGCCATTCAATATGATCATGGCTGATCATCCAAAATCTATACCTTGTTCCTGCTGTTTCCCCATATCCCTTGATTCCATTCGCACTAAGAGCTGAATCTAACTCCCTCTTGAAAACATCCAGTGAATTGGCCTCCACTGCCTTCTGTGGCAGAGAATTCCACCGGCAGATAATGGCAGAGAATGTTCTCCAGAGATGCTGCCTAACCTGTTGAGTTAATCCAGCATTTTCAATTGATAATCTTCTCAGACATTTTGCATCATTGCTGGTCTAAATAAATGGAAAAAGTTGCAGAAGACAGACACAAAAAGCTGGAGAAAGTCAGTGGGTCAGGCAGCATCACTGGAGAAAAGGAGCAGGTGCCGTTTCAGGTCGGAACCCTTCTTCAAACTGAAAGTCAAAAAGTCAGAAAGTAGAAAAAGTTGCTGTTGTTTTGATATTTTGGTTAAGCAATATGCATCTCATTTCCCTTCTAAATATCACAGCTTCAATCTGAGGACATAAGATTAGAAACAGGCCCTTCAGTCCAACAAGTCTTAGCCAAGAAAGGACACAAAGTGCTGGAGTGACTCAATAGGTCAGGCAGCATCTCTGGAGAATGTGGATAGGTGTTAGGTCCAGGGCAGAAAGGTCAGTATGAGAATGGGAAGGGGAATTAACATAGTTATCAACCAGGAGATCCATCAGGCCTTGGCAGACTGAGCACGTTCATTTTAACTCCCCCTTCCCTTTCCCATACTGTCCTTTTAGTCCTAGGCTTCCTCCATTGCTAGAGTGAAGCCCCATGAAATTGGAGGAACAGCACCTCATATTCCACTTGATTAGCTTACAACCTAGTGGTATGAACATTGAATTCTCTGATTTTAGGTAACTAACCAACAAAATAATGCCCCTTTTCCCCACCCCGTCTCCCTTCCCCCCTTCTCCCCTTCTCCCCCCAATCATTCAAAAGGATCACAACCCAAAACGACACATATAATTATTCTCCAGACATGTTTCGTGTGTTTGCTTTTAGATGCCTTGAATTTGGATCATGCAGTTCACAATTTTGCGTGCCATAAAAAATAAAACATAACAGAAAACCGGTGATATTCACAATCTGCAATCCTCAATATGCTGACAGTGAATTCCAAACACATATACAATAGGAGTCCATCAGTATGTAATACAAGTACTGACATTACATTCATGAGCCATAGCTTTTCAGGTACCTCGGTACACGTGACATTAAACTAAAGTTCTGGTGTGCATAGATTTGTGGGTTACCCGTGCAAAAACCTCTGACACACTTGCTTCTACACAACATATAGGTTTCCCGGGCCACAGCTAGGCTTCTGACAGATAGATCCTCTATCACCATATGAACTTAATTGGTTCTCCCTTGTGTTTCCTCCTGCCACCAACATTCTAAAATCATTCAATAGTTTCCCAACACCACCAAGCTGCCCCTTCCCCCAGATAAGAATCAACCCCCCAGTGCTCACTCACAAGTCTTCCGAATAGATTCAACCTCACCTGACATCCTTCCTCAATACCAACTACTTCCAGCCACTCTCTTCAATCAATACTCACCTCCCCACACTGATCACTAATTGCATTCCACAACCACTGCAAACTCTCACCCTGAGCCGTCTGCTGACTGCCTTGATCCATGACCCGTCACTCCCGCCCTAGGTCTCCCTCCCCTCAGACCCGCCAGAGCGAGCTCTGCCCCAGGGCTCCTGATTTCCTCTTCACTGGTGGGATTGTCAAGCAAAGACCTCCACATTCAACACAAGCTCTTGTGCAAGCCCACCAAGCAGTGACCGATCAAACCACTTTTACAGCTGCCAACCAGAAATCTAAGTCCCAAATGCCGTACGCTTGTCAGATATGAGACTGATTTCCTTGGGGACAAAGATACTTGCATGTGAAGTTAAGAAAATAAACATAATGTGAGATTTTATGGAGTTATTTAACTCTCTGAGTATTACAGGAATTTAGATCCAAGAAACCTGTGGCAGGCACAAGATTGGAGTATTAGGAGATAGTTTAAAGCTAAAACAAATAGTTAGGATAGTCAGACCAAAGGGTGTGTGTGTGTTCATGCACGTGCTTGCATTTGTGTCACAGACGTATGCATTGCAGAAACAGGCCATTTGGCCCTCCATGTCCATGCTAACCATCATACCTCTCTACACTAACCCAACAGAGACACAGAGAGAAAGGGAGAGAAAAATATAGAGAAAAAGAGGTGAGAGAGAAAAATATAGAGGAGAAAGAGAGAGAGAAAAATATAGAGGAGAAAGAGAGAGAGAAAAATATAGAGAAAGAGAGAGAGAAGAGGAGAGAGAGAGAGAGAGAGAGAGAGAGAGAGAGAGAGAGAGAGAGAGAGAGAGAGGGAGAGAGAGAGAAGAGGAGAGAAGAGGAGAGAAGAGGAGAGAAGAGGAGAGAAGAGGAGAGAAGAGAGAGAAGAGAGAGAGGGAGAGGGAGAGGGAGAGGGAGAGGGAGAGGGAGAGGGAGAGGGAGAGGGAGAGGGAGAGGGAGAGGGAGAGGGAGAGGGAGAGGGAGGGGGAGAGGGAGAGGGAGAGGGAGAGGGAGAGGGAGAGTGAGAGGGAGGGGGAGAGAGAGAGAGAGTGAGAGAGAGAGTGAGAGAGAGAGAGAGAGAGAGAGAGAGAGAGAGAGAGAGAGAGAGAGACTGGTATTTTAGTTCTTAGTTTATTATATATTTTTTAAGATTATTATGTATTATCTGTGTGTATCACGTTTACAGGCCTGTTACGCTGTTGCAAGTAAAATTTTCATTGTTTTGTTGTCATTGTATATGACAATTAAATACTCTTGACTCATCCTTGATCCCAATGGAATGCCTGTGGAATTCTTTGCAAGAGAAATCACACAGCATGCTATCAGGCTGAAAATAATTATTCTGGAGTGCTGGTCATTGTTAAAACATTCATCATTGCAGCAACATGCAGTTTGACTGGTGAATTCAAACACAATTTAAAAACCTTCACTCATCTAAGGTGCTGCTTAAGCTATTGACAGGGCCTTTCGGATGATTCACCTCATTTGAAGAAACCTTGACCTTCTTTCTCCACAACTTATCAAGGTGTTCCTGGTAAAAGTTGTCAAAAATTACATTTCCAGGATGGCATATCATGAACAGTCCCTTAAGAGATGCATCTTGTGAATTAATTTTCCTTTGAAGAATCACATTTATGTAAAACATGAACAAAAAAGGTGCTGTAAAAACAGAGCACGTCAGGCAGCATCTGTCAAAAGAGAAACAGAGTTAATGTTTCAGCTTGAAGACCCTTCATTAGAACAAACAATTTCTGCTTTTCTTTGACATTTTCAGCATCTGCCTTTTTTTGATTTTCAATTAGGCTTTTATACATTTCTCTTTTACCGTACCAAAAACACAACTAAATTGATCTTAAAATGGGACGCGTTGGAGAGAGAAACAATGTTAATCTTTCAGGTTTGATGAAGGATTATTGACCTGTAATTTAACTCTGCTTTTCTCTCAACAGATGCTGCCAAACCTGCTGAATATTCCAAGCATTACTATTATAATTTCAGATGTCCATCATCTGCAGTTTTTTTTCGGTTAAACTAATTTAAAACACCCCATATTCCACTTTCATTGCCGACAACCCAATGGCATGAATATTGACAATAGACAATGGACAATAGGTGCAGGAGTAGGCCGTTCGGCCCTTCGCGCCAGCACCGCCATTCAATGTGACCATGGCTGATCATCCACAATCAGTACCCCGTTCCTGCCTTCTCCCCATATCCCCTGACTCCGCTATCTTTAAGAGCCCTATCTAGTTCTCTCTTGAAAGTATCCAGAGAACTGGCTTCCACCGCCCTCTGAGGCAGAGAATTCCACAGACTCACAACTCTCTGTGTGAAAAAGTGTTTCCTCATCTCCGTTCTAAATGGCTTACACCTTATTCTTAAACTGTGGCCCCTGGTTCTGGACTCCCCCAACATCGGGAACATGTTTCCTGCCTCTAGCATGTCCAAACACTTAATAATCTTATATGTTTCAATAAGATCCTCTCTCATCCTTCTAAATTCCAGAGTATACAAGCCCAGCCGCTCCATTCTCTCAGCATATGACAGTCCCGCCATCCCGGAAATTAATCTTGTGAACCTACGCTGCACTCCCTCAATAGTAAGAATGTCCTTCCTCAAATTTGGAGACCAAAACTGCACACAATACTCCAGGTGTGGTCTCACTAGGGCCCTGTACAACTGCAGAAAGACCCCTTTGCTCCTATACTCAACTCCTCTTGTTATGAAGGCCAACATGCCATTTGCTTTCTTCACTGCCTGCTGTACCTGCTTGCTTACTTTCATTGACTGACGAACAAGGACTCCCTAAATCCCGTTGTACCTCCCCTTTTCCCAATATGACACCATTTAGATAATAATCTGCCTTCATGTTTTTGCTACCAAAGTGGATAACCTCACATTTATCCACATTAAACTGCATCTGCCATGCATTTGCCCACTTACCCAACCTGTCCAAGTCATCCTGCGTTCTCATAGAATCCTCCTCACAGTTCACACTGCCACCCAACTTTGTGTCATCTGCAAATTTGCTAATTTTACTTTGAATCCATTCATCTAAATCATTGATGTATATTATAAATAGCTGCGGTCCCAGCACCGAGCCTTGTGGTACCCCACTAGTCACTGCCTGCCATTCTGAAAGGGACCCATTAATCCCTACTCTTTGTTTCCTGTCTGCCAACCAATTTTCTATCCATGTCAGCACTCTACCCCCAATACCATGTGCACTAATGTTGCTCACTAATCTCCTGTGTGGGACCTTATCAAATGCTTTCTGAAAGTCCAGGTACACTGCATCCACTGGCCCTCCCTTGTCCATTTTCCTAGTTACATCCTCAAAAAATTCCAGAAGATTAGTCAAGCATGATTTCCCCTTCGTAAATCCATGCTGACTCGGACCGATCCTGTTACTGCTATCCAAATGGGGAGGAGGCGGGTGTCCCCCCTTTAATTGATACGGGGCTTTTGCATTTTTCAGCTTGAAATTGTGCAATCTGATGCATACTGTAGCGAGTCTTTTAACTTACATTTGAATGCAATATTTATGCTTTAAATTGGATTAGCTATGAATAAGGTTAGGCTAATTTACATTCCTAATTACATTCCACAGTAGAGCCAGACAGTGATCAACAGGTGCATCAAATGAATGATCTTAGTGTATTCATGTATGGAAATCAGATTATAATCTGATGTTGACCAACCTGGGTCTCACTGCACACCTGGTACTACTCCTGACCCTGACTCCAGTTACATACCTTCTCTCATTCCTGACCCTGAGTTCAGCCTTACACCTGGCCCCCTATTCTACCCTGATCGTAGCTGCTTACCTGCTTAGGTTCCCAGTGCTGAACACTCCCATTGTCCCAGCTTTGACTGCACACCTAGTACTATTCCAGACCTTGACTCTGGATGCACACTTGGCCTTGCTCCTAGCCACTCTGCACTGACAATATATCTGGCCCACACATAAAGCCCCATATCTGACCCACTGGACTTAACCTATTACGTTCAAGTCCACAGGTGCTTATCTAATGCGGTAATCCTTTATGGAGCACTTTACGGACCAAATTTTGTATGAAAAAATTTGCTGCATCCATTGGCTTCCTTGTTATCTAACATGCTAGTTACTTTGTCAAAGACATCATCAATTGGTTGAACACAATTTCTCATCCATAAGATTATACACACTCAGCTGTATAAGTATTCTGTTACCATTTCCTTCATTTTCCGAGCAAACTGGCCTGAAGTCATATTCACCCTCAATATTATTTGCTGTATTCCTCTCAACTGGGACCTTTCCGAAATGCAAAGTCCAATAACTATATATTTAAGCAATAATATTCTATTTAATGTGATCTTGAGAGTACACAATATTTTCTGTGGTATTCATAACACAACAATGATAAAAATATCTTTGTTTTGATTGTACCTACCAACATGCATACATTATTATATTACAGTTAATATGTACTGAGGGCAAATTTTTGTTCCAATGCTCCCCATTCCCAATTACTTTTACATTGAAGTGATTTAAATCCAAGTGAAGTTTAAATGGCATCAGGAAAATAAAACCTCCGGAATGGATGATATTCATTACGTGGTTGGTTGGAGTCAGTATCAGCACAGTTACTATATTAAACTTTGAATCTTCAGATGTCCTGGTTCAAGCTAAAGCTAAATACAAATAATGACCTCCTCACACATTTCCCTGCAAGTATCTCTGTCACTCCTTTAAAATATGCCCCTTCTTTGAACAAGCACTTAAACATCGCATCTGAATCAGTTTCCATCTGATTACACTCCTTGAGGATGTTC
This sequence comes from Amblyraja radiata, assembly GCF_010909765.2. Taxonomy (NCBI): domain Eukaryota; kingdom Metazoa; phylum Chordata; class Chondrichthyes; order Rajiformes; family Rajidae; genus Amblyraja; species Amblyraja radiata. Next base: position 28,037,337 of record NC_045957.1, on the reverse strand, counting down.
ATTTACGTGTTCAATTAATAAAGCAATGAGATTGGGGACATTTCTATTCAACTTGTCAAACGAATTTGGGGGGGGGGGGGGGGGGGGGGGGTTAGAAATAGTCAGTGAGGTAAACAAACATAATAGTTGAGTGGCAAATGACAATAGTGCTACTTTCCCAATATTTATCTGAAGGAAATAATGGGTTATCAGTATGTTGTGACAGAGCTTGAAACCTTGAATGTAATTTTAATATTACACTTATCCCATCCCCCTGGATATTCCGGATTAATAAATTAAGATGTGTCAACTAATTACAAATCAGGCTAATTACAAATCAATTACATTAGCCAACTCCGAAACACAAAGTACTGAGCATTGGGATCCAGACATCACGGACAACTGGCCTCAGTCCCCCGCTCACATCTGGCAGTGCTCTCTGTCTGAACCAGGGGCCACAGGGCGTTTTTGAAAGTGGGTAGGCTGAGCGATCACTGATCATTGGCCTTGAGGGTACCCGGCGAGGGAGTGGAGCAACTGAATGGGGGGAGGGTGTATGGACTTTTTGAAATTTGATGTGTTAAAATCATGCTTTTGTGCATTGTAGAAGTCTGATTTCAATGTTTTTGTTTGAAGTATTTTTAAGAGGTAACTTTTTACGGGTGACTTTTTCCACACAAAGGGTGGCGGGTGTATGGAACAAGCTGCCAGAGGAGGTAGTTGAGGCAGGGACTATCCCAACATTTGAGAAACAGTTAGACTGATACATAGATAGGACAGGTTTGGAGGGATATGGACCAAAAGCAGGCAGTGTAGCTGGGACATGTTGGCGGGTGTGGGCAAGTTGGGCTGATGGACCTGTTTTCACACTGTATCACTCTATGACTACATTATACCTCCACCATGCATGAACGCTTCAAAATCAAGTGGTCGAGTTTTATTGCCATATACTCAAGCATAGAAACATAGAAAATAGGTGCAGGAATATGCCATTTGGCCCTTCGAGCCAGCACTGCCATTCAATATGATCATGGCTGTTCTTCTAAAATCAGTACCTATTTCCTGTTTTTCCCCCATACCCCTTGATTTCGCTAGCCCCAAGAGCTAAATGTAACTCCTTCTTGAAAACATCCAGTGAAAAGGCCTCCACTGCCTTCTGTGGCAAAGAATTCCACAGATTCACAACTTTATGGGTGAAGAAAGTTTGTCCTCATCTCAGTAATAATAATAATAATAATGGATGGGATTTATATAGCGCCTTTCTAATACTCAAGGCGCTTTACATCGCATTATTCATTCACTCCTCAGTCACACTCGGTGGTGGTGAGCTACTTCTGTAGCCACAGCTGCCCTGGGGCAGACTGACGGAAGCGTGGCTGCCATTCTGCGCCTACGGCCCCTCCGACCACCACCAATCACTCACACACATTCACACACATTCACACACAGGCAAAGGTGGGTGAAGTGTCTTGCCCAAGGACACAACGACAGTATGCACTCCAAGCGGGATTCGAACCGGCTACCTTCCGGTCGCCAGCCGAACACTTAGCCCATTGTGCCATCTGTCGTCCCAAGCGATCACTGATCCAGTACTAAATGGCCTACCCCTTATTCTCGAACTGTGTGACCGCTGGTTCTGAACTTCCTCAACATCGGGAACATTTTTCCTGCAGTTACAGTAAGTGAAAATCTAGCAGGCAAGCAGGATGCTTTCTCCAACCACCCCCACTATCTTCCATCGCTTCTACCTAGTGCTTGGTACCTATTTCCAGCAGCCACTGATTGTCCTCCAGGATACCCCGAACCACAGTCTGGTCCATACCAGTCACCAGGGTGAATTTGGCACAGAGACTCTCACAGCAGCTGCGCAACACTTCCGACGAACGCCCGGGACTCTTGCACTGAGGCTGCTCCATGGTCGGAGCTGCAGCGAGCGACTCGCCAGCCCCGCAAACACTCGCCAGCCCTGGCTCCCCGTCCGCATTGCCCCCCGCCGCTCCATCCCTCCCTCTGCCCCGGCTCTCCAACACCCGCGGTCCCTGCACTTGATATTAGTTTTGAAATTCTCGTTGATCACAGAATTTCTCACGACAGAGCGTGAGAAATTTGTGATCCGTGTGAGAGCGTGAGAATATGACGAAATGTGTGAGAGTTGTCAGCTCTGTAGGTACATGGATAGGACAGGTTTGGAGGGATATGGGCCAAACACAGGCAGATGGGACATGTTGGTCGGTGTGGGCAAGTTGGGTCAAAGGGCCTGTTTCCAGTGGCGGACTGGCCATGGTGTCAGCTTGCCCGATGGCAAGTGGGCCCCTGATGAAGTGGGCCCCCTTTGTCTCCTGGCAACCAATATTTTTAGACCCAGTCCGCCACTGCCTGTTTCCACGGTGTATGGCTCTACGTCTTGCCTCAACTACATCCACTGGCAACACATTCCATGTACCCACCATGTTGCAGAGTTTGATGGTTAACGCCAATCATGACAAGACCTTGGAATAGACTTGGTTGTGCAGTTTGTGGCCTGTAACCATGGTAACCAGTGGGCGGGAGTGCGTGGGGTGAGAGGTGAGTGCGTGGGGTGAGAGGTGAGAGGTGATCTCATCGCCGCTCGCAGCCGCTTCTCGCCAAAGATACCAGGGCTCTGCTCCATAATCTTCGCTTCTCGCCATGACCAGCGACTTCCGACAGCGGGAGTCGGGCACCGAGGTGAGGGGGGCCCGAGGGGAAGATGGCTCGGGGAACCGGGGGGAGGCGGGGGGGGGGGACGAGAGGGGAACAAACGCGGCCCCGGGGACGAGAGCCCGATGGGTCGGGTATTAGTGAGAGAGGATCCGGGGGGGGGGTCAGCCGGACTGGGCGAGGGGCGGTGGGGGAGAGGGTTTAGAGATGGTCTTGGGGGCTAGGTTGGAGTGGGGGAGAGTTGGAGTGCAAGAGAAGGGGAAGGTGGGCAAGAGAGAGTCGTAGTGGAGCCTGAGAGGTGGTCGTGGGGGGTGGGACAGGGGGAAGAGGGAAGGGGGGTGTTGGTTGCTGGAGCAGATCTTTGGGTGAGCAAGAGATGGGGTCGCGGGAGGGGGGGACAGATGAGGCTGAAAGGGAAGAGAGATGGTGCCACAGAGGGCGAGGGATGGGGCCACAGAGAGCGGGGGGGGGGGGGGGGGGGGGGCGTGTGGAATACAAATGGGGATCTTGGGGTGACAAGAGGGGGCTAATGCAAGCAGGAAGGGGGGAGGAGAGAGGACCAATTGAAGTAATCCATGTCTGTGTGCAGCAAGACAAACAACACTCAGGCATTGGGTTTTTCAGTGGCAAATGCACCTGACAGAAATGCCATGGCAATGATTATCCACAATGAACTAGTGTATCCATCTACATATTCAATGTCATTGCCAAGTTACTTGATATCAAATTGCTGGGAGGTAATAATGACCATAAACTCAGCTGAACCAGCCACATAATACCATTGTTACAAGGTACACAAAAATGCTGGAGAAACTCAGCGGGTGCAGCAGCATTTATGGAGCCGAAACCCTTCTTCAGACCAGATTAGGTTGGAGACCGAGTGCCCTGTGGTGACTGATTCACTGTCTGACACCGCAAAGCTTTTCTGTCATCAACAAGTTGAGACTGTGGTAGAATTTCTTCATCTGCTTGGATAGTGTGGTGTTCAACAATTCTCAATATATAACTCCCTCCAGGAGAAAGAACACTGCTTGCTGCATATCCTGACCATTCACTCGCTTTCCCATTGGCGTATTGTAGTTTGCAGTATTGCCGTCTATAAAATGTACTGCAGTTATTCACCTTGACGACAATAGCGCCTCCCAAATCTGCAACCTCTAGCATCAAGAATGACAGGGGTTTCAGGGTCTTAAACTAACTGACCATAATGATATTCGATATGTTGGTTTTCATTGTCAAACTGCCCTTGGTTAGGCGACGGTTCCATTAGATTGGGGATTGAAACTGTAACACCTTTTTTCAGAAAGGGATTGAGGTTTAAAGCATGGAACTATAACACAGTTAGTTTCAAGATTAATGCATATTTACTTGTCATTTTCACTGGATAGGAGCCAGAAAAAATGAAATTCTTACTTTCTGTAGTTTTATAGCCACATTAGATGCAATAACATTAAGGAATAAACTGTCGTTATAAATATGCCATGGTAATGCAAAAAAAATGTATACAGAGCAACCATTGTAGTGCAAAGTCTGTAGTTGTTCAGTGCTGATATAGGGTTGTGATTAGGTTGTGCAGGTAGTTCAAAACTCTGATGGTTGAGAGGAGATGTTCTTGAAGCTGGAGGTATCGCTTCTCAGGCTCCTGTTACCTCTTCCTGATGGTAATAGCGAGAAGAGAGCATGGCTGGTACCTTCTTCCTGTAGGCAGAGGTGAAATGAGTGTGTGGCCAGGGTGGTGTGGGTCTCTGATGATGCTGGGTGCCTTTTTGAGGTAGCGAAAATCCCTTGGATGGTGGGGTGGTGAGAACACCATTTTCTATATGTCTTTGGTCTTGAGTATTGATTATCTAAAAGAGGCCGCAATGAATTTCTAAATGAGGCAGCATTCTCTCTACTGTACACCTGCTGTACCACTAAAACTTCTGAGGAAGTAGAGGCGTTGGTGAGCTTACATTTGTGATTGCATCAACGTGCTGGGCTCAGGACAGTCGCTACTGCCATCTTGCCAATTAGATCAGGTGCATAGTCCCTTGGCTTCTCCTTTCTGAAGTCAGCAATCAGTTCCTAGGTCTTGTTAATGTTGAGAGCAAGATTGTTGTCCTGGTATCACTCAGCCAGATTGTTGATCTCCTTCCTATACTCTGACCCATCATCCATTATTTGACCGACGCTGGTGGTGTCATCGGCGAATTTAAAGATGATGTTAGAGCTGTATATGCAGTCATGGGTATAAAGAAAGTAGAGGAGGGGCCTGAGCATACAGCCGTGTGATGGGCAGCAAGGAGGAAGTAGTGTTGCCAATTTGTATTGATTGAGGTTTGCTGATGAGGAAGTTGACCCAGCTGCGCTGGGAGGAGCAGGGACCCATTTCCCTGAGTTTGACAATACATTTGGAAAGTATGATGGTGTTGAATGCCCTGCCGTAGTCGACAAACAACACTGACATCCAAGTCTGAAGAAGAGTCCTGACCCAAAACGTCACCTTGCCATGTTCTCCAGAGATGCTGTCTGACCCGCTGAGTTACTCCAGCACTTTATCTTATTTTGTAAACCAACATCATCTTGTATCTAGTCTGACATACCTGTTCCTATTGTCGAAGTAGTTCAGTGCAGAGTGAGGAGCTAATGAGATTTCATCCTCTGTCAATCTGTTGCGATGATAGGCAAATTGAAGTGGGTCCAGGTCATTGCTGAGGAAGGAGTTGATTTATGACATAACCAACGTCTCGAAACACTTCATCGCATTGAGGCTTGTCATCTTGTTCTTGTCCTTTTATAGCAGCAGGTTGGGACCTCAGCCCATTGAAGATGTCCATGAAAACACCTGCCGGTTGGTCTATGCAGGTTTTGAGAACACAGCCAGGTTTATCACCACAGCTCTCCAGTGGTTTTACGCTGGAGAAGGATTTTCTGACATCAGCCTCGAAGATTGAGATCACAAACTGAGACTGTGGAAGCCCGTGAAGATGCATCATCACTTTCCCCTTTAAAACGAGCAAAGAATTCATTTGTTTGTCTGGAAGTGATATTATTTGATCTCCTCGGTTTCACCTTGTAGGAGGTGATAGCAGGCCCAGCCACAGTTGCTGAGTGTCCTAGCGAGATTCCAGTTTAGTCTAGAAATATCTCTTCGTAATATCGATGGGCTTCTGGAGGTCGTACCTGGACTTCTTGTATGATTGTGGATCGTCTTGCTTGATGTCACACATCTGATCTGGTCCTCAGTTAATTACTCTTGCTTCATCCAAGGCTTCTGGTTAGGGAACAGTCAGATGGTCTTGATAGGAACACACTCTCACTCCCCACCCTCACATTTCCTCATGTGGTCAGTTACGACCTTGGTCCACTGCTGGAGTCATTGAACATCGCACAATCTGCTGAGTCTAAACAGTCACAAAGCTGCTTCTCTGCCTCCTTTAACCAGCTCTACACAACTCTTTTCATCAGAGCTGTAGTCTTCAGTCACTACCTATATTTGGGAAGGAGGAGTATGGCCAGGTGGTCTGCTTTTCCAAAGTGTGGGTGAGGGATGGAGCGGTAGACGCCTCTGGAGGAGCAGAGGTCCTCCGTAGCAGAGAACAATGATGAGCTAGAGTACAAGAAGGAGATAGAGAACTTAGTCATTTCAGGACAACACCTCTCCCGTGTCAGGAAGACGAAGGATCTAGTTATCTACTTAAGTGTGGTGGAGTACATGCACCAATCAACATAAACGATGCTAAAGTGGAAATGTTGAGAGCTTCAAGTACCTTGGCATAAATATTACCAACAATCTCAAAGGACCAACCACATTGAAACGTCAGCCAAGAAGGTGCACTGACACCTCTACTTCCTTCAGTAACTGAGAAAATTTGGCATGTCTCCAATGACTCTTACAAACTTCTACAGATGCATCTTAGAAAGCATGCTGCTGGATTGCATCACAGCTTGGTTTTGGAACAGCAATGCCCAAGGAGGAGATGAAACTGGTGCAGAAAGACCTGAAGGCAAGACTGAGACAGGGCAAGGAAGACTACAGGAGGAAGCTGGAGCTGAAACTTCAGCAGAACAACATGAGGGATGTGTGGACGGTATGAAACTCATTATAGGCTACAAGAAGACTAGTGGTCTGGACTCAAGCAATCAGGACTCGGCCAACGAGCTAAACCTGTTTTTAAACAGATTTGATGGAGGGGCCTCTGCCCCCCCCCCCCCCCCTGCTCCCCATCAGACTCTCCCCCTCAATCGCCCTGGCCCACTTCTGCCCTTTTTTTTGCCAACAAACTTATCACGAAGGCTGGCTCTGTCCTGGGGCTTCCCTTTCTGTCGTGGGGTAGACTGATGCCCCTCCCCAAATCTTTGCACATCCCCAATCCTTTCCACACGTCACATTTAATTTCATGTTTCATGTATCTTGTGTTTTATGACCGTTGGTTGGTACATGTGACAATAATACACCTAAACCTAAAGTATCTTCTCCAAGCTAGCCTTGTTGAACTCCTTGGTAATGATGGACAATGATGAAGAGAGAATCAGGGTACAAGCCTGGGGTTTGTTAACCACGGCGTATAGTGCTACTTCGTTCAGCTCCTTTGCTCTAGTCATTGATCATCAGCCAGTCTACTGAGTCTTAAGCAGTCACAATGTCACTCTTCTGCCTCTTATGGGATGTTGATTCTATTCATGACGATAATGTTGAATTCCCCTGGAGGTAGAAGGGATGACATTTCACTGCGAATTATTTGTACTACATATTTTGTAAGGTTTATTGTACTGGTATGGCTATTAATGTATTGAATTTTTGATTATGTATATCTATGTGTATTGCATTAACCGGTCTGTTACATATAACAATGGAATACTCTTGATTCTTGACTTGAAATCCACTTTGTTATTTGAAAGGGAAATCGCAACTGGTAGACTTGCTGCCTCACAGCCCCAGAGACTCGGGTCCAATCCTGACCTTGGATGCTGTCTGTGTGGTGTTTACACGTTCTCCCTGTGACCATGTGGGTCTCCTTAAGGTATAGGGAGTTGATGAGAAAATGCGATAACATAGGAATACTGCACACGGATGATCAATAGATGGCAGACTCTGAGCCAAAGGGCCTGTTTCCTTACTGTATCCCTAAACAAAACTAAGTATTTGACAAATTCATTGAAGTTCTTTGCACAAGTAACCTGCAGTGAATAAACTGGAACCATTGGATGTACCATGCTCACATTTCCAAATGGCATTTGATTAAGTGCTGCATCAAGAATTATTGCAAAACTTAAATGCTGTTATGTAGCAGGTAAATATAAAAAACAACAATGCTGTAAATCTGAAATAAAAATTAAATGCTGCAAGGATTCAGCCCAATAAAGAAAGGCATCTCGTGTGAAAGCTGGAAAGGGAAAGAGTCAAAACTTTCATCTGAACTGTAAGAATGATATAACAGTTGGTTTCAAGTTGAAAATCTGGAGAGGAATGAAGAGAGCAAAGGAAATCTCTTTGAGTAATGTCTGGGCTGCCATAATATTATGTTGTTTACCTGGCCAGCTGGTTGATGGTTGTTAGGAAAACAAACAAAGGGGCATGTAAAGACTGAAATGCAGGTTATAGCTGATACGGAAAACTGAAACCAAAAAGAATGTTGGAAATGGCCAGAAGCCCAGATAGTATCTTTGGAGAAAGAAAACCTGAGAAAATATTACAATCGGGAGCCTTAGAAGAACTGGCAAGAGCTGAGGGAAAAAAACACAAAGCAATTTTAATATTGAGTCCTATAGGAGTTAGATTAATGGACTGGAAAGGAAGATTAAAGTGACAAGCATTTGGAAAGAAAATAGTTTTGGAAAAAATACATTTTAAATAGCTGGTAGTCTGGTTGTGTGGTAAACCTATCCCTTGAGACAAAGATAGGAACGGGATCCAGAAAGGTAAGAGAGAAGTTGGAGATGGATACGTTGAAGGCGAGAGCAGGGTGGAAATTGGCAACAAAAGTAGTGGAATTTTCAAGTTTCATATGAGTGCAGGGAGCAGAAAACCGATGTATTGGAAGAAAAATTGAGGTAATGCTCCTAATGAGGACTAAAATATATATCCATCAGAAAACTTGTGAGTTGCATCTCTGTTCTGGAAACAGTGAGTAGTATTGAGGAAGAAATTATTCAGTGTGAAAATGAGTGCAACCAGACACACACGTATATTAGTGGAGGGGGGTTGGTTTGCCCTTTGTTCAAGCAATAAGGGGAGAGCTCTCAGAACATGGTATGGAATGGAGGTGTTGCAGAATTGCGCATCCATGGTGAAGATGAGCTGGTTGGAACCAGAAAATTGGACACTCTGGGAGATGTAATATACTAGCGTAGATAGAATATTGGTATTGTTTATTATGGCACGTATACCAAGATACAATGAAAAGCTTTTTTGCATGTGTCCAGGCAAATCATTCAACAGGTATGCAGCAAGCAAGTTCAAGAAGTAGTGGCAAAAGGCAAAGGCAGTGAAGGAGCTTAATTGAGTTCAGTGGTCTGGGACTTCTCCATGGGCTAATGCTCTTCAAATCTTACTCTGCAACCTTCTTCATATCACTGCATTTCCTAGAAGCCACAGTGATTATTTACTGCTCTTTGCCATATTTTTTCCAACAAGCCACAATGGTGGAAGGCTTTATTTCAAAAAAATATTCTTTAATCTTCTTTATATCATCTATAGTGGCTTAATCCTTACAGTACCAAGTCGCTGTTAAACGTGGATTACACTTGTGGCAAAAGATGTCGCAGGTAAAGTCAGCTTTGTAAAAGTTCTGATGATGTCTTGGAGGAGGAACTGGAGGAAGGATGTGTTTGGTGACAGAAAGAAACCCTGCACATTGGGTGATTTTCAAGGTGACCCAGAGAAATATTAAAAAGTGTAGGACCATAAATACCAATTCTATTGATGCCAAGTGGCATTCCACCTCTTGCACAAAGCAATCATGAAATAAGTCCATAAAAACGACTGAGATAAACCAACTCATTGTTACCATGGGATGGAGTCCGGCCTAAGTCATAGTCATAAAGGTTATGGAGGTCAGGGTAGCAGTATGCTTGTCCTGCATTATGTGGGAGATGGGGGACTTTTTTAGACTTCAGTGATATAATGTGGATACAGGCCCTTTGGTCCACCAAGTCTGCGTCCGCCAGCGATCATCCCGTACACTAACACTATCCTACACACTAGGAACAATTTACCGTTTTTATGGAGGCCAATTAACCTGTATTTCTTTGGAGTGTGGGAGGAAACCTGACCGCCTGGGGAATACCCACACGGTTACAGAGAGAATGTACAAACATCGTACAGACAGCACCCATAGTCAGGATCGAACTTGGGTCTCTGCTGCTGTAAGGCAACATCTTTACCATTACGCCACAGTGCCGCCCTTAGAGAGATACGGCGTGGAAACACCAAATCCATGCTGACTTACGCTCATTCCAATGACTACACCTGCAGGAAGTGTGTCAAGCTGCAGCTCCTGGCAGTCCGTCTAGAGCACTTGGAGCAGCGGAGGAACTTGCTGTGAAACATCAGGGATGCAGACAATGTAGCTGACAGTTAATGAGCTGGTCACTCCTCAGGTACAGAAAGAGATGAGAGGGGGACACCTGGAAGAGCAGCCAGGGTGAGTAAAGCACATTCCCCTTGCCAGTAAGTATCCCATGACAGATACTGTTGGGGAAATGTTCTCACCCCCTTTTTCTATCCTCATCCTGAATTCTTATTGGTTGTTTTTGTAAATTATGTTGGTCTATTTGGATTCCCCCAATCCCTGTGTTCTGATTTGCTGCTGCACAACACTAATTTTATTCCACGCTACACCGGGATCCAATTGAAAGCAAATTTCACAGAAATCACTGAAAATGAATACCCGGAGAATGTAAAATGACCAGAGAACCCTTTTGGAGAGATTTATGGGGTTTCAGAAAAATATAAGAACATATGGTGGAAATAGAAACTCATCAGATGGAAAAATAGCAAAATCAGCCTGTGATTCAATTACTTTGCAAAGGATGTATCTTAACTCTGCCTCATTTGGTTATTCCAATATTGTTCTTTAATATTCTGTTGCACTACAGTGATTTTGCACTGTAATCTTCTGCCGTTCTGTTGTTTTTGCACTCGTTATTTATATTATCACTAACGTATTTATACTGTTTACTCTGAACTTCATGTGAACAAAGAATTTTATGACACTCTGGTGTATATGTAAACTAATATGAATCTATCTTACAGTTTTGATCAGGACCAGGGAAGAGAGTTGTTGCAGAAGAGGTTCGTGTGAAATTGGTTAAGTGGACATTTATGATTGCTAAAAAACGTATTTTCATTTTTTGATAGCTGCTTGCTCGACTCAAAGGAAGAAGATCTCTGAAGCATCTTGAGCCACGGCTTTTTACTGAGGAAGGGTTGCTAAACCATGGTAAGAGGAACAATAATGTTGTGACGAGTTGTATTAGCAAGTTCATCCTGTTTTTTCTTCTTTAAAGTTTTCTTCCAATAGTACTCTATGCCAGGAAAAGTAGAATCCTTTTCACTCTTTATGGTGAGTGGCTAAGTGAAATTTAAGCTGCTTTATTTTCATCTCTCGCCAGGAAAGCTGACAAAGAATTGCCTCTATGGTAATTTTTTTTTATGATTGGGAAGCTTTTTGCATTGATTAAACTGGGCAAAATTTTGCAGTTCCAATGACAGCGGAACTAGCAGTTTTACTCATTAACTGGCAGTTTTAAGGCTTCCACATAAATGGTTTGGTTCTTAAGCCATTGTTTTGCAACTATCTCTACCATCAACAAAGGAAATGGAATTGGTGAAAATGTCATCAATTTACACATCAACTTCAAAACCTTATGCTTTGCAGCACAAGCTATAAGTTTGATGGTGCACAGCTAAAGTTATTCTTTAGCGAACTCAGGCACTAAAAATAAAGCCTCTCCACAACACCTCCAACCTTGGTTGCTTTCACCAACCTTTTTATTCCCACCTGACTGTACCCTCCTAACCTGGATCCACATATCATTTCCCATTTCTTATCCCACCACTTCCCCTCGCCTCTTTCTGCTGTCTCCCCTTTACTCTATCAGACTGAAGAAGGATTTACACTTGAAATGTCGCCTGCCCGTTTCCATCCTCGAATGCTGCCTGATCTGCTGAGTTCCTCCAGCAGTTGTTTTTTTTGGGGTTTTTTCGCTTCTATGATCATACAGTGCCCTACATATTGTTTGGGACAAAGACCAGTCATTTATTTATTTGCCTCTGTGCTCCATAATTTGAGATTTGTAATAGAAAAAAATCACATGTGGTTCAAGTACACATTGTCAGATTTTAATAAAGGCCATTTTTATACATTTTGGTTTCACCATGTAGAAATTACAGCAGTGTTTATACATAGTCCTCACATTTCAGGGCACCATAATGTTTTGGACACAGCAATGTCATGTAAATGAAAGTAGTCATGTTTAGTATTTTGTTGCATATCCATTGCATGGAATGACTGCTTGAAGTCTGCGATTCATGGACATCACCAGTTGCTGGGCGTCTTCTCTGGTGATGCTCTGCCAGGCCTGTATTGCACCCATCTTTAGCTTATGCTTGTTTTGGGGCTTGTCCCCTTCAGTTTTCTCTTCAGCATATAAAAGGCATGCTCAATTGGGTTCAGATCGGGTGATTGACTTGACCACTCAAGAATTGACATTTTTTAGCTTTGAAAAACTCCTTTGTTGCTTAAGCAGTATGTTTGGGATCATCGTCTTGCTGTAGAATAAACTGCCGCCCAACAAATTTTGAGGTATTTGTTTGAACTTGAGCAGATAGGATGTGTCTATACACTTCAGAATTCATTATGCTACCACCATCAGCAGTTGTATCATCAATGAAGATAAGTGAGCCAGTACCTTCAGCAGCCATACATGCCCAGGCCATAACAACCCCACCACAGTGTTTCACAAATGAGGTAGTATGCTTTGGATCTTGGGCAGTTCCTTCTCTCCTCCATACTTTGCTCTTGCCATCACTCTGATATGTTAATCGTCGCATCTGTCCAAAAGACCTTTTCCAGAACTGTGGTTGCTCTTTTAAGTTCTTGGCAAACTGTAGCCTGGCCATCCTATTTTTGCGGCTAACCAGTAGTTTGCATCTTGCATTGTAGCCTCTGTATTTCTGTTCATGAAGTCTTCTGCGGACAGTGGTTATTGACAAATTCACACCTGACTCATGCAGTGTGTTTCTGATGTTGGACAGGTATCTGGGGATTTTTCTTTATTATAGAGAGAATTCAGCTGTGGAGGTCTTCTTGGCCTGCCAGTCCCTTTGCGATTAGTAAGCTCACCAGCGCTATCTTTCTTCTTAATAATGTACCAAACAGTTGATTTTGGTAAGCCTAAAATTTGGCTGATGTCTCTAACAGTTTTATTCTTGGTTCTCAGTCTCATAATGGCTTCTTTGACTTTCATTGGCACAACCTTGGTCCTCATGTTGATAAACAGCAATAAAAGTTTCCAAAGGTGATGGAAAGACTGGAGGAAAGACTAGGTGCTGAGAGTTCTCTTATACCTGCATGAAGGAGGCAATTAAATACACCTGAGCAATTACAAACACCTGTGAAGCCATGTGTCCCAAACATTATGGTGCCCTGAAATGAGGAACTATGTATAAACACTGCTGTAATTTCTACATGGTGAAAGCAAAATGTATAAAAATGGCCTTTATTCAAATCTGACAATGTACATTTTAACCACATGTGATTTTTTTCTATTAAATTGTGGAGTACAGAGGCAAATAAATAATGATGGGCCTTTGTCCCAAACATTATGGAGGGCACTGTATATGCTTTGATATTTACCGTACTGCTTATAAATTTGTTGAAATACACAGGAACAAAATTGAACAATTTTTCCCTTGTTTTGCTGTGCCAGAATTTTTCAATACACTTGACTGCTCAGCCAGGTTGATGGCATCATTGTTGCTATGCATCAGTGATCCCACTGAACTGACACCTAGCAACAATCGAGGTTGGAGAATGAAAAGTCCACGGCGCAGAGATTGTTACGCCATGCACACGCCATGCTTCAAGGTCAACGTGGAGTGCATTGCTTCACCACTTCTGGTTGCATTATACCCCTGCACTCGCTCCATAAATGGAGTGGTGGTAGGAGGGACAGTTGAGGAAGCATAATTGGGAGGACACATATGGTGTATTGCAAGCACTACATTTCCTTGCCTTTGGTTGGGCGTGCACAATCTTCTGTTCTTGAGGAATGTAACTGTGAGGTTCTCTTTGTTAATCTTGGTCCCTAGTTCCACTTCCAAGCATTGGGAGGGGGAAAGTGCCAGAAAATAAGATTCAGTAACAGAATGTCACATTTACACTTCAAAACCCGAACAGTAAATAAGGTAGGCATGTCAACTGACAGGGCTGCCTTATAATGGGAAGTTCGAAATAAAGTTTGGCTTGTGTCTTTCAACCTTTAATACCATTGATGGATTCTATTCAATGGGATTCGTTTAACATGGAAGAGATTGAAAGTTGTTGGCACATTATCTGACAGCTCTTATCTGGTTCACTTCGGAGCCAAAGAGAGGCGATGGTTATACCCAGTGCAGACTTAACCTCAACATGGAATGCTTTGGAAGATTTTTCTTTTGGTGGTTGAGACAAATTTAAGTAAATGCGAGACATGGTTGCTTTATTCATCTTGCTTTTCCTCAACTATCCCTCCATTTAGGGAGTGAGTGTGGGGGCATAATGCAAACAGAAGAGGTGAAGCAATGCACTCACTGTTGACCTTGAAACAAGCTTGCTTTTGAACCTAGCCTGGTATTTTCAGACTGTCCATGGTCTCCAAAATTATTCTCTCTTTAATGGTTGTTTAAGAAGAGTGGGTTGGACACATCAGAGCAATGTATGTCTTTTCAATGAGCTCAATGAATTTGCCAGTCTTTTGATTATATTCACCCTTTTCCACGATGATTGGTGGTGTTGAACTATTTGACTGTTTTTTCAAAGTGTTGCTGAATGCGTAGAAATTCAGAACATTTGTATTTGAATGCCATTCTTCAGGACTTTGCAGCAAAAACACATAAGAAGTTATTTTTTTCTATGATCAAAGCAAAGTTCTGCGTATTTCAGTGACGAAATATAGTAACATAACAAAGTTGTGTAAAATACAGATGTAGCTGCAAGTCTGAAACAATAGTAGAAAATGTGGGATATACTCAATAGATCAGTGGAGGAAGAAACATGTGCTGTTCAGCTGACCTGCTGAATGTTCCCGCATTTGTTACTTTTCAGGTGCTGGTCTTTTATAAGATTTTGCCTGATAAACAGAAATCTGGGTTTTATTTGAGCCACGTATACATCAAACACCTAGATCTGGTACAGGGTAGAAGTAACATAGAGAAATTGGATAGTGTCCTAACACTGGACATAAGCTACTGACATCGTGCTATCTGCTTGTCTCCCTCTGTCTTTTTGTTAAGGCTTTTGTTGAATAACTGTCAGATTTGTTCCCTGTACTCAACAGCAGTGAAGTAAGCTAACTGAATCTCATTTTTGTATGTGAGGATTTTTTTAAACAGAATGAACTGAATTCAAATTCATGTCTTAAAATCCTACGTCATTCAATCCCTGGAGCTCATTCAGAAGTATTTTCTTTTGGCCCACTGCATAATTTATTCTGTTGGTGCTGTCCAAAACCTTGCTTATATTATCAAATGAAAGCTGAAACAACACATATTTCAGCTCTTGTTTGCCATTGTAAATAATGCAACTACACAAAATCCAACACATTAGTGAGTTTCCAAAAATTGATGGCACAAGATGTGAGCTCAACTTTATATATGTTTCCCCAATGAGCTATAAAGCAGCTGGGGTGGTGATGGTCTTGTCAGTGCTGCTGATGTATGCCCAGGGCCAGGCTGATTGCTTCCTGCTTGTCACAACTTTGTTTTTTGATCACTTGCTGGTTTCACTGTCTCAAATTCTGAAACAGATAGTTGTTACATTTCCAAATTCTGGCATATGCCACTTAAGAACTGTTTGAGAAACTACAGTTGTGCCAGAGAGCTTGTATTGAATAGTGCAAGATTTTGTGACAGTTTTATTTTCTTTCTGCTGCTACTTTTTGTCCTCCAAAATCCGCAGATTTAATCAGAATCGCTTTTTCTACTTTTTACAAAGAAGGTGCAGGTAGCAAAAATAAAAATAATCATAATATTTTGCCCTTCCTCTCATCTAGTCTTCTCCCTCCCCCTCCCCCTCCCTCTCCACCAACCCCCCCCCCCCCCCCCCCCAAGACAATCAGTCTGAAGAAGGGTCCCATCCCAGTGTAGGATGGGGACCCATAGTCCCGTTTATATCAACAGGTCAATGGTGGAGAGGGCAAGAGCTTCAAATTCCTGGGCGTGCATATCTTTGAAGATCTCTCCTGGTCCGAGAACACTGATGCAATTATAAAGAAAGCACATCAGCGCCTCTATTTCCTGAGAAGATAACGGAGAGTCGGTTTGACAAGGAGGACTCTCTCAAACTTCTACAGGTGCACAGTAGAGAGCATGCTGACCGGTGGCATCGTGGCTTGCTTCGGCAACTTGAGCGCCCAGGAGCGGAAAAGACTGCAAAAAGTTGTAAACACTGCCCAGTCCATCATCGGCTCTGATCTCCCTACCATCGAGGGGATCTATCGCAGTCGCTGCCTCAAAAAGGCTGCCAGCATCATCAAGGATCCACACCATCCTGGCCATTCACTCATCTCCGCACTGCCTTCATGTAGAAGGTACAGGAGCCTGAAATCTGCAACAGCCAGGTTCAGGAATAGCTACTTCCCCACAGCCATCAGGCTATTAAACTCAACTCAATCAAAACTCTGAACATTAATAGCCCATTGCATTTTATCTGATTATTTATGTGTATATATTTAATCAATAGTATATGGTCACACTGATCTGTTCTGTATTTATTTATGCCTACTATATTCTGTTGTGCTGAATCAAAGCAAGAATTTCATTGTCCTATCTGGGACACATGACAATAAATTCTCTTGAATCTTGACCCAAAACATAATTTATCCATGTTCTCCAGAGACGCTGCCTGACTCGCTGAACTCCAGTGCTTTTTATCTTTTTTAGCTCGTATCCATATACCTTGTATCCATGTAGAAACAAGGAACTGAAGATGCTGGTTTACAAAAAATGACACAGAGTGCTGGGGTATGCTTATTTACACTAAAGATAGACACAAAATGCTGGATAAACTCAGCAGGACATGCAGCATCTCTGGATAGAAGGAATGGGTGACGTTTTGGGTTGAGACCCTTCTTCAGACAATGCTAGAGTAACTCAGCAGGTCAGGCAGCATCCGTGGAGAGTAGGGTCCAGACTCAAAACATAATCTATCCATGTCCTCCAGGGATGCTGCCTGACCCGTGGAATAGAACACACGCAAGCATGGTCGAGGGCGGCACCTGCTGTGGGTTGGAGGCACTCCGGCCGTGGGTCGGGACAGTGGGGCCCGCAGGCGCAGTCGACGCTCCGGCTGTTAGCCATCCCGGCCGTATGTCGAGGGGTGCATGGAGACCAACGCAAAAGCCTCCAGATGGACGAGACACAGTCACATCTCCTCGACCAGCAGGGGATCGTGTCCTGAGAAATACGGCACCCAGCAACAGCTGGGAGACGTCGGCAACAATGCAAACAAAGAAGAAAATAAATAAATACATAAATAAATAAATAAATAAATAAATAGATAAATAAATAAATGGATATATAAATGAGCTGATTGCTAAACCAGGCGTGGTGTGGCAGTAGGACGCGGCGGCCATTTTGGCAGCCGGCTGAGGTGGCCTTCAAAGGCAATTCAAGATCCGTGCGGAGCGGCTGGCATCGACGGGCCTCGCCCTACCACTGCAGGAAGGGACTCCACTCGCCGGTGCCGATGGAGACCGGCTGTGCTGCCGCGCCCTCGGCAAAGGATGGAAGCTGCCAGGGAGTCCATCGTGGGAACGCCGACTCATGACTGGCCAAGGCTCCACCCCACTGTTGGGTCGCATGGGCAGCCAGCGCCCAGGGAACTGGGTGAGGAGCAGAAGGCCGTCGTCGGGCAGCCGCCCCAGGTAGTCCCGCCCTATCGGGAGGCTAGACCTTGAGCAGCGGCCGGCGGGGTAATGGGCGTGCCCGCTCTCTCCCAGGGCCGTCGGGTGGGCGTCGGTGATGCTGGGGGCGGGGGGGCTGCTACACTCCCAGCTCCTGCAGCAGCTGGTGGGGGGCGGTGGCTGTTGGGGGAGCTACGGCAGTCGTGGCCTCTCAGCCCCGGTGGTCGGCTCCAGGCAGGTCATTCGGGAGAGATTGGCAGCCGTCACACAAAGACCGGACTGCGCCCATCGACCCGGGCGGCCTTCGGCATACCTTACAGTAGGGTCGGGTTGGCGGCAGCAACGTTGAGCTGGGCTGCGCTGTTGGCTGCAGACATCAGGTCTCCCGAGGCTGCATGTATCGTGAGAAATCCAAAATCCCAATTTGGATCGTTGGGGTCACCAATGTAGCGGCACCATACGTGGTGAATAAACAGTTGCTTTATTCAGTGAGACAATAGGTTCGAAATACAGTTTGGTCCACTAACAATAATTGTCATTGCTGCTGCAGCTGAGCGAGGATGTTGTCTCGAGCTCAGCTATCTGTAGACAGGGTTGATCTAAAGGTGAGATATGCATAGTAGCAGGACACTCCCCTTAACCCATGACGTCACGTGACAGCCCTCGTAACCACTGACGAGGGTTCGACCATAAGTGGTCTGTCTATCAGCTGATGCCACACTGCCTCTTTAAATAACTCTGGGGACCGAGCCTCCACAAACTTTGGGGTAGGTAATTCCAGTGATTCACCACAGAGGGAAGAATTCCTCAGTTTTAAATGATTGTCCCCTTGGAGAGGGGATGCCTGTGATAAAGTTGAGAACATGTTGGAACTGTGAAATGCAGAACAAAAGCAGTTGATGGAAATCTGTGAATCTCGATTCACAGCAGAAGTCAGTAGAGGCCAATTCACTTCGTTTATCTCGGCATTGTTCCTGTGCTGTATTGTTTCATGTAAGGAGAATGCTGAAATTGCCCAGCAGATCAGGCAGCCTCCATGGAGGGAGGAAAGGTTGAGATCATTTTACATATAAATGACCTGTCAGAACTGTCCAGTTATGACGTAAATAGGAAAGGCTGGATTAAAATTCGAAATTACCTCTTGCAGTCAAACATATTGGAATAAACCAGCATTCAACAGTGGTGCTTTCGTGATCTCAGACAGGGATAAGTCAGGCAACCTATAAACGAATAATCTGAGTGAAAAATGTAAGCTTAAATTAGAGTCTGATTCAATATGCTCAGCAGTGGATTGATTTCTAGCATGCAATGAGTAGACATGGCACGTGCCATATTAGACCCTTGGGCACCTGATGTTGCCTCTAAATTGATTACAGTGCAATTGAAATTCTAAGCCACGACCTTGTCACTTCAATATTGTTTTTATGGGAACTTAATGTGTGCAAATTGGACCTCGTGTTTCTCTAAATCACAGTAGTGACTATTCTTCAACAATATTTCATTGATGTAAAGCTCACTGGGGCATCCTGACATCATAGAAACATAGAAAATAGGTGCAGTAGGAGGCCATTTGGCCCTTCGAGCCTGCACAGCCATTCATTGTGATCATGGCTGATCATCCACAATCAGTAACCCGTGCCTGCCTTCTCCCCATATACCTTGATTCCACTAGCCCCTAGAGCTCTATTTAACTCTCTTTTAAATTCATCCAGTGAATTGGCCTCTACTGCCTTCTGCGGCAGAGAATTCCACAAATTCACAACTCTTTGGATGAAAATGTTTTTTCTCATCTCAGTTTTAAATGGCCTCCCCTTTATTCTTAGACTGTGGCCCCTGGTTCTGGACTCCCCCAACATTGGGATCGTTTTTCCTGCATCTAGCTTGTCCAGTCCTTTTATAATTTTATATATTTTTATAAGATCAATACAATACATACAATTCAATTTATTGTCATTTGGACCCCTTGAGGTCCAAACGAAATGCCGTTTCTGCAGCCATACATGACAAACAAATAGACCCAAGACACAACATAATTTACATAAACATCCATCACATTGCTGTGATGGAAGGCCAAAAAACTTATCTCGCCCCGGCACTCCCCCCCCCCCCCCCCCGATGTCAGAGTCAAAGTCAAAGCCCCCGGCGGGCGATGGCGATTGTCCCGTGGCCATTAAAGCCACGCCGGGTGATGCAAGGTCGCACACCGGGTCTTGGTGTTAGAGCCCCCGGCGTGCGCTCGCAGTCCCGCAACCATTCCAAGCCGCGCGGGGCGGTGCTGTAAGGCCCCGCTCCAGGAGCTCTTCAACCCCGCAACTCGGGCGGGAGAAGTCGCCGTTGCGGAAGCCCCGAAAAGCGGTCTCCCTCCAGGGACCCGCAGATATCCTCTCATCCTTCTAAATTCCAGTGAATACAAGCCCAGTCTTTCCAATCTTTCCTCATATAACAGTCCCGCCATCCCGGGGATTAACCTTGTGATCCTACGCTGCATTGCCTCAATAGCAAGGATGTCTTTTCTCAAATTACAACTGCAGAATGACCTCTTTACTCCTATACTGAAATCCACTCATTATGAAGGCCAACATGCCATTAGCTTTCTCCACTGCCTACTGTACCTGCATATTTACTTTCAGTGACTGGTGTACAAGGACACGCAGGACTCGTTGCACTTCCCTTTTTCCTAATCCAACACCATTGAGACATTAATCTGTCTCCTTGTTCTTGCTGCCAAAGTGGATAACCTCACATTTATCTACATTATACTGCATCTGCCACGCATCTGCCCACTCACTCAACCTGTCCAAGTCACCCTGCAACCTCCTATCATCCTCTTCGCAGTTCACACTGCCACCCAGCTTTGTGTCATCTGCAAATTTGCTAGTGTAACTTTTAATCCCATCGTCTAAATCATTAATATATATTGTAAATAGTTGCAGCCCCAGCACCGAGCCTTGCGGCACTCCACTCGCCACTGCCTGCCATTCTGATAGGGACCCGTTTATTCCTACTCTTTGTTTCCTGGCTGCCAACCAATTCTCCATCCATGTCAATACCCTACCCCCAATACCATGTGCTCTAATTTTGATCACTAATCCCCAGTGTGGGACCTTATCAAAGGCATTCTGAAAGTCCAGTCCACTACATCCACTGGCTCTCCTTCATCCATTTTACTTATCACATCCTCAAAACATTCCAGAAGATTAGTCAAACAGGATTTCCCATTCGGAAATCCATGCTGACTTGGACCAATCCTTTTACTGCTTTTCAAATGCACCATTATTACTTCTTTAATAATTGACTCCAGCAATAATTGACTCCCACCACCGATATCAGGCGAACTGGTCTATAATTCCCCGTTTTCTCTCACCCTCCTTTCTTGAAAAGTGGGATAACATTAGCTACCCTCCCATCTACAGGAACTGATCCTGAATCTATAGAACATTGGAAAATGATCACCAATGTGTTCCATGATTTCTTGAGCCACCTCCTTGAGTACCCTGGGATGCAGACCATCAGGCCCTGGGGATTTATCAGCCTTCAGTCCCATCAATCTACCCAATACTATATCTCGCTTAATGCAAATTTCTTTCAGTTCCTCTGTCTCCCTAGATCCTCTGTCCTCTGGTACATCTGGGAGATTGTTTGTGTCTTCCTTAGTAAAGACAGAACCAACGTACCTGTTCAACTCTTCTGCCATTTCCTTGTTTCGCATAATAATTTCACCTGTTTCTGCCTTCAAGGGACCCACATTTGTCTTTACTAATCTTTTTCTCTTAACATACCTAAAGAAGCTTTTACTATTCTTCTTTATATTCTTGGCCAGCTTACCCTGGTACTTAATCTTTTCACCACGCATTGCGCTTTTTGTTACCTTCTGTAGTCTTTTGAAAGTTTCCCAACCCTCTGGCCGCCCGCTACTCTTTGCTATGTTATACACCTTTTCTTTTAGTTATATTCCATCCCTAACTTCCCTTGTCAGCCTCCCCTTAGAATCTTTCTTCCTCTTTGCAATGAAATGATCCTGCATCTTCTGGATTATGCCCAGAAATTCCTGCCATTGCTGTTTCACCGTCATTCCTGCTGGTTTTCCAGTCGACCTTGGCCAGCTCCTCTCTCATGCCTTCATTTTGTTCACTTTGTTCAACTGCAACACTGACACTTCTGATTTAACCTTCTCCCTCTCAAATTGCAGATTAAAACTTATCATATTATGGTCACTACCTCCTTGCGGTTCCTTTACCTTGCGTTCCCTTACTAAATCTGGTTCATTAGACAACACTAAATCCAGAATTGCCCTCTCTCTGGTAGGCTCCAGTACAAGCTGCTCTAAGAATCCATCTCGGAGGCACTCTACAAACTCCCTTTCTTGGGGTCCAGAACCAACCTGATTTTCCCAGTCTAGCTGCATTTTGAAATCTCCCATAACCACAGTGGCATTACCTTTGTTACATGCCAATTTAAACTCCTGCTGCAATTTGCACCCTATATCCAGGCTACTGTTTGTAGATAACTCCCATTAGTCTTCTTACCTTTACAATTCCTCAATTCTACCCACAGCGACTCTACATCGTCAGTCCCTATGTCACCCCTCGCAAGAGACTGAATTTCATCCCTCACCAACAGAGCTACCCTACCATCATAAAATATCCCATTTTACTGCCTTCAATTTATATTGACTTTGACTAGTACAAATATCTGACGTGCTTGGCAGCCCAAGCTAAGAGACAGTGGGGAGTTTAGTCCCTATGTCTAGTGCTGTGCTGTGAAATAGGGTAAGTTTATGTGTGATGACTTCACTCAGACCATTCATTCTTGGATTATCTTGATTTACCTGCATTCATGGTCATCTGAGTGGAACATTTTTGAATGTTGGAATATTCCATGGTCGGAGTCATACAGCGTGGAAACAAGCCCAACTTGACCACTCTCTCCAACATGTCCCCGCTACACTAGTCCAACCTGCCTGCATTTGGCCCATATCCCTCTGAACCTATCCTATCCATGTACTCTCCCCCCCCCCCCCCCTCATCTTAAACCTATGCCCGCTGGCTGCTCAACCACTCCCTTTGCTCAGGCCCTTGAGTCCGGGCAACATCCTCAGAAATCTTCTCTGCATCCTTTCTAGCTTGTCAACATCTTTCTGATAACATGGTGCCCAAAACTGAACGCAATACTCTAAATGTGGCCTCACCAACGTATTATAACAGTAACTTGACCCCCCCCTTCTATATGTAGCAATGTTACAAAATTTTGAGATTTTAAAAATCAAGTCTGTAATTTATCCCATCAGATAAAGCATAAAAATAAGTTTAATTTAACACCTAATTCACTTTCATATCTCAAGTATGTAAAAAGTTATGGCCATTTTCATACTCGGAAATGAGCATCTTGTTCCCTATTGATTTTCTATGGACATAACAAAAAAGCTGTGATCGTGAACAGTCAGCCCATAACTTTCTTAAAAATTAAGAGAACTGAATGAAATTTTCAGTTATCATAGATTGCAGCATTCTGAAACAAATATAAAATAATCTTACTTGGATGACCTGAAATTAAAGCATATAATTAGTTAGTTACCTAATTGTAGCTAATTTCAGACTTCAATTACTAGATCTAAACATCTATCCATTTCTTAATAAATGATTAACATTTTTAAATAGCCTAAATGTCCAAATAATATTCACAAATAATTCACAATAAAACATGATTTTAAAATCTCTTTTACATTAATTTATAGGCCAAATGGAAGGAATTTAGTGTTTAATTGCTGTAAATTAAAGTCCATTTAAATCAGCTTTCTAGTGGGATCCTGTGGAACGCGCTGGTTTAGAACGTTCACATTGCGGTAGATTTGTGCCCTCAAATGCCGAGAAAAATACTGCGGGATATAATGGGCCCAAAATGAGCTACTCGCAATATTAAACTTTGTATAAAGGGATCTTTAGAAGCCCTTTTTAATGTAAAAATATACAGCATACCTTCAGCTGTCTGCTTTATGAGACCCTGCGGTTGCTGGCGGTCGCGGGTTTAGAGATTGATTTTTAAACTACCATAACTATTATACGAGGCCTTTAAAACTAATAATAGCTTTTGCGACGGGGTCTTCCAGCGATTTTTCGTTAATAATTAACTAGGCTGAACATCTTCGATTTGAACAGCCTAGAGAAAATCGCGTTTTAAACCCGCCCCCCTCTAAACGGCGCCAAAATCGCGCACACCCGCACCGGCAGATTTTCAACGACGCTTCAGGTAGGCTTTGCAACATACCTACTATATGTAATAATCTGACTGACGAAGGCCGAAAGCCTTTTTGGCCATCCAATCTGCCTGCAATGCCAGTTTCAACAATCTCTGTACCTGCACTCCTAGATTCCTCTGCTCAACAACACTCCCCAGACCTTTACCATTCACTGTGTAGGTATTGTGTTCGATTTCAAGTGGCAGAACTCATCCTTTATAAGATCAGCAAAAGAAAAGAAAGGCTTGCATTTTCACAGCATCTTTCAAAATTGTTTCAGAGCATCTGTAAGCGTTTCACATCTAGTGGACATCTAATGTCGGAAATGCAGCTGCAAATTTGCACACAGATAGCTTATATATATATAATATGGTGATCAGGTAATCTAGCGTTGATTGGGGAATCATAATTGGCCAGCTCGTCAACTTGATTATCTTATTTGAAGCAATGCCTTAGTTTTATATCCTGTTGAAAGTGCTGATGACACCTTGAGTTTAGCATGTCCTCAAATGGATGATTCGTTTGACAGTGCAGCCGTCCAATACTGAGCAGAGGCCATGTCTAGATGCTGCACAAAAAAACAAATTGATGGAGGAATTCATTAGATCAGGCCTCTGTGGAGTGAAATGCACAGACGGTGTTTCAGATGAGACGGTGTTTCAGATGGAGACCCTCCACAAATGCTGCTTGAGTTCCTCCAGTACTTTGGCTTTGCTCAAAATTTTGCATCTCAGTCTTTCTCTCTAGTCTAGATGCTGATGTTTATCTCTGTAGCTACAGTGATACTTGAACCCACATATACTGATACTGATATACCTGCGAATGGGCATCTTGGCCAGGCCCAGGAGCAAACCGACAGGGAGATTCGCCCCCCCCACCAGTTTGGCCCTCCCCACTCCCAGCCTTGTGTCCAAACACCAGGATCGTGGGACTACAATGCAACCAGAACTTGAGGAGCAGCCCCTTCAGATATTCGTACAGGAGCAGCAACCTCACACACTCCATATACACGTGGAATACGATCTCTACCTCGTCGCAGAAAATACAGGAGGCCGACGAGCCCATGAACTGGCCCTGTGCAACACTGTCCATCCCCCCCTCCCTCCCTCCCTCCCTCCCTCCCTCTATGGCAACCTTATCAGGCCCTCTCATAGATGAACTGAGGCCCAGGCCAATTTCAATTTTAGCGGCCCCAAAACCAAGATCAAGCAGAGGCCCCTCAATTTTAGAGACCCCCAAAGCAAGATCCCTTTGAAGCAGACAGGCATGAGGCTCATGGCAAATGGCACTCGTTACCCCCCCCTCTGAAAGGGCCTGCCTTTGGCAACCTCTCCTCCTGCTGCAGTTACCGTTGGCAACGTCCCATTGTGATGTCATTGTGGCACTCGGCAGCTTGAGAGCCCATTGTGATAGGTGCACTGTGAGTGGCATTGTGACATCATCAGTTGGAGCTGCTGGAAAAGGGCTCTGTGAGAAGCGGTTTTTGGCTTTTTTTTTAACTTTAATCGCGAATAACCTTTGAAATCATGAAATCTGAACTGAACTTGGTGAGGTCATGGAGGGGAAAAATGTGAGTGAGAATATGTAAAAATTTAAGAGTTAGCACATAGCGTTTTGAGGAAGATACAATGAATACAGACGGACAGGCACGCACACATTACACACACACACACAAGATCAGACTTTTATAGGTGTAGAGAAGATGTGTGGAGCAAGTTTTTTTACACAAAGGATTGTGATGGCCTGGAACACGTTGCGGGGGTGGTGATTGAGGCTGGTGCGAAAGTGCCTCAAGAGATTTTTAGATAGGCACGGATATGCAGTGATATGGATTATGTGCAGGTAGATAAGAGACGCGTGGCATCATGTTCGACACCAGCATTACGGGCCAAAGGGCCTATTCTTATACTGCATTGTTCTGTGTTTGATGATGATAATACAAAATGAATCTTGTCATTCAACCAAGTTACATCTGGTACCAGTACAAAGAAGGAAGGTTTGCAAAATGGAATGACAGCTGATTTGGACGACTGACCTTGAATTGTCCAGGCAACTGCTTTGCCAGAAATCTTTTAATTACTTTTAAACTTGAGATAAAAATGCAGGTGAATGTTAAAGTAAGCAAGCAAGTTTATTTATATAGCACATTTCAGCAACAAAGCAATTCAAAGTGCTTTACATAAAAAAGCAATTAAAAACCATCATTAAAAAGAATAGAAAATAAAACAAGCTAAAATAGAATAAGACAAGTATAAAATACACGAATAAAAGTTACAGTGTAAGAAATTATTAATTATTTAATTTCATTAAAAGCAGCATCAAGCAGAAAGGTCTTCAGCCCCGATTTAAAAGAACTGAGAGTTGGAGCGGACCTGCATTTTTCTGGAAGTTTGTTCCATATATGTGGTGCATAAAAACTAAATGCTGCTTCTCCATGTTTAGTTCTAACTCTGGGGACAGAAAGCAGACCTGTCCCAGACGACCTCAGAGGTCTGGATGGTTCATAATGTTCAGAAGAACAGAAATATATTTTGGCCCTTCAGTGCTTTATAAAACAGCAATAATATTTAGCATCCTGTAGAAGAAAACAAAAGGAACATGGATACGCAGGGAATTGAGAGATATAGTTCAAGTACAGGCAGATGAGATTAGTTTAACTCGGTATAGACATTGTGGGCCGAAGAGCCTGTTCCTATGTTAAAAGGAACATTTTTATCTTGCCCTATTAGAGGTAAAAATGCTGTGTGAGATGCTAACCTTCTGCATGTTGTTTCTCTACTTCTCTGCTGTCACCTAGTTGTTGACTCTCTATTGGATATTTGTGCATAGGTGCATGATGCAACCAGAATTCCCATAGTGGCTAACCTTCACATGACACTGAAGGCATCACAAACCCACCAGGTCCACTCCTTTGTCAATATTATTTCATATGCACAATCTGTGGAGGCTTCTAAAGCAGGATCTCTGCATAAAGCTCACATGGGGGCACAGGTATATTGCAGCACATGTATTGTGAGTTTGGTTGCACTGCTTTGTCGTAGCAGACTAGTGCTAAAATCTTACTTTTACCATTTTGCAGCTTATGTCTCAACAAGCAGTAACAATGGGAATGTTAAATTTAAACAGATTTAAATATATTTTACCATGTGAATGACTGCGAAACCAGTAAGAACCTGGTAGTGTAGTATTTTGTACAATTAATCTTTGCTGCAAGTGATTAACTATTTTACAAATTATCACATCTGCCAAAGGTTATCTTGATTGCAGCATATGCACGGACTCTTCAAAGTGATTTTGCTTTGATTTTTCTTGCTGCGTTCTAATAATTACTGCAAAATCTGTTAACTGGGTCAAATATTGCTTGAGGAATTTTGGAAATATATAATACTTCTTTTGTCTGGTGCTAACTTTCCCTTCTGTGCCTTACAGGAAATACGGTTGAGTTCCATGGCCCAGAAGGAGCAGGGAAGACAGAAATGCTTTATCACCTGGTGGCATCCTGTATCCTCCCCGAATCGAAGGGTGGGCTCCAGGTTGAGGTGGTCTTTGTTGACACAGAATGTCATTTTGACATGCTTCGCCTCGTCACCGTTCTGGAGCATTGTTTAGCGCAGAACACGGAGGAGTCAGTTAAACAGTGCCTGGGCCGCCTGTTCATCGTCCACTGCAGCAGCAGCACCCAGCTCCTGCTGCTCTTCCAGTCGCTGGAGAGCATGGTCTGCAGCCATCCTGCTCTCTGCCTGCTGATTGTGGACAGCATGTCTGCCTTCTACTGGATTGACAGACTGAGCGGTGGGGAGAGCTTCAGCCAGCAGGAAGCTAACCTCCGGCGCTGCGTCGAGTGCCTGGAGAATCTGCTGAGCGAGTACCAGCTAGTGTTAATCGCAACCACACAGGCCCTGATGCGCGGGCGAGATCCTGAGGCAGCCAGGCCAGATGGAGCTGCTGCAGCTCGGCAGCCACTGATGGCAGAATTTAAACCGTATCTGTGTAAATCATGGCAAAAACTTGTCAAGCATAGGTTTGTTTTCTCAAAAAACACCACGGTGGACAACAAGCAAGAATTTGCTGCTGTTTCTCTCCAGCCAAGAAGCAGCATTGTGAACAGGTGCTCCTTTATTATTACAGATGGTGGGGTCCAGTTTCTTTAACCCTTCGGCATTCATTCCCTAATCGACGACCACTGGAGACCCACGTGATTGTACACGTGAGAAAGTGCCTCCCTTTTTGCTCACTGCTAATTGTTCTGGTTAACTGAAGTCTATTTATTGGCGAGCACTGGTGGGCATAATCTGATTAACCCTTCAACTGTGATTTGACCCTAAACGAGGTCAGACGGAGGTTTAGCCACCTTCATGTGCACATTGTTGAAGGTTTCATTGCAAATTCTCCAGCTGGTTTTGGCCTGATCTGCAGGTGAATGGAGCCAATCCAGGCACTTTATTCAAAGCTCCTTTTCTGGATGTATGTCCTCTTTGTGCATGTAGGCAAGTCCAGGACATGCCCTTAATTTGATTCCAGGCACGTGGGTTAAAGCAGAATACCAGAAATACTTGAGTACATTTTTTTATGATGGCAGCCAAACTGAACCTCTTAAATAAGATTTTAATAATTGTGTGGAAACATTTAATATTATTTACCTTTCTCCATATATTTATGACCTGTTCTGCAGGACGTTTTATAGGCAGAGTTCAATTTAATAAAAAGCTTCAGCTGCAAGTGTGACCTGTCCCTTTCCATTGTTGAAACTTGGTTTAGCAGTACTGTTTAATATGTGATTGAAAGTAGGGAGGAGGGGTTTATCGGGTGTGAATTGAATTTGGTGCACAATGTTAGCAAATGTGTTACGTTTAAGTGGACAATTTGATCCATGTTCCTACGTTAATGCTGTAATGCAGAGAAGAGTGGGGCCAAGACCAGAAACGGAGCGATTGTAGAATTTACACCCACCGCTAATCTTTAAGGTGCACACAGGAATGAATAGAATGTTTTAACTTGAAAATGTGAATTTTAAAGCATGTAGCACACATTATTTTGAAGTTGAAGCTAGTTAATTCTCCTTCTAGACTCATAGCGCTCAGAAGGCAGCCACTGTTTCGGTATTAACTCTTTGATGTTCCTCTCTAATTCTCGTGCTCTTTCCCCATTGTCTGCGTTCTCCAGCAGTGACATCTTTCAATTATTTTTCTGTCTACAAACTAAGACTTGGGAGTTGAAAATTATAACTAATGAAACATCTGAATGCCATTCAGCGGTAGCACAGAATTATGTCATAATTATAAGCTGGTTATGAATAAATACAATATGGAATTTAGAACAATTTTTTTCCCCTGATTTGAGCGTATGGAATATGCTACCATGAGAATTAATTGAGTTATTATGTTGGAGAAGCTACCTAAGAAGGAAGGGTCGACGAATAGGTTGTCATAATGGGATTGGATAAAAGTTAGTAGATGAATCATGAAGCACCTAAACACTGCTGGGACAATTTAGACCATCGGTGTTTTAAATTCTGTGCTGCTGTGTCTGATGAGTGGGAGGGCATTGCAGTTGCTAGCAATGTTGGGGCAGTGTACAGGCAAAGAGTATGGGTTTGGGGAAGGACCGGGTGTGTACAGGTTTGTAGGTTATTTGGCCTCTATAAAATTAGAACTAGTGAACAGGTTGCAGATGGTTGGCGTGAACTCGGTGGGCAAAAGGGCTTGTTTCCATATTGTATCCAAATTAAACTAAAGTATTTATGGAGTGAGGGGAGAGTTGGACAACCACAGAGAAGGAATAGAGGCACCAGATTAAAATATGGTTCATAAAAGCAAAATCTTGCAATTTTTGCAAATCTGATATCCTTGGGCCTGGCAGGACCTCCAGAGAAAAATCGAGACCCGAGAGTGCATTGAAGCATTAAAGCAGAGGTACTTATGTGTGATGGGTGACTTTTATACCTTATTACAGTTACCAACTGAGCTTTATACATTATAACAGCAATGGCACTTTGCATTGGTGACGATGAATATCCTGTGGTTGTTTAAAGACGATATAAATAGAAGACTTTTGATTTGTTTGGGATGACAATTGAAACATTTGCAACCCAAACTTAATTATAAAAATCCCTGCATTTGACTTGGGTTTCCACCTGCCTGTCTTTTTTAATGGGAGATAGACACAAAATGCTGGAATAACTCAGCGGGTCAGGCAGCATCTCCAGAGAAAAGGAATAGGTGATGTTTTGGGTGGAGACCCATCTTCAGACCTGAAAAATCGTCTATTCCTTTTTTCCAGAGACATTGCCTGACCCGCTAAGTTACTCCAGCATTCGGTGTCCATCGTCGATGTAAAATAGCATATGCAGTTCCTTCCTACACACTTTTTAATGGGAGTGCTGGCTTCCACAATGTTGTCCTGTATGTTCAGGTTTTCATAGTCTTCGCAGTTTTCATTGCTACACTCAGAATGATGGGTGTAAAATATTTTCATAGAATCAAGGAATGATTGCAGCATAGAAGGAGGGCATTTGACCAGTTGAGTCCATTGTGGTTCGAAGCACAATCCAACTAATACCTCTCCCTTCTGTTCCTGCAGTTTATTTCCATGCAAGTAGTTCTCCAATTCCTCTTTGAACCTAAGTGAAGCTGCTGCCAATACTACACCTGGAGAACATGGATAGGTAACGTTTCGGGTCGAGACCTTTCTTCAGACTGATTGAGAGGGAGAGAGAGAGAGAGAGAGAGATAGAGAGAAGAAAGCTGGAAGAGGCAGCCTCGACCCGACAAGTTACCTATCCATGTTCTCCAGAGATCCTGGCTGAACTGCAGTTATTCCAGCACTTTGTGTCCTTTTGTGTATGAACCAGCATCTTTGTTTCTCTTATACTACCCCTATTACTACCCCTTTCTGTGGTGTGGCGGCGCCTAACGGCAGCGGCTCGACTGCAGTCCGTCTGTCTTTTTTTTTATTTTTGTCTCGTTAAATGTATGTTTTGATTCTAGTTGTTATTATTTTTTTAGCTGTGTATATGTGGGGGGTGGGGGGGAGGTGGGGAAAACTGCTTAATCTCTTCCCTTTAAGGGGGACCCGACTTTTTCCCTGTCGGGTCTCCGATGTCGTTGGGCCTAACATCGTGGAGCTGGCGGCAGCTTCAGAGGCTCCGGTTGCAGGCCCTGTGGACGGTAACATCGGGAGCTCGCAGGTCCCTGGTGGGAGACCGCTTTTCGGAGCTCCCGCAACGGCAACTTCTCCCGCCGGAATCGCGGGGTGAAATGACTTGGAGCGGGGACTAACATCGCCCGGCATGGCTTAACGGCCGCAGGACTTACCATCGCCCGCCGGGGGCTTTAACATTGTGAGCCCCAGTCGCCTCAATTATGCAGTTGGACTGCTGGACCGCGGGAGAAGAACAAAGGGAAGAGATAAGACTTTTGCCTTCCATCACAGTGAGGAGGTGTTGGAGATTCACTGTGATAGATGTTTGTGTAAACTGTGTTAAGTGTAGGTCTTGGTTTTATTTGTAATGTTAAGACTAGAAAATGCAATTTCGTTCAAACCAAGCTGTTTGAATGACAATAAAAGGCATTCTATTCTATTCTATTCTATAAGTACATTCCAGACCCTGACCACTTGCTGTGTAAAAACATGTTACTTTCATCTACAGCCTTTCAATACTTCAGATCCAATTTAACCAGTGATTTGTATAGAAACATAGAAAATAGGTGCAGGAGTAGGCCATTCGGCCCTTCGAGCCTGCACCCCCAATACCGTGTGTTTTAAGTTTGTATACTAATCTCTTATGTGGGACCTTGTCGAAAGCCTTCTGAAAGTCCAGATATAACACATCCACTGGTTCTCCCTTATCCCCTCTACTAGTTACATCCTCGAAAAATTCTATAAGATTCGTCAGACATGATTTACCCTTCATAAATCCATGCTGACTTTGTCCAATGATTTCACCACTGTCCAAATGTGCTGCTATCCCATCTTTAATAACTGATTCTAGCAGTTTCCCCAATACCGACGTTAGAGACTAACTGGTCTGTAATTCCCTGTTTTCTCTCTCCCTCCCTTTTTAAAAAGTGGTGTTACATTAGCTACGCTCCAATCCTCAGGAACTACTCCAGAATCTAAAGAGTTTTGAAAAATTATCACTAATGCATCCACTATTTCTGGGGCTACTTCCTTAAGTACTCTGGGATGCAGCCTATCTGGCCCTGGGGATTTATCGGCCTTTAATCCATTCAATTTACCTAACACCACTTCCCGGCTAACCTGGATTTCACTCAGTCCTCCATCTCATTTGACCCCCGGTCCCCTGCTATTTCCGGCAGATTATTTATGTCTTCCTTAGTGAAGACAGAACCAAAGTAGTTATTCAATTGGTCTGCCATGTCCTTGTTCCCCATGATCAATTCACCCGTTTCTGACTGCAAGGGACCTACATTTGTTTTAACTAATCTTTTTCTCTTCACATAGCTATAAAAGCTTTTGCAGTCAGTTTTTATGTTCCCTGCCAGTTTTCTTTCATAATCTATTTTCCCTTTCCTAATTAAGCCCTTTGTCCTCCTCTGCTGGTCTCTGAATTTCTCCCAGTCCTCTGGTAGGCTGCTTTTTCTGGCTAATTTGTACGCTTCATCTTTTGTTTTGATACTATCCCTGATTTCCCTTGTTATCCACGGATGCACTACCTTCCCTGATTTATTTTTTTGCCAAACTGGGATGAACAATTGTTGTAGTTCATCCATGCAGTCTTTAAATGCCTTCCATTGCATATCCACCGTCAACCCATTAAGAATCAATCTCCAGTCTATCTTGGCCAATTCACGTCTCATACCCTCAAAGTTACCTTTCTTTAAGTTCAGGACCCTTGTTTCTGAATTAACGATGTCACTCTCCATCCTAATGAAGAACTCAACCATATTATGGTCACTCTTGCCCAAGGGGCCACGCACAACAAGACTGCTAACTAACCCTTCCTCATTACTCAATACCCAGTCTAGAATAGCCTGCTCTCTCGTTGGTTCCTCTACATGTTGGTTTAGAAAACTATCCCGCATACATTCCAAGAAATCCTCTTCCTCAGCACCCTTGCCAATTTGATTCACCCAATCTATATGTAGATTGAAGTCACCCATTATAACGGTTTTGCCTTTGTCGCACGCATTTCTAATTTCCTGTTTGATGCCATCCCCAACTCCACTACTACTGTTAGGTGGCCTGTACACAACTCCCACTAGCGTTTTCTGCCCCTTTGTGTTTCGCAGCTCTACCCATATCGATTCCACATCCTCAAAGCTAATGTCCTTCCTTTCTATTGCGTTAATCTGCTCTCTAACCAGCAACGCTACCCCACCTCCTTTCTCTTTCTGTCTATCCCTCCTGATTATTGAATATCCCTGGATGTTCAGCTCCCAGCCTTGGTCACCCTGGAGCCATGTCTCTGTGATCCCAACTATATCATAGTCATTAATAGCTATCTGCACATTCAACTCATCCACCTTATTACGAATGCTCCTTGCATTGAGACACAAAGCCTTCAGGCTTGTTTTTACAACACTCTTACCCCTTATACTATTATGCTGAAAAGTGTCCCTTTTTGATTTTTGCCCTGGATTTGCCGGCCTGCCACTTTTACTTTTCACCTTGCTACCTATTGCTTCTACCCTCATTTTACACCCCTCTGTCTCTACGCTCACACATTTAAGAAACCCTTTCCCTTTAACTCCATCCCCCACTATCCCATTCGACACCCCACCCCCCTTATTCAGGAGATCAAGTGCCACGATTTATCCCATAAACATAAAAATAGTAGTTATTAATCCCTTTGTGCATGCTTGGTAATAATCTTTGAGCCTGCTTTGAACATGAAACAATATAGTGCTAGAACATGCCCTTCAGCCCATGAGGTACATACCGACTATGATGCCATATTAAATTAACTGGGATGTTGGAGGAAACCCCAGTGCACACACAGAGAATATATAAACTCCACACGTGTCACTGGAACTCTGGTTGCTGAGATGTGAGGCAGTATTAATGCTGCCTGAAGTAGTCACAAGATCAGATTTTCCAAAAAAAGCATCTGAATAAATTTCACAACCCTATTTTAAGTTAGGATTGCGTACAACTTGAAGAAGATGATTGGGGTCATATTGCGTAAGGGAAATTGGTAGTCAGATCAACTGAATCTCGCTGATCAAAGTTAGGATCAACTTGTCTTCCGACTGAAATTTATTTTCCTTTTCCAGTTCTGATGAAGTGTCCCAAGCCTGAAATGTTAACTCTGGTTCTCTTTCCACAGGTACTTCCTGAATTACTATTTCCTGCATTGTCTGTTATTTCAGATTACAGGGCTATTTGACGGAAATTGATCATAGCCAGTAATTGAGAAGTCATAAGCATGAGACTAAATACAAGTTAATTTAAAACGGAGCGAAAGAGAGAGACACAGTTTTGTGATTAAAATTCAACAATATATCTGATACAATTTGGATATCCAGCAATCTAAATTATGCTAATCAATTTAGATTACTGCATACAAGAAAACGTATTGAAGATACGTTGGGTATTAAACTTAATGGGAAAGTTCATAGACTGGGCCAAGGAATCTGCTTTTGCTTCTATACATTTATGCAATTGGCTGATGTCTTGTGTTTTGTATTAGGTTTTATATTATGCAATTGTAATCACTTTTCCTTTAACTGGTACAATACAAACTCATGTATTTTGCACAAAGAATACAGAACACAATAAAGTGGTTGAACCCATGGGTATTGGCAACTGATGCCAAAGAAACTCGGGTAGTAGTTCTCCCTTTAATGTAACCTCATTGAAGTTGTCATCTGCCAAATCTACTCTAATGTGGACTTCTCTCAGTTCCTTTTGCATCACACAAATACATAGTGACAGATACTGTATATCTCTCCAAGTTCTTTGCGCTTTTTCTAACTCTGCATAATAATCAAGTCACGTCCATTTATTTAGCCCCCAGGCAAGTGTTCACAGAACCCTTTGATGTCATGTACCCGATGAATTGCAGATTTCCATTTCATCTTTTGCCGCATTGTCGGTGCTCTTGTGACTGGAGCTGGGCTGCAGTTGGTTTCCCGATTGGAAAAGAATGATGGACTAATTACAATTGGTGATATACATATATGTGTAGCTTTGGATATGTCCCAGATGTCCAATGGATACAGTATAGGAAAATACCATCTCCTTCAAGATGTAGGAATAAGGGACCGCAAGTGCTTGTTTACCAAAAGAAAAAGACACAAAATGCTGGAGTAACTCAGCTGGTCAGACAGCCTCTCTGGAGACCACTGATAGGTGACATTTCAGCACAGCACCCTTCGTCAGACTGATTGTAGTAGGAGGAAGAAAGCTGGAAGAGGGGTGGAAGCCTCTCCCCTTCCGAACGTACAGCCCTCCGCTCACACTGCAACAACCCCGACATCCATTCATATATCCCTTCGTTGTCACCTCTTCCACAGCCAACAATGGACCGTTGTGAGCTCTGTTTCCTTTGTTATCGATGCCGGCTCTGATTTGTTCTGAAGCTTTTTATGTCTCTAATTTCCCTCTGCCCTGACTCTTAGTCTCAAGAAGAGTCTTGACCAGAAATGTCACCTATTCCTTTTCTTCAGAGATGCTGCCTGACCCGCTGATTTGCTCCAGCATTTTGTGTCTCTGGGGGAGGGACAAAGCCTGGCAAGTGATAGATGGATGTGCACGAGGGGAGGGGGAGTTTGTGATTGGCAGATAGTTCAACAAAGGCCAGAGATGAAAAGAGGAAAAAAGTAGGAGATAAGGACAGAATAAGTGTGAAGTGTGAAGCCACAAGAAAGGATATAGGTGGAAGGGGACGGGGAAAGGGAGAAATGGGTGTGCAACCATCTCCTTCAAGTTGCACACAATCTTGCCTTTGAAGTATATAGGCATAACTGCATTCTCCTCGAGTCTGCCTACTGGGAGTTTACCTCAACTGACTTCATCAATGCAGGGATAACTTGCCACAACTTAAGAACATACAGGCTGGACGCATCCTGCAAATTAATGAGCTTAATTTGGAAAAGGAAATGTTGGCACAAATCAAATCAAATAAACATGCACTTTAAACTATACGTTTCACAATATACTTGTACGTGTTGCAGATGATAATATATATCTCATTTTAGTAATAGAGAGAAATTACAATTATTTTATTCATTCACAGGATGTGGGCATTGCAGATAATGCCAGCAATTAGTCAATCCCTAATTGCCCTTGGACTGAGTGGCTTCCTTGGTGACTTCAGCAAAGAGGTAACCACATAGCTGTGCGCTTAGAATCACCTATGAACCAAATATCCTTCCTTTAAGTGAACTGATTGAGTTTTTTAACAATACCCTAATAGTTGTATAGTATGCTCCAAAGACTACTCTAACCAGACTAGAATTAACTTGTTTAAATTGCCACAAATCCCCCACTGTGGTTCACTACTCCTAATTTCGGGACCAGTTGATTAACCATGATGCCATTGTACCTCAACTTTTCTGCAACCTGCTGATGGTGGGAACCATGCCCGCAAACTGATGCCAAATGAGGGACCCATTTTGTTTGGTGGATCTGTGCCCGCTTAGAATATTGCCCGCTTCCCAAACTCATTTCACTTAGGGTCCTTACTCTAGCAGACAGAGGACGTCCTTGTCATATCAGGAAAGAGCCCCTTTAATCTGTAATCACAAAGCACTTTGTCCACAAGGACATCCAGCTGCAAAAACGGCTTCATCTTCACATAAAGAGAGGCTGTTTGGAAAACCTGCAAGTGCTTTCAGGAGAGGAAGAGATGACACAAAGAGGAAGGGAAGCTTCACTACAAAAATTAATGATTTTATGCTGACAATAGCTGAGAAAATGCAATTGGCAGACTGTCCCACTGCTTCAACAGAAACATCAAGAATGAAAAAAAAAGCAATGAACTATAAGTCATTGAAGTGAGTAAAATAAGGCTTTTCTGTGTAAATTTTAAAAGGAAAAATGTGTTGGATCTTACAGCTAAAACAAACAAGCGTTGATACTTACAAAATGATTAATGCAACTTGTCATTGTTTAAATGCTTCACTGGAGCAACAGCTTCTTTAAGTGGATACTGAGGAAAACAGGCACTGCTCAAAATATTACTGGATTAATTATGTTTGGATGAATTGACTCCTCAGATTTTGTTGCTTGTCCCACATATCTATTTTTAAGAAAAAAATTGTGTACGTTAAAAAGCCAAATGTTACCCATCCAGGGAATAGCATTTTGTTTGAGAGAAGTAACATATTAATTGCACCATTATTAATGTACACGTTGGCAGGCAAATTCATGAGATTAAGTGAAATACCACAGAGAGCAAATCTCCAGAATACAGTGACTGCCCCACCATTGTTTGAGCACAACCAGCATCTCTCTTTCGGGTTCTCTGCTGTTGCTGGATTTGCAGTTTTACTGCCACTGAAACTCAGGGGAGAAGATCATCTTGCTCTGCCAAATCTTTGCTAGAAATGTAGTGGAAACTCCACAGTGGTGAGTAAACAAGGCTTTTTCTAATCTGTGGCTAAAAACCCAGAGGTCCTAACAGAGCAATTCTAAGGGAGGACCTGAGATCATGGGGAGGGTAAAGCAGGGCCTGAGGAAGGAGGGGGAGAAGTTCACATTATAGGAGTAGAATTAGGCCATTTGACCCATCGAGTCTACGCTGCCATTCAATCTCTGCCTCCTAATCCCATGTTCTTGCATTCTGCCCATAACCCTTGACACCTGTTCTCATCACAAATTTGTCTATCTCTGCCTTAATATCCGCTGACTCTGTGGCAATGGGTTACTCAAAACTAGATAAATCAGTGCTCATACCAGTGGGTTGTAAACTGCCCAATCAAAATATGAGGTGTTGTTCCTCCAATTTGCATATGGCCTCACTCTGACGGTGATTTGCGGATGCATCATGGCTCGATTTGGATGAGAGTAGGGGGGGACAGTAAATGTAAGGGGAGGGTGAAAAATGCCAGCAGGAAAGATGAACAAAGATGAACCATAAACAGTGGGGGTTTAAGCAGCCATTCACCAGTGGTTCATGGTGCAAGTGGAGTTAGGAATGGTGCAGTGGAATTTGGCAGCAGTAGGCTACATGTGGGATATATTTGTCTGAGTTGCAAAATGTCTCTCTTTGTGCTCCAGGACTGGACCCTTTGGGTGGCTGGCACATTTGTATCCTTTGTTCATTCTAATGGTCAGGAAAGGAATTGTGCTGTGTATAGGTATGTTACAATACTTACCTTCAGCGGAGCTGCAATTCTTCCACTGGCCGTGTGCGCGATTTTGGCGCGTTTGAAGGGGGGGGGGGGGGGGGGGGCGGGGTTAAAACGCGTTTTATTTCCGACCTGGTCCAGGATTATATTTGTTGGAGTGCAAGATTTTGCTAAAGAATCGTTCCGACGGCCGTTCTGTGTGTTTTTAAAAAAAAATTCGCCCGACAAGTTAATCGCTGGAGTGATTTTAAAATCAGCTTCTGAAGCCGTCAATGCCGACAACGGGGCCGCATTTTCTGTAGGGGACAGGTAAAAGAAAGTAGTTTATTTTTATGTATAAAAGTGTTTCTTAAGATGCATTTAATTCACATTTTAAGTTGCGAAACGGTGATTTTTTCCCTCGAAGAACCGGCAGTGTATTTGCTGCAGATATGGGGACTCAATCACCGCAACCGCAACGTTCCAAATGGTCGCGTTCCAGAAAATTCCACTCGCAAGTTGATTTAAATGGCCATTAATTTACAGGTATTAAACATTAAATTCCTTCCATTTGGCCTATAAACCTATGACAATGAGATTTAAAAAATATGTTATATTCTGAATTCTTGTGTGAATATTATTTGGACACTTAGGCTATTTAAAAATGTTAATCTATTCTTAAGAAATTGATAGCTGTTTAGATCTAGTAATTGAATTTTGTAATTAGC
Source organism: Amblyraja radiata (assembly GCF_010909765.2). Classification (NCBI taxonomy): domain Eukaryota; kingdom Metazoa; phylum Chordata; class Chondrichthyes; order Rajiformes; family Rajidae; genus Amblyraja; species Amblyraja radiata. The sequence continues at coordinate 27,998,395 of NC_045957.1, read as the reverse complement.
TACAATTAGGTAACTAACTAATTATATGCTTTAAATTCAAGTGTTCTAAGTAAGATTGTTTCATATTTGTTTCAGAATGCTTCAATCTATAATAACTGAAAATTTATTTCAGTTCTCTTAAATTTTAAGAAAGTTATGGGCTTTTAAATGTTCTCGATCACAGCTTTTGTGTTACGTCAATGAAAAAGCAATAGGGAACAAGATGCCAATTTCCGAGTATGAAAATGGCCATAACTTTTTTAATACTGAAGATATGAAAGTGAATTAGGTGTCAAATTAAACTTCTTTTTATGCTTTATCTGATGGGATAAATTAAAGACTTGATTTTTAAAATCTCAACATTTTGTAACATTGCTACTGTGTATCTTATCCTCAACTTTCCACATGGTTTCACCTGCAAACCAACTGATGTGATCCCAGATCATCAGCAGAATGATTGAAGTGGAACATGGCACATGTGTGATTTTAAGAACTCTGTACCATGTTGTAGTAAGTTTATACACTGTTGTATCAGTGGATTGGCATTTGGTTGAGGGACACTGCCCTTTACCAGTGGATGTTTTGACAAGAGATCTGTTTATTTCCTCATGTTTCCTCAACACAAATGAGCCTCCAGAGACTGCATTAGAATGGAATTTGGGATGTTGCTACTCGAGGAGCGCCAAGACAATAATCGAGTTCAAAAAAACAACAGGGTTCCTTGGATAGAGCAGCGATGCTGGCTGGCAGTGAACATGTCCAATTGTAGGGTGGCTTTGAGATGGGAGCCTAGGTGGTCTCTTGCCTGTACCCCAGGTTGTTCCCAAGGTTACGGCAGGGTTCCATTCCTGAGAACAGTTCAAAAGCAGTAATGAGGCCTCAAACTGAGTTCTCACATGACAGAAGATGCCCGCAGCAGCCAGCAAATCACTCCCACCATTTTTCATGTGTACGGGCTTTATGTAAATCAGGCGTTTCTAAGCTGAGGAGGACCTATATGTGAGTACAAATATTTCTTAAGATGAACAATGTGGTCAATGTCACTCGAGGAAGTCACAGGATGGAGAAACAACAATATTGAGGAAGAGGGAGTCCATATTGCTGCTGTTGGTGAAGTCGAAGACGTGAAAATCTGGTGACACAATCTAGAAATAAAGGACATGATAAATTTGCGAATTCCTTGAATGGAATGATGCAGATCATATAGGATCTTCATTGTCACGCCCTTGCTCCTGCATCATGGAAAGATAAGTTAAGGCAGCAGAAACCAACCGGTATATATAAAAGAAAATGCATAAGCACATCATACTGCAGCTTCAGTACCCAAGTAAATTGCTGCAATAGAACCAAATCCATAACATGATCACTTGGCAGCTCAATTCTCCACATTGTCCATAACTGTTGGATATCATGCCTGCTTCATTTCCAGCGGATTCAATCAAACTAGATTTACTCATTTTATAGACTACAGATTTTACCACGGCCAAGGTAAGATCACTTCACTCAAAACTTTTTTTCTTTTCCCTTCTTCACATTTGCAAATGCATTGGTTTTCCTAAGAACCATTGCTGAAGGTTACCCGTATAGGGGAGGAAGCCGAGGTCAAAGATTTAAAGCCTCATTCATTGCATCATCTGCATGACTGCAAAGACTGGTGTGGGAATAATGGGTTTGGTTTCTTGGGCCACTGGCACCAGTACTGGGACAGGGGGGATCTGTTCTGTAAGGACGGACTTCACCTGAACGGTGCTGGGACTGGGGTCCTGGCAAATCATATAACTAGGGCAGTAGAGAGGTCTTTAAACTAAGTAGCGGGGGGGAGGTATCAAGGGGGGTAATAACGGCAGGGGTAGAGGATATAGAGCAGGGTATCAGTGGGGAAGCGGAAAGTCAAAATGTGACAGGAGACAGAATGTGTGAAGATAAAGCTCTAGATGTAAAAGGGGCAAAAACGGAAAGGAAGGGTAGTAAAAATCATCTGAAAGTGCTTTATCTAAATGCACGGAGTATTCGTAATAAGATAAATGAATTAACGGTGCAATTAAGTATATATAGTTAGGATATCGTGGCCATTACGGAGACATGGCTGCAAGGGGATCAGGACTGGGAGTTAAATATAGAGGGGTACTCGACAATTAGGAAAGATAGACAGGAAAGAAAGGGAGGAGGGGTGGCCCTTTTAATAAGGGAGGGAATAACGGCAATAGAGAGGAAGGATATTGCGTTGAAGGATCAGGATAGTGAAACAGCTTGGGTACAGATAGAGAATAATAAGGGGAAAAAAACACTAGTGGGTGTAATTTATAGACCTCCAAATAGCTGTGACGCTGTTAGTCAGAACATAAATCTGCAAATAGTTGACGCATGTAAAAAGGGAACTGCTGTAATCATGGGGGACTTCAATTTTCATATTAATTGGGCAAACCAAACTGGGCAGGGTAGACTAGAGGAAGAATTTATAGAATGTATTAGAGACGGGTTCCTAGAACAGTATGTCACAGAACCGACAAGGGGGGAGGCAATCTTGGATCTGGTCCTGTGTAATGAAGCAGGATTAATTAAAAATGTCATAGTTAGGGACTCGTTGGGAACAAGTGACCACAATATGGTCGAATTCCATATTCAAATAGAAGGGGAGCAGGTTGAAACTCAGGCTAGGGTGCTTAGTCTAAATAAGGGGGATTATGAAGGTATGAGGACTGAGCTGATCAAAGTTGACTGGGATAGCAGACTCAAGAATAAGACGGTACATGAGCAGTGGTGTACGTTTAAGGGTCTACTGTATAACCTTCAAGAAAAATTTATTCCTATGAAGAAAAAAAGGGGTAAGGGTAAGAACAGTCAGCCATGGCTCAGTAAAACTATAAAGGATAGTATTCGGCTGAAGGCAAGGGCATATAAGGTAGCCAGAGATAGTGGGAGGGTAGAGGATTGGGAAGCATTTAAAGGTCAGCAAAAAATAACTAAGAGATTAATTAAGACGGGGAAAATAGACTATGAAAGGAATTTAGCAAACAACATAAAAACTAATAGTAAGAGTTTTTATAGCTATATAAAAAGAAAAAGGGTGGCTAAGGTGAACGTTGGTCCATTGGAGGGTGAGACTGGAGAGTTGTTGGTGGGGAACATGGAAATGGCAAAGGCATTAAACGAGTATTTTGTATCAGTCTTCACCATAGAAGACACAAAAAATATTCCAACGTTGGATAAACAGGGGGCGGTAGGAATGGAGGAGCTAAATACTATTAAGATCACCAAGGAGGTGGTATTAGGGAAATTAATGAGACTGAAGGAGGATAAATCCCCTGGGCCTGATGGATTACATCCAAGGGTCTTGAGGGAGTTGGCAGTGGGGATTGTGGATGCATTGGTGATAATTTTCCAAAACTCCCTGGAGGCAGGAACGGTCCCAGTGGATTGGAAAATGGCCAATGTAACACCTATATTTAAAAAAGGAAGTAAACAGAAAGCGGGTAACTATAGACCGGTTAGTCTAACATCGGTGGTGGGTAAAATGTTAGAGACAATTATTAAAGAAACACTAACGGGGCACTTGGATAAACATGACTTCATCGGACAGAACCAGCATGGTTTTGTGAAGGGGAAGTCCTGTTTAACGAATCTGCTCGAATTCTTTGAGGAAGTAACAACCCGGGTGGATAAAGGGGAACCGGTGGATGTGGTATACTTGGACTTCCAAAAGGCTTTTGACAAGGTGCCACATAAGAGACTATTGCTAAAAATAAAAAATTATGGAATTGGGGGTAATATATTATCATGGGTAGAGGATTGGCTAACAAATAGGAAGCAGAGAGTGGGGATAAATGGTTCATACTCGGGATGGCAACCGGTAACTAGCGGGGTTCCGCAAGGGTCGGTGCTGGGACCCCAGTTGTTCACAATTTATATAAATGATTTGGAGGAGGGAACCAAGTGTAATATATCAAAATTTGCGGACGATACAAAAATGGGAGGAAAAGTAGGGGATGAGGAGGATAGGAAGAGTCTGCAAAAGGATATAGATAAGCTAGGTGAGTGGGCAACAACTTGGCAGATGAAGTTTAATACTAATAAATGTGAAGTCATTCACTTTGGGAAAAAAAATGATAGGGCAAGTTATTTTCTAAATGAGGAGAAGCTGCGTTGTAATGCAACGCAAAGGGATCTAGGGGTATTAGTACATGAATCACTAAAAGTTAGTATGCAGGTGCAGCAAGCAATCAGGAAGGCCAATGGAGTTTTGGCCTTTATTGCTAGGGGGATTGAGTATAAAAACACGGAGGTCTTGCTGCAGCTGTACACAGTATTAGTGAGACCACATTTGGAATACTGTGTACAGTTCTGGGGTCCATACTTAAGAAAGGATGTACTAGCCCTGGAGGCAGTGCAGCGAAGGTTTACAAGATTAATTCCTGCAATGAGGGGATTGACATATGAGGAAAGGTTAAGTAGGCTGGAACTCTACTCTTTGGAGTTTAGAAGAATGAGAGGCGATCTCATTGAAACATATAAGATCGTGAGGGGCCTTGATCGGGTGGATGCACCGAGGATGTTCCCAATGATCGGGGAAACTAGAACTAGGGGACATAGTTGCAGAATAAGGGGGGGCTCTTTTAAAACTGAGATGAGGAAGAACTTCTTCACCCAGAGGGTGGTTAATTTATGGAATTCACTGCCCCAGGGAGCAGTGGAAGCAGAAACTTTAAATATATTTAAGACTAAAATAGATGGTTTTTTAGCTGCCAAGGGGATAAGGGGCTACGGGGAGAGGGCAGGGATATGGACCTAGGTATGGTTAGTATAGTAAGACCTGAGTGATCTCCTGGACAAGTGTCGATCGCCTAGATTGGGGTCGGAGAGGAATTTCCCGGATTTTTTTCCCGAATTGGACCTGGGTTTTTATCCGGTTTTTTGCCTCCCCCAGGAGATCACGAGGTTTTTGGGGTGGAGAGGGGTGATAGCGGTATAAAGGGAAGGGTAGTGTCTTGTGTTCTGTGTCTTGTGTCTACTGTTTGTGGGTAAGTGTGTCTGTTTAGTGTTCAGCCATGAGCGAATGGCGGTGCGGGCTCGACGGACCTGGTGGTCTACTCTCGCACCTACTTTCTATGTTTCTATGACCCCAAGAAAAAGACAGAATGTCAGCAAGGTGTCATTATAGGGAGCGAAGGTCATGTGGCTGTAAAGCAGTGTCATCTGGAAACCATTTGCAATATACAGTGCCCGCCATAATGTTTGGGACAAAGACCCATCATTTATTTATTTACCTTGGTACTCTGCAATTTGAGATTTATAATAGAAAAAAAATCACATGTGGGTAAAGTGCACATTGTCAGATTTTATTAAAGGGCATTTTTATACATTTTGGTTTCACCATGTAGACATTACAGCTGTGTTTATACATAGTCCCCCCATTTCAGGGCACCATAATGTTTGGGACACATGGCTTCACAGGTGTTTGTAATTGCTCAGGTGTGTTTAATTGACCCTGAAGAGTGTTTCTGATCTGTCGGACAGGTCTTTGGGGATTTATCTTTATTATAGAGAGAATTCTTCTGTCATCAGCTGTGGAGGTCTTCCTTTGCGATTGGTAAGCTCACCAGTGTTCTCTTTCTTCTTAATGATGTTCCAAACAGTTGATTTTGGTCAGTTTGGCTGATGTCTCTAACAGTTTTATTCTTGTTTCTCAGTCTCCTGGCTTCTTTGACTTTCATTGGCACAACTTTGTTCCTCATGTTGATAAACAGCAATAAAAGTTTCCAAAGGTGGAAAGACTAGGTCTCAGAGCTCTCTTATACCTGCATTAAGGAGGCAATTAAACACACCTGAGCAATGACAAACACCTGTGAAGCCATGTGTCCCAAACATTATGGTGCCCTGAAATGGGGGGACTATGTATAAACACAGCTGTAATTTCTGCATGGTGAAACCAAAATGTATAAAAATGGCCTTTATTAAAATCTGACAATGTGCACTTTAACCACATGTGATTTTTTTTCTATTACAAATCTCAAATTGTAGAGTACAGAGGCAAATAAATAAACGATGGGTCTTTGTCCCAAACATTATGGAGGACACTGTAAGCTTTACCTCCCACTGAATACCAATGTGTGCAAATAAAAATCGCTGGGAGTAGGACTCGTTTAAAAGCATGAGCAGTTTGATGACTATCTCATCAGCACCCGATCCCATATGGAGTCAGATCACAACCAAATATACTCCCTCTTAGGTGTGAGAAGAGCTGGGTGCATTTGCACCATGGATGTAACATTACAGGATGTGACTCATGGAAGTTCTTGCACTTATTTCCATTTATTTGATTTTTGGATGCCATGCAACAAATTCTAATCTTTTATCTGCTAAACAAATCTGGTGAAACAGCAAATGTTCAGAAATTTTCTGAGTCATGAAGTCAAGAGTATTTTGTTGTCATGTGTACCAAGGACGGAACAGTGAGATTCTTACTTGCAGCAGCTTAACAGGCCTGTAAATGCAATACATGGATTTAAAAAAAAAAAAAAATCAATAGTTTTTATGGCACAGCGGTAGAATCGCTGCCTTACAGCGCCAGAGACCCGGGTTTGATCCTGCCTATGTGTGCTGTTTGTGCGGAGTTTGTACGTTCTCCCTGCAACCGTGTAGGTTTTCCCCAGGTGCTCTGGCTTCCTCCTACACTCCAAAGACGTACGTGTTTGTAATGAATGGCTTTGGTACAAATTGTCCCAAGTGTGTAGAATAGTGCAAGTGTATAGGCTGATCGCTGGTGGGTGGGCTGAAGGGCCTATTTCTGCAATGTATCTCTAAATTAAATTAAACGGAAAGTACTGTAATACCAATGTGAAAACCAGTCTTTGATGCAACCTGAGACAGTCCATCGAAGTTCATAGTTGCTGAGGTTCATGTGTAGTGTCGAATGGTTGTTGGGAAGAAGCAGTTGTGAACCTGACGCTCACGCTCTTCAGGCTCCTGTCCCATCTTCTTATCACCCAGGTGGTGGGGGTCTTAAATATTTTTGGCCTTTTTGAAGCACTGCCTCCTTCAGATCCCTTTGTGGGGAGATCTGCACCTGTGATGGAACAACCTATCACTCTCTGTACTTTCCTTCGTTCCTGGGCTTTTGAATTGCCCAACCAGGCAGTGATGCAGCCAGCCAGTATGCTCTCTACTGTACATCTGTAAAGGTTCAATAGAATATCTGTCGGCATACTGAGTCTCTCAATCTTCCAAGGAAACTGAGGCATTGATGAGCTAGCTATGTGATTGCATCAATGTGCCAAGCCCAGCACAGATCTTCAGAAATATGCATTCCCAGGAACTAGAAGTTGTTGACTCTTCACTGCTGTCCCATTGATGAAGACAGGTTTGTACATCTTTGGCTTTCCACGACTGAAGTCAACCATCAGTGACTTAGGTTTGCTATCGTTGAGAGCAAGATTGTTGTTCTGGCACCATTCAATCAGACTCAATTTCTTCCCTACCATCTGACATATCATTAGAATGCTCAGTAGATCTATACAGGGATAAATACAAGAGTCGGGCAATGAATAGCTGTACCTGGTCAATCATTGAGATCTTATCATATAATAACAAGGAGGAGCAGATGCTGGTTTACACCAAAGAAAGACACAAAATGCTGGAGAAATTCAGCAGAGATTCTGTCTGAAGAACGGTCCCAACCCGAAACATCACCTATTCATGTTCTCTGGAGATGCTGTCAGACCTGCTGAGTTACTCCAGCATTTTGTATCTTTCAGTCATTAAGGTCAATAGTGCTGCCTTTGTTTTAAAAAAATATTTTGCCCATGTATTTCTGGAAAAGTGGTCTCATAACAGATATTGGGATTGGGATTCATTGGTCACCAACATCAGGTGAAGAAGAGATTCATTATGTGTGACATATTGGAATAATATGCTGCCTCTGCCACCACTGACCCTTCCCCTTCACTGGATCTCTCAAACCACCACCTCCTCCCTACTTACCTGGCACTTCCTGGATGCAAACTATCTGAGTTCCTATAGGGTTTCTATAGGTATGCATTGAACAATGTGCTCATGTATAATGCAAATCCAACTCTTTTGGCCCCAAAGTTGAATCGTTCGAATGGCTGAATCCTTCGCTGCTTGCAATAATTTCTTCGTGCTGTTTAAAACTTGTTAACCTTTTGCGAATCCCATCTTCTCTCTCCCTATCTCTGCTTCTTTTTCCAGGCATGACTGAATACCAAAGCCTAGTTGATCGTACTTCTATATCACACCCTCTAAATTACATTCCTTCAGGAGAAAGACCAATTGTATGCAAATGTCCCAGAAGCCCTGTCACCCTTGCTGCACCATTATCAGATTACACTTCCAGAAGCTTGCAGTGCAAATATTTTTTGAAAAGAACAGCGCATGCCACAAGTCTCCTGGCTCCCACAAGATTTGGGTAATTAGATTCTGCAATTTACTCTCTGTGGCTTGAGTTCATTCAAGCTGAATAGCGGCCCTTGGTTATTCTTGATAGAAGTGCCAGTCCTGATATAAAGAGATAGCCAAACCTTTGGAGTATGTGCATGAATTAAAATTTACCTTACATTGGACATTTGCATCTTTAGAGTTATGGGGTGAATGTATACAGGTGCCCTTTACCTTGTTTTTATTTTTTGGACAAAAACGCCCCTGCACATCCACAGAGAGAGAGTGTGCAATGGTCATTGCCTGTCCTTACTTGCTCTTCACCAGATGAGCTTTGCCACTTATGGTGTAATTTTAATGCAGTCTTGACCTAAATCGTTGACATTTCCTTTCACCCCAGAGATGGTGCTCGATGCACTGTTCCTCTAGCAGTTTGCTTATTTATTGCAGTTTTGAGTAAATTCAATAGGTATCTAAATGGCATCAAGTTGGCTAAAGGGGGAGTACAACGGGATCTGGGGGTCCTTGTACATCAATCTATGAAAGTAAGCATGCAGGTACAGCAGGCAGTGAAGAAAGCGAATGGCATGTTGGCCTTTATAACAAGAAGAATTGAATATAGGAGCAAAGAGGTCCTGCAGTTGTACAGAGCCCTAGTGAGACTACACATGGAGTATTGTGTGCAATTTTGGTCCCCTCATTTGAGGAAGGACATTCTTGCTATTGAGGGAGTGCAGCATAGGTTTACAAGGTTAATTCCCGGGATGGCGGAACTGTCATATGCTGAGAGAATGGAGCAGCTGGGCTTGTACACTCCTGAGTTTAGAAGGATGAGAGGATATCTCATTGAAACATATAAGATTGTTAAGGGCTTGGACACGCTAGAGGCAGGAAACATGTTCCCGATGTTGGGGGAGTCCAGAACCAGGGGCCACAGTTTAAGAATAAGGAGCAAGCCATTCAGAACGGAGACGAGGAAACACTTTTTCTCATAGAGAGTGGTGAGTCTGTGGAATTCTCTGCCTCAGAGGGCTGTGGAGGCAGGTTCTCTGGATGCTTTCAAGAGAGAGCTAGATAGGGCTCTTAAAAATAGCGGAGTCAGGGGATATGGGGAGAAGGCAGGAACAGGGTACTGATTGAGGTTGATCAGCCATGATCACATTGAATGGCGGTGCTGGCTCGAAGGGCCAAATGGCCTGCTCCTGCACCTATTGTCTATTTTATATGCTTAAGTATATTATCGTGACATGAACAGAGGTACAGTAAAAGCTTTGCTTTGCATGCTATCAAATCAGATAGACGGCACAATGGCACAGCAGTAGTGCTGCTGCCTCACAGAACCAGAGACCCGGATTTGATCCTGATGATGGGTGCTAGCTGTGCAGAGTTTGTACTTTCTCCCTGTGACCCCTTGGGTTTTCTCTGGGTGCTCCGGTTTCCTCCCACATTTAAAAGGTGTGCATGTTTGTAGGTTAATTGACTTCTGTAAATTGTCCCAGGACCTAGAACTCATGTACTGGCGATCATTGGTCAGTGTAGACTCGATGTGCGGAAGGGCCTGTTTCACTAAACCAAATACCATTCATAAATACTTTCAAGTCAAACTTGAGTACAATAGGTAGAGGAAAGGTGAAGATAGCAAAATATTGTTCTTAGCACTGTAGTGCTCCAGTTCCATAGACAAAGTTCCATTGTCCCCAGCTTATGGAAGGATCATTCAGAAATCTGAAAAGAGGGGAAGATGCTGTATGGGCCAACAGCTGGCAGGTGGGACTAGTGTAGATGCAGCGTACTGATAGACATGGGCAAGTTGGACCGAAGGGCCCGTATCCATGCTGTTTACTCTATAAATTTGCTAGATTCATTGGAGGCATGCTGAATTTCCTGTCTCATGAGGAAGTTGAGGCATTGGTATGCCTTCTTGGCTGTTGCTTCAATGTGATTGGTCCGCAACAGATCGTTGGTAATATTAGTACAAAGGAACTTGAAGCTCTCAACAATTTCCATGTCCACACCATTGATGCTGATCGGGGCATATACTCCACTACGCTTCCTGAAGTTGATAACTCGCTCCTTCGTTGCTGAAGTTGAGGGAGATGTCCTGACACCATGTTACTAATTGGCATCATCTGCAAACATCTAGATGGACGTAGAGACAAATTTGGCCACTCAATCGTAAGTATATAAGTTGTATAGTAGGGGGCTCAGAACACTTCCTTGTGGGGCACCGATGTTGAGAATTATCGTGGAGGAGGTGTCAGTGATTGCCATATATTAGCAAATGATGGATGACAATACAAAAAGAACATCTCCATTTATTTGAGATCCAGGTTAAACATAAAACTAATTAATGGCTTGATTGGGAAAGGATGGAGGTTCATATTGATGTCAACAACTGTTTCAGTGATGTATAAATAGAAAAATTCTCAAAGGAACTATTATAAATCAGCTGGAGTAACTCAGTGGGTCAGGCAGCATCTGTGGAGAAAAAGGATGGGTGACATTTCGGGTCAGGACCTTTCTTCAGACAAAGTAGGGGCCAGACCCAAAATGTCACCCATCCTTTATCTCCACTGATGCTGCCTGACCAATTGAGTTACTCCAGCACTTTGTGTCTACATGCCAGCATCTGCAGTTCCTTTCTACATATTTTAAATCAGCTTTGGTATCTGATGGGTTGACTTGAGAGTAACAATGCCAAGGTTTCAACCCTTAAAACCTATGTCTTTGTCAATAGATTTTGTCACGTCCTGATATTTTCTTCCATCGTTTGGTGTCAGATAATGTTTTAGTAACATTGTTGTGAAGAAGTGTGGGGCATTTGTATAAAATAAACAGTACTAATAAATGCTGTGGAAAGAGCATTTGAAAACGATCATGCAAATCTCTAGCTACAGATTTTGAACAAATTTCAAGAGTGACATTGGAAGTCTGCAGTTCAGATTGCCCTCATCTTCTGCTGGAACATTGGCTGCTAATGTCCATTTTACCATTTTTAGAAGATGCTATTTTGGTTCTTCCAATAAACTTGTGTCTTTATTAACCAGAAATTTGGAGTCTGAGCACCTTCACAACTCTATAGAGGCAACACAGCTTTGCTGATGTTTGCCTACTTGCAAGCTTTATGGAATTTGTAGATTGAGTAATAGTCCTCCTCTCCCTGGCACGATTGGTTTCTTGGAAGCTATGCTTTTCATCTCCTTCCTGTTCTTCGGACCGAGCTGGAAAAAAAAGCTCAATGAGGGAAAGCGAAGCTGATTGATTCTCACAGCAGTAACTTGGCCTTGGCAACTGTTATTCAGACTTCCTGTCAATGGCAGTGAGTGCCCCACTTCTTCCACTTTCTATGTGACAGGCTCTCTTTTCACAGAAGCAAAGCAAACTACTCTTAGATCCCAACTTCTTTTGTCAGATAGCCTAGTTTTTGGCAAGGTTACCGATTCCCGGCCCTCACATCAGATATAGTGTTTTTCATTTGATAGTTCAGCTTATATAATGTTTTCTCTGTATCCCTCTCGCTTTCTTATTCGCACATAGACAGCACAAGTTAATTAATTGGCCAACACAGAAAAATATTTATTTTATTTTGAAGTTATTTATCCACAATAAATTCCATTCATAATTTTTCAGTTGCCATTAATATCCACTTTTACAAAGTCTGGTACTTACACTAGATTAGACTATAACCTAGCATATCAAATACACTTGGATGCTGTGATCTTCAAATTTTCACCAGGTTATCTTGGTACAGCTTTGCTAGTTGTGATCTAGGCAGTATCTTAACGTTCCTTGCCATTATTTTTGTTCAGTCTCTTTAAAAAGAATTAAGCTAATGGCCACACTGTAAATTCAACAGAATTAATCTGAATCTCTCTCTGTCTAAAGAGCAGAGGAAAAGAAAACAGAGTTCCTGAATGGTGTTTATGCCACGATTGAAGGGGAATGCACAAAGCAGTTTCCGGATTGGTAGGTCTTAAGTCACTTTGGGCAGTTGGCCAAATGGAGTGGGAATAAATTCCATTGAACCAGCTAACTTGCCAGTGATGTCACCAACCAACCACCTCAATGAAGCCTCTCAGTACTAATGAACACGATGGGTATTGGAAGGAGAGATGGTAAAGACACAAAGTTACGAAAGGACACAGAGGAAACCCTGTCTAGTGTACTGAAGCTGAATACATCTTACAATTCCAATACATTTTTGTGGACTAATGCTACCAGCTGCAAATTTCACCAGGTAGGCATCCTTATTGCTCATTATCTCAAATGTTTTATCCAAATAATCTACTCATTGATCAACACCTGTTGCTCAAATGCTGGCAAAAGAGAGTCAAACTCAGTTATGCACACACTGGAAGCACACAGAAGGAACCCCCCCCCCCCCCCCCCCGAAGAAAAAACATGTTTTTCCCACACTTTGGAGTGTGAGAAAACAGTTTCCTGGTAAGGATGTGTCACTCAAGGATGCCCAAAAACAGTGTGCATTTTAGAATCATAGTCATACAGCATGGAAACAGGCCCTTCGACCCAACTTACCCGCATTGGCAACACGTCCCATCTACACTCGTCCCATCTGCCTGCGTTTTACCCAAATCCCTCTAAACCGGTACTATCCACGTACCTGTCTAATTGTCTACCAGCTCGTACCATACACCCACCAACCTTTGTGTGAAGAAGTTATCCACCAGATTCCTATTAAATCTTTCCCACTTCACCTTAAACCCATGTCCTCTGGTTATCGATTCCCCTACTCTGGGCAAGAGACTCTGTGCGTCTACCTGATCTATTCCTCTCATGATTTTATACACCTCTATAAGATCTCCCCTCTTCCTCCTGCGCTCCAAGGAATAGAATCCCAGCCTGCTTAATATCAGATACTATTTAACTCGAGTTTCTTGGGAATTGATTAGAAGTTCTTGCAAAACAGAAGAAGACTACAATATGGATAATTAACGCCAGTAATGTTAGACAGGCAAGCACTGTAGCAATAGAAGAGCTTTGTTGACAGAGGTGGAACCCTGACAGCTAAAATGGAAGCAATGGGCATCCATAATTTGCTTTCCGGGGCATGAAATCATGAACATGAGTTGGTGAAGTCAGTTCCATTGAGAAATAAACATATTTTAAGTTTGATTAAAGCAAAGCAATTTCCACAGCAATTCCCCGATTTCTTTGCAATACAGCCATTGAGACTAAAATCTGATCACTTCTTAGACCACTGGGACCTTCCCCATCAGTCCCAAATTAAGCAAATTGCACAGTTTTGACAGCTAAGATCTTTCTAAATGAGGTCCCAGTTGTGAATGTGTTAATAGTTGCCTGGCTTTGCAGTGTGGGGATTGATTAATCACAGCTTCTGCACATGGAATAGATTTCCTTAAGGTTAACCTTTCATGCTAATTCGCCTTCAAACCACGAAGGCACAGAAGAAAGCATGTGCTCTCATCTTGTGAGCTTTATCATGCATGATCTCTTATTGTTGGCGCACCACATGACCATCTAAGCCCTTCTACAGGTTGCCCGCGGCGTTAGAGAAGTTCAGACTAGTGTGGGATACATGTTTGCTGAGGAAAACAAAGAAAATATTTGCCTTTAAATACTGCCAGGGGCATTCCAAAGTGCTTCACAATCAATGAAGGAATAGTCATCATTGCCACTTACAAAACAACTGTATGGTGGGTGTATGGAACCAGTTGCCAGACGATGTAGTTGCAGCAGATACTGTTGCAACCTTGAAGAAACATTTAGACAGACACATGGATAGGACAGGCCAAATACAGGCAGGAGGGACTAGTGTAGATGGGACATGTAGGCTGGTGAGGGCAAGTTGAACTGAAGGGCCTGTTTCCACGCTGTAAGACTCTCTGACTCTATCTAATTGGCCACTGTGAATTGGCACCAAATGTAGTTGGGTTGAACTTGGGGAACTGGGTCTCTGTGCATCCCTATGCACCTGAATCTTCAACTTCCTCATCGACAGACCACAATCAGTACCAATTGGCAACAGCATCTCCCCCTTGCTGAGATTTTGCACCAGGGCACTTCAAGGCTGCATGCTCAGTTCCCTGCTCTACTTTCTCTACCCATAACTGTGTAGCAATTACAACTCCAACGCCATCTTTAAATTTGCTCACAGTACCACCATTGTTCGAAGAATAACAGGTAACAATGAGTCAGAGTAATGGAAGGAGATCAACAGTCTGTTGAGCTGCGCCAGAATTGCAGTCTTAGTTTAGTTTAGAGATACAGTGCGGAAACCGGCCCTTCGGCCCACAGAGTCCACATCGACCAGCGATCCCCACACATTAACAGTACCCTACACACACATGGGACAATTTTACATTAATACCAAGGACCATGCACCAGTGACAGAATGGCACTGGAGGAAGTCAACAGCTTCAAGTTCCTGACCCGACACATGTCTGATGATCTGTCCTAGGCCCAGCACAATGATGCAATTACAGTAAACTTGCCAATATCTCCTCAGAAGATTGAGATGATTCGTCATTTTGTCAAAATTCTCGACAGGTGGGCAGCATACTGATTGGTTGCATCACAGCTTGTTTCATTCATTCAAAACTCGAGAATGAAGGAATGCCAAGTCCATCAGGGGTGTTGACCTCCCCACCATCAAAGGCATCTACAGAAACGGCTGCCTCAAGTAGGCAGCAATATCATCAAAGGCCCACACCACCCAAATCACGCTCTCCTCTCACTGCTACCATCAGGAAAAAAGTACAGATACCTAAGAAGTGAGTATTTTAAGTTTTCATAGAACAGTACTGCACTGGGACATGCCAAACAGCCCATGATGTCATTGCCAAACGATACCAAGTTAAATTCATCTTCTCTGCCTGCACATAATTCATATTCTTCCATTCCCTGTTTATTCATGTGCCAATTTAAAACCTTTTTAAACATCACTATTGTATCTGCTTCCACCATCACCCCTGGCAGTTTGTTCCAGGCACCCACCATTCTCTGTGTATGTAAAAAAAAAACTTGGCCCGCACATATCTTTTATCATTTTCCCCACCGACTCAAGGCTGTGCCTGTTACTTTTAGTCCTTTCTACCCAGGGATAAAGGTTCTGACCATCTACCCTATCTATTCCTCTTGCCATTTTATGTGCTTCTATCAGGTCTCTCCTCAGCCTCCAATGATCTAGAGAAAACAATCTAAGTTTGTCCAACCTCTCCTTATAGCTAATATCCCCAAGGCCAGGCAGAATCCTGGTAAACCTCTTCTGCACCTTCTCCAAACCCTCCACCATCCTGTAATGGGGCAACCAGAACAGCGCACAATACTCCAATTATGCCTAATCAAAAGTCTATAAAGTTGCAAATTGACTTCCTGATTCTGACACTCAATGCCCCGATCGATGAAGGCAAGCATACCATGCCTTCTTTACCAATATTTGCATTGCTACTTACATGGAACTATGGCCTTGGGCCCCAATATTCCTCTGTACATCAGTACTATTAAGGATCCTGCCATTTACTGCTTATTTAACTTTGTAGTTGACTTTCCAAAGTGCAACACCTCACACTTACACAGATTAAACACCATCTGCTATTTCTCCACCTGTATCTGAAACCAATCTGTATCCGGCTGTATCCTTTAACAGCTGCCTTCATTATCTGCAACTCCTCCATATTTTCTGTTCCCTGCAAAGTTACTGCAAACAACCAATCTACATTTTTGTCTAAGTCATATTTATATATGTCACAAATAACCAAAGTCCCAAATTGATCCCTGCAGAGCACCATTTTACCTGAAGGTGACAAACAGACAGCTAAAATAACACTCGCCACCGCCCTCTGTTTTGTATGAGTAAGGCAGTTCTCTGTAGAGAAGTTTCACCAGACTGATTCCTGGGATGTCAGTACTTTCATATGAAGAAAGACTGGATAGACTTGGCTTGTACTCTCTAGAATTTAGAAGATTGAGGGGGGATCTTATAGAAACTTACAAAATTCTTAAGGGGTTCGACAGGCTAGATGCTGGAAGATTGTTCCCGATGTTGGGGAAGTAGAAACATAGAAACATAGAAAATAGGTGCAGGAGTAGGCCATTCGGCCCTTCAGCCTGCACTGCCATTCGATATGATCATGGCTGATCATCCAACTCAGTATCCCATCCCTGCCTTCTCTCCATACCCCCTGATCCCTTTAGCCACAAGGGCCAGATCTAACTCCCTCTTAAATATAGCCAATGAACTGGCCTCAACACACTCTGTGGCAGAGAATTCCATAGATTCACCAATCTCGGTCCTAAAAGACTTCCCTCTTATCCTTAAACTGTGACCCCTAGTTCTGGACTTCCCCAACATCGGGAATAATCTTCCTGCATCTAGCCTGTCCAACCCCTTAAGAATTTTGTAAGTTTCTATAAGATCCCCCCTCAATCTTCTGAATTCCAGCGTGTACAAGCCGAGTCTATCAAATCTTTCTTCATATGAAAGTCCTGCCATCCCAGGAATCAGTCTGGTGAACCTTCTCTGTACTCCCTCTATGGCAAGAATGTCTTTCCTCAGATTAGGAGACCAAAACTGCACGCAATACTCCGGGTGTGGTCTCACCAAGACCCTGTACAACTGCAGTAGAACCTCCATGCTCTTATACTCAAATACTTTTGCTATGAATGCTAACATACCATTTGCTTTCTTAACTGCCTGCTGCACCTGCATGCCTACTACCTATTTTACCTGCATTCCTACTTTCTATTCCTATTTTACCTTGACTCCATCCTATCCCCCTTGGTCAAATCCCTTCCCACCTCTGTTCTAGACACCTCAGACACTCTCCGCCGCCTCCGCGCATTCCACTCTCTAGGCCCTCACCCCCTCATCTTCACCATGGACGTCCGGTCACTCTACACCTCCATCCCCCACCAGGATGGCCTCAAAGCCCTCCGGTTCTTCCTCGACCAGAGGAGCAACCTATACCCAGCCACTGACACTCTCCTCCGCTTAGCGGAGTTGGTCCTCACCCTCAACAACTTTACGTTTGACTCCTCCCATTTCCTCCAAACACAAGGCGTAGCTATGAGCACACGCATGGGCCCCAGCTACGCCTGCCTCTTTGTCGGGTACGTTGAACAATCCTTGTTCAATACGTACCAGGACCCCATCCCCGACCTCTACCTCCGTTACATTGACGATGCTTTGGGGCCACCTCCTGCACCCACACACAACTGACTGACTTCATCCACTTCACCACCAACTTCCATCCGGCACTCCAATACACCTGGACCATTTCCGACACTTCCCTACCATTCCTTGACCTCACCATCTCCATCGCAGGGGACAGACTTCTGACCGACATACACTACAAACCCACTGACTCACATGGCTATCTGGACTACACGTCTTCCCACCCTGCCCCCTGTAAAGACTCCATCCCCTACTCCCAATTCCTCCGCCTACGCCGCATCTGTTCCCAGGATGAGACGTTCCACACCAGGGCATCGGAAATGTCCTCGCTCTTCAGGGAACGGGGATTCCCCTCATCCACCATAGATGACGCTCGCACCAGGGTCTCTTCCATAACCCATAACACTGCTCTCTCTCCCCATCCCCGCACTCGCAACAAGGGCAGAGTCCCCCTAGTCCTCACCTTTCACCCCACCAGCCGGCAAATACAACAAATAATCCTCCGCCATTTCCGCCACCTCCAACGTGACCCCACCACTCGCCACATCTTCCCATCTCCCCCCATGTCTGCCTTCCGCAAAGACCGCTCCCTCCGCAACTCCCTTGTCAATTCTTCCCTTCCCTCCCGTACCACCCCCTCCCCGGGCACTTTCCGTTGCAACCGCAAGAAATGCAACACCTGTCCCTTCACCTCCCCCCTCGACTCCATTCAAGGACCCAAGCAGTCGTTCCAGGTGCGACAAAGGTTCACCTGTATCTCCTCCAACCTCATCTACTGCATCCGCTGCTCTAGATGTCAGCTGATCTACATAGGTGAGACTAAGCGAAGGTTGGGCGATCGTTTCGCCGAACATCTCCGCTCAGTCCGCAATAACTTACCTGAACTCCCGGTGGCTCAGCACTTCAACTCCCCCTCCCATTCCCAATCCGACCTCTCTGTCCTGGGTCTCCTCCATTGCCAGAGTGAGCAACACCGGAAATTGGAGGAACAGCACCTCATATTCCGCCTGGGTTGCTTGCGTCCGGATGGCATGAACATTGAATTCTCCCAATTTTGCTAGCCCTTGCTGTCTCCTCCCCTTCCTTAACCCTCGAGCTGTCTGCTCCCATCCCCCCGCCCTCAGGCTCCTCCTCCTCCCTTTTTCCTTCCTTCTCCCCCCCACCCCCCATCAGTCTGAAGAAGGGTTTCGGCCCGAAACGTCACCTATTTCCTTCACTCCATAGATGCTGCTGCACCCGCTGAGTTTCTCCAGCATTTTTGTGTTCCTACTTTCAATGACTGGTGTACCATGACACCCAGGTCTCGTTGCATCTCCCCTTTTCCTAATCGGCCACCATTCAGATAATAGTCTACTTTCCTGTTTTTGCCACCAGTCCAGAACAAGGGGTCACAGTTTAAGGATAAGGGGGAAATCTTTTAGGACCGAGATGAGAAAAACATTTTTCACACAGAGAGTGGTGAATCTCTGGAATTCTCTGCCACAGAATATAGTTGAGGCCAGTTCATTGGCTATATTTAAGAGGGAGTTAGATGTGGCTAAAGGGATCAGGGGGTATGGAGAGAAGGCAGGTCCAGGATACTGAGTTGGATGATCAGCCATGATCATATTGAATGGCAGTGCAGGCTCGAAGGGCCGAATGGTTTGCTCCTGCACCTATTTTCTATGTTTCTATGAATACCAAGTCATCATGTATCCAGTGGATCTTAAACTTTTGGATCAGCTTTTTATGAAGGACCTTGTCAAATATTTAATTAAAGTCCATGTAAACATCCATTGCCCTAGCGTCCTGAATCACTTTCATCACTTCTTCAAAAAAACGCAAACAAATATGTACGGTATGACTTGCATATGGCACAAAGCCAAACTGATTATCCCTAATTAGCCTATTCATTGTCATAGTGTCATGCAGCTTGGAAACAGGCCCTTTACCCAACTTGCCCACACTGATCAATATGTCCCATCTACACTGGACCCACCTGCCTGCATTTGGGCCATCTATATAATTAAAAGTCTCATCTTGACCACTTCCTGTCTGCGCTGTATATTGATTTTAGAAACCATATATCGCTATGATTTTTGGCCAGCTGACTCACAGTCCTCCTCCCCTGAGCAGGCCCCGAGGATTTTTCCCATGGATGAAAAATAAAAAGGTTATGAGTGTTTAAAAAACCTTGAGATCCTCTCGCCTGTCAATCACCGTGATGAAGGTAACGCCCCTTCCTGGGGGAGGAGGGGGGGGCAGGACTATAAAACCCCCGGATGCCTGGACGTGACTCAGTAACTCTGCAAGATCGTGAGGGAGAGGCCACGACTCTCATTGTAAGCTGTGAATCAACTGAACTGTGAATCTGCAATGTACTTGCAATAAATGATTTGTTAGCCCTTAATGAAAATGCAATGAGCTGCTTGGCCTGCCCTGGGCTTGAAAGTGCAATGGCAATGGAAGTGAAATGAAAATGCAATGAGCTGTTTGGCCTGCCCTGGGCTTGAAAGCACAATGGCAATGGAAGTGAAATGTAAATGCAATGTGCTGTTTGGCCTGCCCTGGGCTTGAAAGTGCAATGGCAATGGAAGTGAAATGAAAATGCAATCAGCTGTTTGGCCTGCCCTGGGCTTGAAAGCACAATGGCAATGGAAATGAAATGTAAATGCAATGTTCTGTTTGGCCTGCCCTGGGCTTGAAAGTGCAATGGCAATGGAAGTGAAATGAAAATGCAATCAGCTGTTTGGCCTGCCCTGGGCTTGAAAGTGCAATGGCAATGGAAGTGAGATGAAAATGCAATGAGCTGTTCGGCCTGCCCTGTGCTTGAAAGTGCAATGGCAATGGAAGTGAAATGAAAATACAATCAGCTGTTTGGCCTGCCCAGTGCTTGAAATTGAGATGGAAATGAAGTGTAATGAGGTGTTTGGCCTTCCTGAAACCATTCATTTCGGCCCACAAGGCCCCTATTAGCCGAGAAACCAGTCCTTTTTGCCCAAAATTCCTGTATTACCCCAGGAGGAGCATTTTGGCCCAAAAGGCCCGTGCCAGGCCAGGAGAAGTCCAGAAAAAGTGCCTTTCACTGAGATTTCACTCAGATTTGTTTCTAAAAGAGCCCATTCGGCCCATCAGGTCTATACTAGCCCAGGAGGAGTCCCTTTGGCCCATCAATAAGTATTCCCCCTGCAAGTATTAAACCTCACCCAAGTATTTTTCTCCCTCCCTTCATTGGCTCCCTGTGAGATCCAGGCCAGGATAGACTTTCCTCCTTCATTGCTGTAATCTGCAGAAAGAGATTAAAAATTTCTAAAATTGATTCTCCACCCTCTCCCCCTTCTCTCTCCCAGAGTCTCTCGCCTGTTTTGGGCAGAATATCTGGCAGTTTCTGAGCTGCCAGCCCACCAGGCCTGAATGACTGAGCTGCCAGCCCACCAGGCCTGGGTGGCTGGGCTGCCAGACCACCAGGCCTGAGTGACTGAGCTGCCAGCCCAAGAATCCATTCTGCCCACAATGTCCATACTAGCCCTCTGTAAACCAGTCCCTTTGGGCCACAACACCTATACTAGCGCTCCAAAAATTGGTGGAGAAGTCGAATATTGCATTGGGGGACCAGCCCTCCCGTCTGAACATGGGACCCAACTTAGTCTAGTATCCCTCTGAACCTGTTGTATTCGTGTACCTGTCTAATTGATTCTTAAACATTGCAATAGTCCCTGCCTCAACTTCCTCCTCTGGCAGCTCATTCCTTATTTCCACTACCCTTTGTGTGAAAAAGTTACTCCTCAGTTTCCTAATGAATCTTTCCCCTTTCAACGTAAACCTATGTCCTCCTGTTCTCGATTTCCCTACTCTGGGCAAGAGACTCTGTGCATCTGCCCGATCTATTCTTCTCATGATTTTATACACATGAATTTTATTCTCTTCCGAATGCGAGTAAATTCTATCCCTTAGAATTTGTTAAATCATGCTGATGTAATTTAAAATATGTTAAAAATGAAGTTGAATTTAAAACATTGTGAAAAGTATTCTATTTAAAAAAAAAAAAAATTATCATTAAAAACAAATAATTAAAAAATACAAAACAAAGATATTTTAAAAATAGCTTACTTCCCCCTTTCTTCTCTACATCTCTTTCAACTCCAATTGAAATCTGTGGGGTCTCCGACCGTGTGCCAGGTTGAACCTGCCAGAGGATTTCACAGCTGATTCCCCAGCCTAATTACCAGGGAATCACAGCAAGATGGAGTCCTGAATCTGTCAGTGAGAGCAAGATTAATGTGTTTAACAATACACATGCTAGGAGGTCCCGAACTTGTTTCCACTTAAACGAGTAAATGCTGGCAGGCACAGTAGGCTGCAAATGTGGAGCCAGGAGCAAAGAAACAAATTGCTGGAGGAACTCAGCGGGTTGAGCAGCAAAGGTATGATCAACATTTTGGGTTGGGACCCTACATCAGGAATAAAAGTACTAAAGGTGAAAGAGCTGAGTTAGGGGCTGGCAGGTAAGAAATGGAACTAGACATGGGAGATATGATGGGCAGAACCAAATAGTGAAAGGCTTGGATACACAAAATGCATAAAGCAGTCTACATCTTCCAGAACCTGCTGCTATAAAGAGGGAATTGATTGGCAGAGGGATTAAAATGGTGGAAATACTTAGCAGGTCAGATAGCATTTGTGGGAAAAGAGCCCCTTCATCAGGTCTAATTTACATGGGGAAGATGAACTTTGGATTGCAAATGTAGTCTAATGCTTCAGTGATTCATTCACTTGTACCTTACACGCTGATAAACTGCAGCTCAGTTTCCACAACATCCTCGATCTGAGTCAAAATTAAACTCCTACCACTGCAGAAAGTTGAGCACAAAACCTAGGTTGACAGTCCAGTGCAGTAGCAGGAGTGCAGTACTGTCAATGGTGCTGCCTTTTGCATAAAGGTACACTCTCAGGTACATGTATTTTGGAAAAGGCCAAATAAGTTCTCTTATCTGCTCATAATAACATTGTTCACCACTATGTGCTGTGTGAAAATTGGCAGCTTTGTTTTCTACATCACAACGGTGATTGCACTTCAACAGTACTCCATGCTCATAAAGTGTTTTAGGTGGCTACTGCAAGTATTTCTGTTCTCTTTCTATGATCTGCTATGCTGTTCCTTCTCCACAAAGTGACCATTGTGCTGATCATCAGACACAGCATCTTTGCTGCCTTGAAGTAAAATAAACGTTGTTCTCCACAAATTCTATACAACTGGGCCATGTTGCAGCCCTCTGCCCATTTATTCTGTTGGAATTGCTTTGAGTTCCAATGAAGTGTGAAAAATGTAAGCACAGGATGCCCAAGAGCTTGGAAAGAGACGACCTCAATCACCATTTAACCAAGATTTAACAAGCTCTGATGAAAGGTCAGTCTGAAATGTTAACTTTGTTTTTCTTGGCACAGATGAACAATCCCAGCATTTCTGTCCACACTTCAGATTTCCAGGATCTGCAGTTTATTCTTGCTCTGCATTTAATAGATTAGAACATTAGAACAAAGAATAGTTCAGCACAAGATCAAGCCCTTCGGCCCACAATGTCTGTGCCGAACATGATGCCACATTAAACCAATCCCTTCTGTATGTCCCTCCATCCCTTGCATATCCATGTGCCTATCTAAAAATCTCATAATGCCACTATTGTTTCTGTTTCCACCACCATCCCAGGCAGAGTGTTCCAGACCCCACCACTCTCTGTATGTTAAAAAAATCTTACCTTGTACATCTCTTCAAACATTAAAGGTCACACAGTGCTGGAGTAGCTCAGCGGGTCAAGCAGCATCTCGGGAGAACATGGGTAGGTGACATTTCAGGTCCGGAACCCTCTTCAGAATGATTGGTCAAACAATCAGTCTGAAGAAGGGTCCCGACCCAAATCGACACCTATCCATGTTCTCCAGTGATGCTGCCTGATCCGCTGAGCTACTCCAGCACTGTGTGTCCCTTTGATGTTCTTTGTTTCTATTCTCTGTTTAAACATTACCCACTCACCTTAAAGCTGTGCCTCTAGTCTGTGATATTTTCACCCTGGTAAAAAAAGGTTCTAACATTCTACCCTATAAATGCCTCTCATAATTTTATAAATGTCAATTAGGTTTCCCCTCAGCCTCTGACATTTCAGAGTGCTATTGCAGTTACTCATTAAGTCTCCGGTCATAGAGAGGGACTTTGAGAGACAGAGATTGTGAACAAATGAGCTCTTTTCTAAAATGTAAATAAACAGAGTAAACTGCTGGGTTTATCTTTGTCTTCTAAGAGGTTCTCCCCAAACCTCGGTTCGCCCACTCTGTCCACAGGGAATTCATCCTTTTTTCCTTCCTTGAATGAAAAGTCCATTGCACATTCACAGTGAAACCTTGTTTCTGAAAATCTACTGGTTCTGCAAAATATGGAAGAGGAGGTAGGGAGCATGTATCCATGAGCTTCCCCTTTCCTCAGGGTGGGTGAGGTTATCAGGAGGAAGGCTTTGTGTGTGTATATGTGATTAACCTAATCTCAATCCATCCACTCCTGGGTGATCATTCTAGACAGAACGGGATCGAGTCAGTCCTGACCAAATGTCGCCTGTCCATTCCTTCCACAGATGCTGCCTGACCCGCTGAGTTACTCCAGCACTTTGTGTTTTACTCAAAGTTGCTGCATATGCAGTTCCTTGAGTCTTTATTTTCATCGTGTACTTTGTGGGTCTAAATTAAAGCAACAAGGAGTTCCTAAGAAGGGTTTTGGCCCGAAACGTTGCCTATTTCCTTCGCTCCAAAGATGCTGCCGCAGTCGCTGAGTTTCTCCAGCACTTTTGTCTACCAAGGAATTCCTAATCATTTGTTACATATTTTGGATCATTGCAGTGATGGGGACCAATATAACAATGATTTCAAGGGCGAGCAAGAAATTAGAACAGAAGTAGAATGCAAGGGTGCAATCTAAGGATGCAATCTGATAGATTTTGTCCAGAATATTCTCTTAATTTCATGTCATGCAGGACAGAATCAGACCATTCAGCCACCCAGCTAATCTGACTAATCTTTTTGTTAATCCTCTCATTCTCATCACCCTTTCCCAGATTCTGCCACTCATCTGCACACTAGGGCATCTTACAATGGCCAATTAACCCGCACACCTTTGGGATGTGAGAGAAAATCGGTATGGTCACATGGAGAACGTGTAGGTTCCAAACAGGGATTGAACATAGATCCCTGGCACTGTGAAGAAACGATTCTACCAACTGTGCCACTGCACCACCCCCTTGTACCCTGATGAATTCCCTCATTGAGTTTTCAGAACCATTTCAATTTTTGATAGATGCTGAGAAGTGGACATTCCAAGGACTAATGACCTTTCCTGCTTCCAAACTCCTGCTTTATCTTGTCCACACTGACTGGGCAAATAAATTAATCAAAATATGACAGTTTGGAGATCGATGCCAGGATTTAGTTCAGAAGCTGAGGTTGGGCCTCAAGTGCAGAGCAAACCAAATAGAAACATATAATTTTGTTTTACTGAAGCTCTGAATATTATAAAATCATATTGCAACACAAAATTAATCTTTGAGTGTTTGATTTACAGGTTTACCACACTCTCCTGTGTCTCCTGTGCCCTAATTATGTTATAGTCTTTACTTTTCCCCTAATGAATTTAATCCTTGGAGTGCCACAAGGCATATGTAATTCCCTGTGCTAAGATATACCGTTTAATTATGAATCTACCATCTGAAAACACCAAAGGGAACAATGGAAGTGGGAACTGTTAATGTGTCATACAGAGAATGTTGTAATAGTGATGTAATTAATATGCATTAATTCAGAAAAACATTAAAATGAATAAATAATAATTAGTAAATATTAGAATAGGTAAATCAAACCATACAATTAAATAAGATCTATTCAAGATCTTATTTTACCCAATGTGAATGAATCGCTAAATTTCCCACTCTGAATCTTTATCACTGTGATTTGACCCTCTGGTTCATTTTCAATTCCATCTAACGATTGTTAGGAAATCTCTCCCAAAGTCATAATAATTTTCCACATATCTCTTCTCCAATATTCTATTTAAAGCCATTAACAGTTTTTTTTTTTTTGCAGTTCCTATTTCAACATTTACTGGATGTGGCTTATATTTTCACCAAGTGATCAACGTGCAGGATTAAAAAAGCAAGTATTGGTTTATTCTGGTCATGCATACAGTGAAAAACATTGATTACGAGCTGTCTACTCAGATCATACCATACATGAAAGGTCACAAAGTGCTGGAGGAACTCAGCAGGTCAGGCAGCATCTCTGAAGAACACGGAGACGAGACGATTCGGGTCAGGACCCTTCTTCATACTTCAGACCCGAAGCGTCACCTATCCGTTTGTGTAAATCAGCATCTGCAGTTCCTTGTTTCTATATTTGTTCAAACCATACATGAGTACATCAAGTCAGACACAAGACAACAGGTAGTGCAAAAAGAAAATAGTGCAGAGTGCATACCATACTGTTACTGCATAATATAGGATGAAAGACAATCAAGTCAATTCTAGATCTTTCCAAGTATTAGCAACTTAATTCCATTTCCCAGAGCACTCAATATTTTTCCCTTTGATTATTTATCCATTTCTTTTTGAAAACTAGGAGTAAATCTCAGATATACACAAAGTGCTGGTGTAACTCAACGTGGCAGGCAGCATCACTGGAGGAAAACTTACACTTAACGTTTAATATGGTCAATAGACAATAGGTGCAAGAGTAGGACATTCGGCCCTTCGAGCCAGCACCGCCATTAAATGTGATCATGGCTGATCATCAGGGCCGGATTTACGTATAAGCTAGACAAGTTTAAGCTTAGGGCCTCGAGATCTAGGGGGGCCAACTCACCTCGCTGCCTCACCGGACCCTTCGAACCTCACCTCCCCACCGAGGAGGCCAATTCACTGGATGTGTTCAAGAGAGTTAAATATAGTTCTTAGCACTAATGGAATTGAGGCATATGGGAAGAAAGCAGCTTCTCCAGAGATGCTGCCTGGCCCGTTGAGTTACTCCAGCACTTTGAGTCTTTTTTTTCCGTTGAATTACACTCTGCTGACTCAAGGTTGACTATCAACAGGGAATATCTTTCTGCCCCCGATCCTCGCAATTGCTCCCAGTCCCAAATCTGGAATTTTCCATCCCACCTCCCCTCCCCCAAGTCCTCAATCCTGGACTCCCCCATCACAGGTGTATAATCCCCTCTGCTCCATATCCCAGGGATTAGGCATGGACATGTTGGTCGCATGGGTGAGTTGGGCTGAGGGACCAATTTCCATGCTGCATGACTATGACTTGAGCGGTGCAGAGAGGTAAAGGTTAGTGGAAGAAAAACTAACGGATGCTATTACCAGCATTCACAAGGATAAGATCTGGATGGGATGAGATAGTGGATGGGACGTGGAGATTCCAGTGGCGCCGTGGTAGAGTTGATGCCTTAAAACGCTTCACGTCGGGGCTATCGGGGGCCTCACAAGTGAAATAGTGAAACACCATCCTCTCTTCATCTAAATCCGGCCCTGCTGATCATCCACAATCAGTACCCCGTTCCTGCCTTCTACCCATATCCCCTGACTCCGCTATCTTTAAGAGCCTCTCTTGAAAGTATCCAGAGAACTGGCCTCCACTGCCCTCTGAGGCAGAGAATTCCACGGACTCACAACTCTCTGTGTGAAAAAGTGTTTCCTCATCTCCGTTCTAAATGGCTTACCCCTTATTCTTAAACTGTGGCCCCTCGTTCTGGACTCCCCCAACATCGGGAACATGTTTCCTGCCTCTAGCGTGTCCAAACCCTTAATAATCTCATATGTTTCAATAAGAACCACTGTCATCCTTCTAAATTCCAGAGTATACAAGCTCAGCCGCTCCATTCTCTCAGCAAATGACAGTCCCGCCATCCCGGGAATTAACCTTGTGAATTTACGCTGCACTCCCTCAATAGCAAGAATGTCCTTCCTCAAATTAGGGAACCAAAACTGCGCACAATACTCCAGGTGTGGTCTCACTACGGCGCTGTACAACTGCAGAAGAACCTCTTTGCTCCTATACTCAACTCCTCTTGTTATGAACGCCAACATGCCATTCGCTTTCTTCACTGCCTGCTCTACCTGCATGCTTACTTTCATTGACTGATGAACAAGGAACCCCAGATCCCGTTGTACTTCCTTTTTCCCCCAACATGACACCATTTAGATAATAATCGGCCTTCCTGTTTTTGCTACCAAAGTGGATAACCTCACATTTATCCACATTAAACTTCATCTGCCAAGCATCTGCCCACTCACCCAACCTGTCCAAGTCACCTTGCATTCTCATAGCATCCTCGTCACAGTTCACACTGTCACCCAGCTTTGTGTCATCTGCAAATTTGCTGATGTTACTTTGAAACCCTTCATCTAAATCATTGATGTATATTGTAAATAGCTGCGGCCTCAGCACCGAGCCTTGCGGTACCCACTAGTCACTGCCTGCCCTTCTGAAAGTGACCCGTTAATCCCTACTCTTTGTTTCCTGTCTGCCAACCAAATGAGAGCACTCTACCCCCAATAGCATGTGCCCTCATTTTGCCCACTAATCTCCTATGTGGGACCTTATCAAATGCTTTCTGCAAGTCCAGGTACACTACATCCACTGGCTCTCACTTGTCCATTTTCCGAGTTACATCCTCAAAAAATTCCAGAAGATTAGTCAAGCCTGATTTCCCCTTCATAAATCCATGCTGACTCGGACCGATCCTGTTACTGCTATCCAAATGTGCCGGTTTTTCATCTTTTATGATTGACTCCAGCATCTTCCCCACCACCGATGTCAGGCTAACTGGTCCATAATTCCCTGTTTTCTCTCTCCCGCCTTTCTTAAAAAGTGGGATAACATTAGCAACCCTCAAATCCACAGGAACTGATCCTGAATCTATAGAACATTGGAAAATTATCACCAGTGCAACCACGATTTCTAGAGCCACTTCCTTAAGTACCCTGGGATGCAGACCAGCAGGCCCTGGGGATTTATCAGCCTTCAGTCCCATCAGTCTACCCAACAACATTTCCTGCCTAATGTGGATTTCCTTCATTTCCTCCATCCCCCCCAGATCCTCTGGCCACTAGTACATATCAGGAAGATTGTTTGTGTCCTCCTTAGTGAAGACAGATCCAAAGTACCTGTTTAACTCATCTGCCATTTCCTTGTTCCCCATAATAAATTCACTTTTTTCAGTCTTCAAGGGTCCAACTTTGGTCTTAACTAATTGTTTTCCTCTTCACATACCTAAAGAAGCTTTTACTATCCTCCTTTATATTCTTGGCTAGCTTACCTTCATACCTCATCTTTTCTCCCCGTATTGCCTTTTTAGTTATCTTCTGTTGCTCTTTAAACGTATCCAATCCTCTGGCTTCCCGCTCATCTTTGCTATGTTGTACTTCTTCTCTTTTATTTTTACATTGTCCCCGACTTCCCTTGTCAGCCGTGGTCACCCCTTATTCCCATTGGAATCTTTCTTCCTCTTTGGAATGAACTGATCCTACACCTTCTGTATTATTCCCAGATATACCTGCCATTGTTGTTCCACTGTCATCCCTGCTAGGATATCTTTCCAGTCAACTTTGGCCAGCTCCTCCCTCATGGCTCAATAGTCCCTTTGTTCAACTGTAATACTGACACCTCCGATTTTCCCTTCTCCCTCTCAAATTGTCGATTAAAACGTACCATATTATGGTCACTACATCCTAATGGCTCCTTAACCTCAAGTTCCCTTATCAAATCCAGTTCATTACACAACACTAAATCCAGAATTGCCTTCACCCTGGTAGGCTCCAATACAAGCTGCTCTAAGAATCCATCACGGAGGCAGTCCACAAACTCCCTTTCTTGGGGTCCAGTACCAACCTGATTTTCCCAGTCTACCTGCATGTTGAAATCTCCCATAACAACCACAGCATTACCTTTACGACATGCCAATTTTAACTCCTGATTCAACTTGCACCCTATATCCAGGCTACTGTTTGGGGGCCTGTAGATAAGTCCCATTAAGGTATTTTTATCCTTACAATTCCTTAGTTCTATCCATACTGACTCCACATTTCCTTTTTCAATGTCACCCCTTGCAAGGGACTGAATTTAATTCCTCACCAACAGAGCTACTCCACCCCCTCTGCCCACCTGTCTGTCTTTTCGATAGGAGGTTTACCCTTGAATATTCAGTTCCCAGCCCTGGCCCTCTTGCAGCCATGTCTCAGTAATTCCCACAACATCATACTTTCCAATTTCTAACTGAGCCTCAAGCTCGTCCATTTTATTTCTTATACTTCACGCATTCATATACAACACTTTGACTTCGGTATTCACCTCCCATCTCACTCCGGTCCCTATTGGCCCCGACCTTACTCTCTTATCCCTTCTCCAACTTTCCTTTCCATTAATTCGGGAGTCTTTTGTACCTTTTCCTGTACTCGCTTCCCCTTTAACTCCATCTTTATACTCCCAATTTGTCACACCCTCCCCCGACTATTAAATTTAAACCCACACATGTAGCCCTAGCAAACCTGCCTGCCAGAATGTCGGTCCCCCTCCAGTTAAGGTGTAACCCGTCCCTTTTGTACAGGTCACCCCTACTCCAGAAGAGATCCCAGTGGTCTATAAAGCTAAATCCTTGCTCCCTGCACCAGCCCCTCAGCCACACATTCAGATCCCCTATCTCCCTGTTCCTGTCCTCACTAGCTCGAGATGCTGGTAGCAATCCAGAGATAACCACCCTAGAAGTCCTGCTTTTCAGTCTTCTTCCTAACTCTCTAAATTTGCGTTGCAGAACCTCTTTCCTCCTCTTCCCGATGTCGTTCGTGCCCACCTGCGCAACTACTCCGCCGATTATTCACCTTCCCTCTTGAGGATGTTCTGAAGTCGGTCTATGATATCTTTAACCCTGGTCACAAGGCAAATCTCAAAGGGAAAATTAAACAAGGAATAAGCCAAAGGCACCGTCAAGCAGACAATCTGATGAAGTGTTTTGACGTGTTTCGGTTTGCAGCATGAAGGCTTGATTTATTAAAATAATCCAGAGTTTGGGGCTGCAGTGGCTGAGGGCAATGCCATAAATGATGCAAGAGTGGCTTCAGAAAGAAATAGCTTTGAGATTTCTGGCCCTGGCCCAGTTGGAAGCATTCTTGCCTCTGACACAGATCATTGTGGGTTTAAATTATTTTCTAAACATTTGAGCATATAATCTTAGACAGGCCTCCCTGCAATGTGATGTGAAGATGAGGCATTGCCATCTCCCTGAGGTGGTTACAAAAGATCATGGGGTGAATCTTCCTGCTGCTAACACTTCACCGTCTCTAAAATAGATTAGATGGTGATTATCATCATTTGATTTGTAGGCCCTATTGAGTGCAAATGGTTATGAAGTGCTGGAGTAACTCAGTGGGTCAGCATCTCTGGAGGACATGGGTAGGTAACATGGCCTGATGAGTTGCTGCAGCATTTTGTGTCTTTTTTTGTAAACCAGCATCTGCGGTTCCTTGTATCAACATCCTTATTTCCGACCGTCTGAGGGAAGGAACATCACAGGAAAAGAAGCTGAAAGTTGAACATCTGAGGGACAGCTGCAGTGATGGACTGAGATGGTTTAGTTTAGAGATAAAGCGCAGTGCAGAAACGGGACTCTCGACCCACCGAGTCCACACCGACCAGCGATCCCAGCATACTAACACTACACACACACACTAAAGGTTCAAAGGTTCAAAGGTTCAAATTTACAATTTTACCAAGCAAATTAAACCACAAAACTACGTCTTTGGAGTGTGGGAAGAAACTAGAACACCTGGAGAAAACCCACGCAGGTCATGGGGAAAACGTACAAACTCCATACAGACAGTACCCGTAGTCAGGATCGAATCCGGGTCTCTGGCGCTGTAATGCCCCTGTCCCACGTAGGAAACCTGAACAGAAACCTCTGGAGACTTTGCGCCCCACCCAAGGTTTCCGTGCAGTTCCCGGAGGTTTTTGTCAGTCTCCCTAATGGTCGAAAGTGGTTTCCGCTTCTTCTATGTTCCGGCTAAAAATAGGTTGCCGTTTTAAAAATCAGTCATTTTTTAGTCGAAGCCGGTTGCGATGCTAGTTGAAGGTGGTTGCCGGAGGTTGCAGGTAGTGGAAGATCTTACCTTCCACTACCTGCAACCTCCGGCAACCACCTGCAACCTCCGGCAACCCGCAGATGAACCTGGACGACTGCATGGCTGCCGTGGCCGTGGAGGCCAAGCCCGCAGGTGTCCTGTACCTGGGCAGGATGCATGGGAAGGCCGTGTTCTTCATTGAGTCCGTTGAGGGGGTGAACGCGGCCGTGAGTGAAGGGATCTCAGTGGGGGGAACATTCCTGCAGGTCACGCCCTTGGCGACCACCATGCAGTGGGTGGTCCTGTCCAACGTCCCGCCCTGCATCACAAATGAGGCCCTCCTCCCCCACCTTCACACCCTGGGGAAGGTACTCACAAACACCGCCCCGATATCCCAGGGGTTCCGCAGGAAGGAGCTGCGGCATGTTCTTTCCCTCCGTCGCCAGCTGACGATGTTGCTGGACCGGGGGGAGGAAGTTGACGGGCGCTTCTGTGTCCAGCAAAGTGGGCATGACTTCACCGTCTACTGGACATCGGAGCGCCCAAGGTGCCATGCCTGTAAAGAAGTGGGGCATATTCGGAATTGCCGCAAATCCCGGGAAGAGGCCTCTGCCTCTGGTGCCACTCTCTAGGAAGGAGCGAAAGGGGGACGAGCGGGAATCCTCCAGGGGGGAGCGGAGTACGGTGCTGGAAGTCTCACGCCCTCTGGTTCGGGCCCCGGTCCCATGTTCTGGAGGGGATTCTGGGGAGAGTGGCGATGGGGACCACTCGGGTGATATGGAGCAGGGGGAGATTCCTGTTGGGGAGGGAGTCCCACGTCATACACCCGAGGAAGCCCAGGAGCAATCACCCAGGACGAGGCGCAGAGCACGCCTCTGTAGGTAGAGACTGTAGGTGGGGAGGGGGAGGGGAAACCAGCCCCTTCTCTCCCTCAGGACCTGGCTCCAGAGGGACTCCCTGAGTCTGGTGGAGGGATAGACGCCCCCACTGTCGATGGTCTTGACTCCCCGGGTACATCTGGGGGATGGCCCCTCTGCCACTGGACCCAGGGCTGGGACTGAGGTGGAGGAGACACCAGCGGGTGGGGCAGAGGCACCCGCCGCACAGGGTGGGACGTGTGTATCGAGCACTAAGGGTGTACCCGGGTATAGGGATGGTGTCTCCATCTGCAGTGAGCGGGTGGAAGGGGACTCCGCGGACAATGAATCAATGGATGTTCCCTTTCCCCGACACCACTCCACTCATTCAAGTGGAGGAAATCCGCAAGTTCTTCGAGGCCACCGAAGGAGCCCAACATCGGCCCAGATTGGCCTCCCTCCAGTGGCCAAACTTACACGGGTTCACCAGCTTGCTGAACCTCATCCTCACAAGGAGGGGGAGGGGTGAAGGGGAATGACCAGCGTCAGCTCAGGTCCTTCTTGGATGTCCTGGAGGATGCCAACACCAACAGCAGCGTTGTTTCTGTTGTGGGTAGAGGGACCAGTAGAGCGTCTCTTGCAGCCAGGGTTCGGAGGGCAAGGAGCACCGCCACTCCACCTAAGGTTCGTAGGGGAAGGAGTGGCTCTGATGTCAGTGACTGAAGGACGGGATCTAGGGAGTGGGCAGGGCCGAAGATGTGCTGGTTGGGTTGCTCCTAGGCCTGGCCAAGCTGGCCTTCCGCGAGTCACGGCGCCAGGCGGAAGAAGAAGGCTTTGCCCGAGCCAGATGGTTGCCCCTTTGTCAGGGTTATGTCTGCGCCCGGGTGGTGTTAGAGAGGGATATAGTTATATAGTAGTTATTTAGTATATTTGTAACGATTGTAACATAGTTGTTTGAAAATTTAGGTAATTTGGTGAATTTGTACTATGGTGGTGGGTGTGTTACCTCGGTTTTGTTTTTTTGGGTTTTTATATCGTGATACCCAAAAAAAAAGTTGCATATGATTGGGACGTGGGAGAACTGCCGCTGTGAGGACTCTCCCGACGCCGGGGCAAGACCACCCGGCTAGAACGGCCAGGAACATCGGGCCTCCGTTGAGGCAACAGCGGTGGCCTTAATAGGGCTGACTTTTGGGAGAACTGGGGTTGGGGACTGAACTTTTGTGCCTTCCCCCACAGTGGTTACCACTGTGGGGGGATGATTTTTCTGTGTGTAAGGTACTTTGTTAGTCTGTGTCCAAGATGGCTGTCGGAAGAGAGAGTGGACGCTGGCGCGCTTTAGTTGCCGCTGCTCTCTCTTCACATTGTGTTTTTTTGATTTTTTGATTTTGTGTCTTTGGAGCGATTTCTATCTTTAATTTGTGTATTGATGATGTCCTTATTATTTATTTTTCTCCGACTATATGGTTTTTTTTCTCTTCTGTTTAATCTTTGTAAGGTGACCTTGAGATTTGAAAGGCGCCCGAAAATAAAATGTATTATTATTATTATTAACTGCCGCATTTGGTCCAAACACTGCCTTAACGCCAAGGCAATCACTCTCATCCCATCTCTAGAACCCGGCCCTTTGATGCAAGTTTGAACCACGACTGTCACAAAGCCTGGAACAGAATGGACCTGGTAAAATCCACACTGGGCGTCAGCGAGCAGGTTACTGGTGAGTAAATGTCACTTGACAAAGCTGTTAGTGACACCTTTGGACATTTTTGTTGATGATTGGAAGTAGATTGATTGGAAAATTAGGTTGAATATATCCTGGTTTTTCCAGACGGAGTCAACTTTCCGTGTTGTCATGTAGGCTCCTCTGTTAAAACGATACTGAAATAGCTTGAACAGAAGCTCAAAGATAGACACAAAATGTTGGAGTGACTCAGCAGGTCAGGCAGCATCCCCGGACAACATTGGTGGGCGACGTTTCAGCTTTGAACCCATCTTCACATCCAAAACATCGGTAACTCTTGTATTTTGTGTCTATCTTTAGTATAAACTAGCATCTGCAGTTCCTTGTTATCACAGCAGCATAGCTCATTCTGTAGTGTGAATACTCAGAAGGAAGAGGTGGGTGGTGGTCCCATAGTCTTCAATATAACAAGTGATCCCGGCCACTCAGCACCATCAGAGGGCAGCAAATTAAATTGGCTATAAATAGACTTCTGAGATGGTAGGAAACTCAGGAAGAGAACAAGATGATTCATCCATTTGGTACTTCTGGCTGAAGATGGTTGAGGAAGCGTTGTCTCTGGCACTTGAATGACTGGCTCCACTGCCAATGAGGTTGGGGAGCGTTTGGAACCAAAACCTTGTATTTGACATTTCATTGTCCATGACCATTCAAGACTAGATGTGACAAGAGCAGAGCCAGATTAGTAAGTGTGTCAAAGGTTACGGGGAGAAAGCAGGAGAATGGGGTTGAGAGAGAAAGATAGATCAGTCATGATTGAATGGCAGAGTAGACAATGGGCCGAATGGCCTCATTCTGCTTCTGTGACTTCTGAACTTATGAGCTTTGATCTAATTCATTGGTTGAAGAATTGACCTAAAAAGTTGCACATTTGACCTTGTTGGATGCGTGTCAAACAGTTAATTATTACTGCATGAGCTAAGGCTTCATCAGTCTACAAAGAGAGGATTAGATTCAATTGTCTGTCATAGAATTAGAGTGTAGATGCTCAAATAAAGCTATTCATCTCTGAATGTTCTTCAACCCACAGACGTATTCTCAAAGATTGTATTCCCAAGATTACACATAACATTAAAAAAACAAACCTGCCGATTCTGACAATCTGAAAGATAAATAAATATGATTAAAACAATCAACAGGTTATGCAGAAAGTTAATACTGTGGAGAGAGAAACAGAGTTAACACTTCAGATCAATAACACTATATCAGAACTGACTGACACATTTTTACATTAATCAAATCATTTTGTCATGAGTCAAGAGTGAATCCTTTTCTATCTTTTCTTTAATAATAAATTCAAGCATTTTAAAACTCACAAATGTCACGCAACCAGTTTTCTATATTTCCCTTTTTTTCTCTTTATCTCCTTTTTTAAATCTTGGTATTATATTTGTTGATTCCGTTCTGTGCAAAGTATTCTTCAATCTATGTCCAGATTCGTGTTTGCAAATTTTCCATTGCTATTTTTTCAAAACTCCTGGCTGCAGATCATCAAATTCTGAGGTTCTATCGCCTTTCAATCCCTTTAATTTTTCCAATAACTGTTTTGACTCATGCTAATTTCTGTCAACTCTTCATTCACTCTTGGCGTTCAGTTTAGTTTAGAGATACTGCGCAGAAGCAGGCCCTTTGGCCCCCAGCGATCCCCGCACATTAACAGAATCCTCCACACACTAGGGACAATTTACATTCATACCAAGCCAATTAACCTACAAACCTGTACATCTTTGGAGTGTGGGAGGAAACCGAAGATCTCTGAGAAAACCCATGCAGTCATGGGGAGAAAGTACAAACTCCGTACAGACAGCACCCATAGTCGGGATCGAACCCGGGTATCCGATGCTGCAAGCACTGTAAGGCAGCAAACCTACTGCTGTGCCACCAAACCACCCTGTTCTTCTCCATTATTTTTCTGAGATGCTTTGTATTTTCTTCCTTGATGAGCAACACAAAATATTTGCCATTTCCTAGTTCCCAATATAATTTCACTTGCTTTGATTGATTGACTTGATTGAAAGATACATTATGGAAACCGGCCCTTCAGCCCACTGAGTCACACCGACCAAATTAATTCTGTTATCCCACTTTCCATCCATGCCTTTTACACTAGGGACAATTTACACAGGCCAATTAACCTCCAAACCCGTACATCTTTGGGATGTGGGAGGAAACAAGAGCAGCCGGAGGAAACCCGGACGGTCATCGGGAGAACATGCATCTCCACACTGACAGCACCCGAGGTCAGGATCGTACTCGGGTCTCTGGCGCTATGATTCAGTACCTCAAGAGCTGTACCACTGTGCCTCCCTTTCCAAATCTGCAAGGAGCTCATATTAACCTTTGCTGAATATTTCTTCAATAGGTATTTGCCGAGATTTTTACAAAGCATTCGTAATGGTCTCTGCTTCATTATTTTTGTATTCTCATTTCAAATTCCTTATCAATTTCTCGGTCATCTTCTGAAATCTGACATTTTCCGATCATCAGCCTTACTGCCTCTTTTGACAACATTCCTTTGGTCTTGTAAACAAAGTGCTGGAGGAACACTGGGTCAGGCAGCATCCGTGGAGAGAATGGACAAGCAAAATTTCAGCTTCGATTCAAGATTCAAGAGAGTTTATTGTCATGTGTCCCAGATAGGACAATGAAATTCTTGCTTTGCTTCAGCACAACAGAATATAGTAGGCATGAATACAGAACAGATTAGTGTGTCCATATACCATTATATAAATATATACACACATGAATAAATAAACTGATAAAGTGCAAATAAACAGATAATGGTCTATCAATGTTCAGAGTTTTGTTTGAGTTGAGTTTAATAGCCTGATGACTGTGGGGAAGTAGCTATTCCTGAACCTGGATGTTGCAGTGTTCAGGCTCCTGTACCTTCTACCTGAAGGTTGCGGGGAGATGAGTGTGTGGCCAGGATGGTGTGGATCCTTGATGATGCTGCCAGCCTTTTTGAGGCAGCGATTGTGATAGATCCCCTCGATGGTAGGGAGGTCAGAGCCGATGATGGACTGGGCAGTGTTTACTACTTTTTGTAGTCTTTTCTGCTCCTGGGCACTCAAGTTGGCAAACCGAGCCACGATGCATCCTAATGGATACCCAAGATGGTGCCTACCTGTGGCAACATCTCTTCAGTCTAAATTCCTCCAGCACTTTGTGTGTTGTTCAGGACTCCAGTATCTGAATTTTTTTAGTACCTCCCTTTGTTCCAAGACTGTGTTTAACTTCTCAAATAGCCACAGCTGTTAATTTTGACTGGATTTTCTTTCGCTTTGAAAGGGTTGTGGCGACACCTTTAAGGTCCACTCCGATCCCAGCCACAGGCAAACAAGCCACAGCTGAATCAGATGAATGGTTATTGGACCAATTGATCTGCTCCTTGCCCTTATAGACTCAGAAGCCCAGCTGGGGGGGAGAAGAAGGGGAGAGAAGCTGCTGTGATGATTTGAGATGCTTTTGTTTATTTATTTTTTAAGCAAAGCCCATCAGCTAAGTTCATCTTACTGTGTATTCATTGCTGCTCCTGTGTCAAGACCCATGCCACAGGGTATATATTTAATCTAAACTTTGTGCTAGTCCCATTTACCCATATTTGATCCGTATTCCTCTACATTTCCTAACTATGTAACCATCTAAGTGTCTTTTAAATGCTGTTATTGTACCTATCTCCTCTAAAAGCGCTCAACTATCTCTTCCAAAAGCTTGTTCCATATACCCAGCACCCTCTGAGTGAAAAGGTTGCCCCTCGAGTTCCTATTAAACCGTTTCCCTGTCATCCTAAACCTATGTCCCCTGGTTCTTGATTCCCCAACTCTGGGTAAAAGACTCGGTGAATTCACATAGCAATTCGTCTTTTATTTCATACACTTCAGTAAGATCTGCCTTCAGCATCTTATGCTCCAAGGCATAAAGTCCGGGCCTTACAAAATCTTGATGACATGGATAAAGTGAACACTCACAGCCATTTCCCCATAGTTGAGAATTGTAATGTTTTCGCTCTGAGGGTAGTTTGCATGTGAAATGAACTGCCAGAGGAAGGTATAGGAGCGGATACAATTACAACTTTCAAAAGACATTTGGACAGGTGTATGGATTCGAAGGATTTGGAGGGACATGGACCAAACGCAGGCAAATGGAACTAGCCTACAGTGACAACATGATCAGCATAGGCAAGGTGGGCTGAAGGGCCTATTTCAATTGACAATTGGTGCAGGAGTAGGCCATTCGGCCCTTCGAGCCAGCATCACCATTCAGTGATCATGGCTGAACATCCACAATCTGTACCCTGTTCCTGCCTTCTCCCCATTTCCCCTGACTCCACTATCTTTTAGAGCCCTATCTAGCTCTCCCTTGAAAGTATCCAGAGAACCTGCCTCCACCGCCCTCTGAGGCAGAGAATTCTACAGCTCTGTGTGAAAAAGTGTTTTCTCGTCTCTGTTCTAAATGGCTTACCCCTTATTCTTAAACTGTGGCCCCTGGTTCTGGACTCCCCCAACATGTCTCCTGCCTCGAGCGTGTCCAAACCGTTAATAGTCTTATATGTTTCAATAAGCCGCTCCATTCTCTCAGCATATGACAGCCTTGCCATCCCAGGAATTAACCTTGTGAACCTACGCTGCACTCCCTCAATAGTAAGAATGTCCTTCCTCAAATTTGGAGACCAAAACTGCACACAATACTCCAGGTGTGGTCTCACTAGGGCCCTGTACAACTGCAGAAGGACCTCTTTGCTCCTATACTCAACTCCTTGTTATGAAGGCCAACTTCGCTTACTTCACTGCTTGCTGTACCTGCATGCTTACTTTCATTGACTGATGAACAAGGACCCCCAGATCCCGTTGTACTTCCCCTTTTCCCAACTTGACACCATTTAGATAATACTCTGCCTTCCTGTTTTTGCTTCGAAAGAGGATAACCTCACATTTATCCACATTAAACTGCATCTGCCCACTCACCCAACCTGTCCAAGTCACCCTACATTCTCATAGCATCCTCCTCACAGTTCACACTGCCACCCAGCTTTGTGTCATCTGCAAATTTACAATATACAATATTTATTCATTGTCATTTGATGATTTGCTGATGTTACTTGTAATCATTTTTCCACACTGTACACTCCATGATTCGCTTGCACCCTTTTCAATCCTCCTTGTTATTTGTGTCTTTCTTCCTCCATTGTTAAAGGACTTTGTTGAAGCTGTTACTCATGTAGATTTGTTTAAGCAAATTTACTCATTCTCACCTTAACCACAGGCCACAATGCAAGGTACAGAAGAATAATGGTTAATGCTCTATATTAATTTGTAGAGATCTAAACTGTTGATGAGGGGTCGTGTGTTTGAATCTCATCTGAGCTACCTCTTCAATATATCTAGAATTAAAGAGCTGGTATCAGTAATGGTCACAAAACTTGACGAACTGTCCTTGACGAGAAACATTAACTCTGTTTTGCTCCCCTTGGATGCTGTCAACCAAGAGCATCTCCAGCAGTTTCCCTCTCCCCTGACTCTCAGTCTGAAGAAGGGTCTCGACCCGAAACGTCACCTATTCCTTTTCCCCAGAGATGCTGCCTGACCCTCTGAGTTACTGAAGCAGCTTGTGTCTTACTTTGGTGTAAACCAGCATCTGCAGTTCCTTCCTACACATATCCAGCATTTTCTGCTGTTATGTCGTAACACCCCAGCTGGTTTAGTAATATCCTTCAAAGAAGGTAAGATGGCATCATTAAACCAGTCTGGTCTATATGCGACTTCAGAATCACTGCCTACGGTTGATTCTTAGACAGCCTCTTCAGTTTGGGATTGAAAGTAACTGTGGGTTACTCAGCATCTCTGTGAGCAACATCTACCTCTCAACAG
The DNA here is from genome assembly GCF_010909765.2 of Amblyraja radiata. Classification (NCBI taxonomy): domain Eukaryota; kingdom Metazoa; phylum Chordata; class Chondrichthyes; order Rajiformes; family Rajidae; genus Amblyraja; species Amblyraja radiata. The sequence goes on along the minus strand of NC_045957.1, from coordinate 27,958,277 downwards.
ATTAATCGATAAAAATCATGCAGTGTTTGTAAAAAGTGGACCACGCTAGTCTCTGCGTATTGTACATCATTATTATTTGATAAGAATATCATGCAATATGGTTACGATTCTTCTTCTTGCGTATGGCGTGCACAGCCTAAAGCTGGAGGACAACTTGTTCTATTTGATCTAATTGTTTGTGCACGTTGGTTTGTGCATTAGTCAAAACAGGGTGGACCATGTGAAGGTTGCAATCTCCCAGCCCAAAGTTACGATCAAGTGACAGAATGACGGAGACTCGATGGCAATTCCAGGCAACTAAAGAAAATGAATATCATGCCATAAGAGGTCAGTGAATACAGGGAATTCTACCCATTGTTTTTGGCAGTGGATGTTGTATGTACATTCACACTGACAGATTTCTGACATGCTGGAGGCTTTAAGACTGAATCACAAGCAAAACACCTGTAATAATGCTGCTTAAGTTTAAACCTGCACTGTTTGATAAGAAGGGTTTCGGCCCGAAACGTCGCCTATTTCCTTCGCTCCATAGATGCTGCTGCACCCGCTGAGTTTCCCCAGCAATTTTGTGTAACTGTTTGATCTTCTGTAGCAAACATGCCTTTTGATCGATTGGCTCAGGTAATAACTGAGAAAACCCATTTGTATCCAGCAGATCTCAACTATAATACTCCACAATGCTGAGAACTATATTCTGTGCTCTGTTTCATCCCCTTTGCTCCATCTATCATACTTGAGTTTGACTAGATTGTATCTATGTATAGTACATGTGATCTGTTTGGGTAGCATGCAAGACATTATTTGATAAGAGTATCATGCAATATAGTTATGAGCAAGTGACACATCGATTCTTGATTAGTACCGGTGTCAGGGGTTATGGGGAGAAGGCAGGAGAATGGGGTTGAGGAGGAAAGTTAGATCTGCCGTGATTGAATGGTGGAGTAGACTTGATGGGCTGAATGGCCAAATTCTGCCCAAACAACAAAACCTTTCACTGTACCTTACCACATGTGATAATAATAAACCTACACCAACAACAGCAATTATCAACCTATACTGAAAAATATAACTTGAGCACTCTCACTGTTGCCCTTTGCATCATTTCATGCTTCATCACAGATGGAAAATGTATATTGGCGGATCCACACAGCAGCCTTGCAACCTTTCAAAGCCCTGGGGATCAAATCAGGTCACATGTCATGACATAGCTGATGGGGAGGAAACGTTTTTTTCCAGAGTATTCAACAAAGTTTAATGGAAAACAATTCACAGGACAGTAACCCTGCAGGCTTGAGCTAATAATACAAGGATTAAATGTTCAAGTCCTTCAAAAGCAATGCGAAAATTTGATTTCATTTTACTATTCTGGAAATAGTGGAGATAATAAAATAAGAATGTACATGGTGAAACAGCGTATTCTGCTTGAGTAGCTTACATCCTAAATGTGAAAATCACTCTCGAACTCGAGTAATACTCTGCCCCAACCCTCTTTCCCATTTCCACGCCCCACCCACCCCCAACTCCGATGTGCTCCCATTTCTCGCACCATTTTAACCCCACTCCCCATGCTCCTTTCCCCTCCTTCATGCACTCGTCTCCAATCCCCAGGTTCCCCATTTCCCTTCACCCCCTTCCCCTCCTCCACTCTTCTTCAACCCACATCCCTCCCTTCAGCTTTACTTTTCACTCCCTCTTCTATCTGATAGCCTTTTGTCTCCTTTTCACCTCTATCCTTTGTCACTTATGGGGCTTTCTCACGGGGCGACTTGATGCAAGAGGTAACCAGAGTTGAACATCGTGGGAACCTCGTACGATAACCGTACGGCATTCGTGGACCACCGTGGACCACCGTGGCGCTAACGACAGGTACTCGTGTAACTTGTTGACTCGGGAGAAAATTCAAGCAAGCTTGAATTTCTCCAAGAGTGACTTGTACACTTGTGGTTGAACATTGAAACATTATATGGACGTAGTGGCCAGTGCGATATCCGTAATATCTCTTGCGTTTACCGTGGGAACTCCTGCGAACGGTAAACCCGGAAGCTGGACAGAGGGGACAGAAGGTGAGTAAAAAAGGTGGTCTCAATATCGCCAATGGAACATGTGTCCATCGAGGACGTCCCACCTCATTGTCATTGTTGGAGAATCTTTTTCACTGGAACACTTGCAGAGATGGCTCCCAGAAAAGCTCAAAGAAAGGGGGTAAAGCATGTCAGAAAGGTTTTTGCCATGCAGGAGAATGAGGAGGAGACGCAGCAAGAGAGACAGGTGGAGAGGCAACAGGAGATGCCACAGATAACACTGCCTGTGGGCTCCTTGGAGCAGGGAGAGGGTGAGCAAGGTGGATTTCAGATTGCCTCCCCAGTAGCCGTTGTAGGAATAGCCTCAACAGACGCGTATATAAAGGGAAGATGGCAGAAGGTAAGGCCATATAACTTCACCAGGGAACAAGAGGGGGAACTTGGAGAATGGTACCAATTCAACGAAATTCTTTACGATAAATCCAGAGAGGATTACAGAAACAGGGAGAGAAAACGGAACCTGCTGGAGACGAAGGCTGCGGAGTATCCCGGGTGCTCATGTGAGTATATATAACGATATATTAGTACATCAACAGGAAAACCATTTAATGTTATCCATGATTTAAAAACATACATTGTTATTGATGTAAAAGTGCTGTTTTTGCAGTTAACTTAAACTTCTCTTATACATGTGTCTGTGCCCTGCAGCTGCAAAGTAAAAAAGTCGCAGACAGCTTTTACACGCTCTGTGTTTGAAGTTGGAATCATGTCTCCAAGAGCCATAAAATAAATTATGCATGAGGGCAGGCAATTCTCACTTGTAATGCTTGTCTTAAAAAAGGCCATCTGTATTTACAAACTTGTGCTCAGGTATCCAAGAAGCACAAGAAATACCACATTAAATGCGGAGGGCAGGCTCTTAAACAGGCCTCTATTTACTGTCCAGAACTTTCTCATTACAGTGTCAGTCTTCTTCAGCAGAGGTCCCAAATTATTCTTCAGCTCATTAAAGAGCTCGGGTGAAATTCTGACAAAGTTTGTGAATGCACCTTTATCCTCTTCGCACAGCACATTAAGCAGTTTATCATATTGTCCAAATAGAGGTCTCCGTTGAAAGATGGGCTTCACCCAGTGAGACTTCCTCTTAATTCTCTTTTTAATTAATCTCACCCTTTTGCCTTCACGCAAGCGTCCTCGATTCACATAGAGGGCTGCTGCATACAACGCGTCAATGAAAAACACCACCATCCTGTACTCGAAACTACTTAGTACAGGCATGTCTCCAAATGAGCCAATTCAACCAAGGGAGGATATTTATAGTGTGTGAAAAAAAAAGTGACATCATTTGTGCCACGTGATGATTTAACAACACTTCACAGTTCACAATGTTCATTCAAGATTTAACGGGAAAGCTCGGGAGACGGACAAGTCACTCACACAAATAACAGAAATGTCGAGTACCCGTGGGAACTCTTTATCTACCCCCCGTTATATCATGTGATATCGTGCTAGACCACGACCACTTCACTCTGGTTACATCTTGCGTCAAGTCGCCCCGTGAGAAAGCCCCATTAGTCTATCCATCTCCCAATCAACCACTCTGCTCATCATCTATATACCACCAATCACTCGCCAGGCTTTGTCTCACTTTCTTTTCCAGCTCCCCCCCCCCCCCTTCTCTACTCCAATCCATCCGAAAAAGACAAAACATCACCTGTCCATACCCTTCCCAGATGCTGCCTGATTGGCCGAGTTCCTCCAGCACCTTGTGTTTTGTATATGAAATATACTAAATGTACATGAATGAAACTAAGAACACAAGGATGCCCATTCACTGTGTACTGCTAAGCTGTTTGAGAGACATTTAGCTGCAACAAAGTTTCTGTCCCTCCAACCGTATCCTTGTAAAGTTACAGCACATTATTTTTATTGAGGGATAAGTTTAGGCCTCTGAATTTCAGACCCCACCATTTTATGGGTGAAAACTATTTTCCCTCTAATCCTTCTGCATTTTGCCTTGAATACCCGCCTTCTCGTTATTGGCCTCCTGTAATCTAATACATTAGCTTCCTCTATTCCAAAGGAAACAATTGCAGTCTAACCATTCTCTCTGCAAAACCTGGCAGTTTAATGCTCTCTGAACTTTTTCCAGGGCTCAGACATCCTTCACGTTGTGCAGTGACATTTTCCAATTGGCTCACAGAAGAACATTAGCACAGTTATATAATGAAGGCAATTGCATCAGCTAATTCACCTTAGAACGAGGTCACCCTTCATGATTTTTGGTCTATACCTTTTTGATACATTCTATGTATTTATTTTGACCTGTCAGTCTCTCCAAATCACATTTTCTATTACATTTTTGCCTCCACAACTTTTTTCCTGTTTCCACTCAGGAAGCAGAGGATGGGAATAAAAGGAACGAAAAAGACACAAAATGCTGGAGTTTCGGGTCGTGACTCTCCTACGGACTGATAGTTGGTGGAGGGAGGGGGGGGTGAAAGATAACTGGACGAGGGGAGTGGCAGGTGTGGCATCGGGGATGATGCCGGCTTCAGTGTGTGTGTGTGTGCGCATGTACACACTAATGCCATCCTAGGGGCAATTTTACAATTTTCCTGAAGCCAATTAAACTACAAACCTGTACGTCTTTGGAATGTGGGGAGGAAACCGGAGCACCTGGAGAAAACCCACGCGGTCACGGGGAGAACGTATAAACTCTGTACACACAGCACCCGTAGTCAGGATTGAACCCGGGTCTCTGGCACTGTGAGGCAGCAACTCTACAGATGCGCCATACAATTTTGGAACTGTGATGTGCAAGGTGCAGAAATCTTGGCAACATCTTACATTGCATTTTGTAGCTGATATGTGCTACAGCTTCAGTCTGCCAGCATTGGAGGGAGTGAATGCTAAAAGTGGTGGGAAAGACGCCAGTGTAGCAGACTGCTTTGTCTTGCCTGGAGTTAAGCTTCTCAAGTGTTGCTAGATCTGCTCGCAGCCGTGCAAGTGGTGGAGAATTTTATCACAAATCTCAATCTCGCAAATGCTGAGATGGCTTTGGGGAAACAGGCGGTGAGCAACTTAACACAGGATATCCAGGCTCTGAATCCTTTTGTAGTTACAGTACTTAAACAGCTAATCCAGTTGTATATCTGGTCAATACTGACTCTCTCCAGGAAGTTGATGGTAGGGGGATTCAGCAATGATAATGCTGACTGCATTTAAAGTGTACATATTTAGAATCTCACGTTGGAGATAGCACTTGTTGGGTCACTTATCAACCCATATCTGAATGTTGTCCAAGCCTTTCTATATGCAGGCACAGATTGCATTATTATCTTTGCCTTCATTGGTCAGCGCATTGCGTATACAGTGCATTCAGAAAGTATTCAGACCACTTAACTTTTTCCACATTTTGTTATGTCACAGCCTTATTCTAAAATGGATTAAATCCATTTTTTTTAAATCATTGATCTACACACAGTACCCCATAATAAAAAAAGCAAAAACAGGTGTATAGAAATTTTTGCAAAGTAATTAAAAAGAAATAACTGAAATATTACATTTACATAAGTATTCAGACCCTTTACTCAGTACTTTGTTGAGGCACCTTTGGCAGCGATTACAATCTCAAGTCTTCTTGGGTATGACGCTACAAGCTTGGCACACCTGTATTTGGTGGGTAATTTCTCCCATTCTTCTCTGCAGATCCTATCAAGCTCTGTCAGGTTGGATGGGGAGCATCGATGCACAGCTATTTTCAGGTCCCTCCAGAGATGTTCGATCGGGTTCAAGTCCGGGCTCTGGCTGGGCCACTCAAGGACATTCACAGACTTGTCATGAAGCCACCCCTGCGTTGTCTTGGCTGTGTGCTTAGGGTCGTTGTTCTGTTGGAAGGTGAACCTCTGCCCCAGTCTGAGTTCCAGAACGCTCGGGAGCAGGTTTTCATCAAGGATCTCTCTGTACTTTGCTCTGTTCATCTTTCCGTCGATCCTGACTGGTCTCCCAGCTCCTGCTGCTGAAAAACATTCCCACAGCATGATGCTGCCACCACCATGCTTCACTGTAGGTATGGTATTGGCCAGGTGATGAGCGGTGCCTGGTTTCCTCCAGATGTGATGCTTGGCATTCAGGTCAAAGTGTTCAATCTTGGTTTCATCAGACCAAAGAATCTTCTTTCTCATGGTCTGAGTCCTTTAGGCAACCTTTGGCCAAACTCCAAGCGGGCCGTCATTTGCACTTTACTGAGGAGTGGCTTCTGTCTGGCCACTCTACCATAAAGGCCTGATTGGTGGAATGCTGCAGATATAGTTGTTCTTCTGGAAAGTTCTACAATCTCCACACAGGAACTTTGGAGCTCTGTCAGAGTGACCATCGGGTTCTTGGTCACCTCCCTGACCAAGGCCCTTCTCACCCGATTGCTCAGTTTGGCCGGGCGGCCAGCCCTATGAAGAGTCCTGGTGGTTTCAAAGCTCTTCCATTTAAGAATGACAGAGGCCACTTTGCTCTTCGGGACCTGCAATGCTGCAGAAATTGTTTTATACCCTTCCCCAGATCTGTGTCTCGACACAATCCTGTCTCGGACATCTACAGACAATTCCTTCGTCTTCATGGCTTGGTTTTTGCTCTGACATGCACTGTCAACTGTGGGACCTTATATAGACAGGTGTGTGCCTTTACAAATCATGTCCAATCAATTTAATTTACCACTGGTGGACTTCAATCATGTTATAGAAACATCTCAAGGATAATCAATGGAAACAGGATGCAACGAAGCTCAATTTTGAGTGACAAAGCAAAGGGTCTGAATACTTATGTAAATGTGATATTTCAGTTATTTCTTTTTAATTACTTTGCAAAAATTTCAAAACAATTGTTTTTGCTTTTTTATTATGGGATAATTTATTATGTGTAGATTGATGATCGAAAAAAAAGAATTTAATCAATTTATGAATAATGCTTGTAACGTAACAAAATGTGGAAAAATTGAAGGCGTCTGAATGCACTAAGAGTCATGAAGTAATGTTGCAGCTTTATAAAACTTTAGTTGGGCTGCATTTGGAGTATTGTGTGGAGTTCTAGTTGCCCCACTGCAGGAAAGGTATGGAGTCTTTACCAAGTGCCGGCTTGCCGATCGCTTTGACCAAGCGCAGGCTTGGCGATCACTTCGCCCAACACCTCCGCTCAGTTTGCAATAACCAATCTGATCTCCCGGTGGCTCAGCACTTCAACTCCCCTTCCCATTCCGAATCCGACCTTTCTGACCTCGTCCATGGCCAGAGTGAGGCCCACCGCATATTGGAGGAACAGCACCTCATATTTCGCTTGGGTAGTTTACACCCCAGCGGTATGAACATTGACTTCTCCAATTTCAGGTAGTCCCTGCTTTCTCCTTCCTTCCCCTCCCCTTCCCAGCACTCCCAGAGCCTACTGTCTCCGCCTCTTCCTTTCTTTTCCCCGCCCTCCCCCCCCCCCCTGACATCAGTCTGAAGAAAGGTCTCGACTCGAAACGTCGCCTATTCCTTCGCTCCCTAGATGCTGCCTCATCCGTTGAGTTTCTCCAGCTTTTTTGTCTACCTTTTGAAGCAAGTAACAATTTAATTGTTCTGTTTGGCATATATGACAATAATGTATTAATTTCAAGAGGGTTTATATGTAAAAACAGGGATGTAATGTTGAGGTTCTATAAGGCGCTAATTGGGCCGCATTTGGAATATTGTGGGCAGTTTTGGGCACCATATCTGAGTAAGGATGTGCTGGCTCTGGAGAGGGTCCAGAGGAGGTTTACAAGAATGATCCCAGGAATTAATAGCTTAACATATGATGAGCATTTGACGGCACTGGGCCTCTACTCGCTGGAGTTTAGAAGAATGAGGGGGGGACCTAATTGAAATGTACAGAAAAGTGAAAGGCTCGGAGAGAGAGGATGTTTCCAGTAGTGGGAGAGTCTCGGAATAGAAGTCATGGCCTCAGAATTAAGGTACGTTTAGGAAGGATGAGGAGGAATTTTTAAAGTCAGAGCATGGTGAATCTGTGGAATTCTTTGCCACAGATGGCTGTGGAGGCAAAGTCAGTGGATATATTTAAGGCAGAGATAGATAGATTCTTGATTAGTACGGGTGTCAGAGGTTATGGGGAGAAGGCAGGATAATGGAGTTAGGAGGGAGAGATAAATCAGCCATGATTGAATGACGGAGTAGACTTGATGGGCTGAATGGCCTAATTCTACTACAATCACTTCTGATAAAATACCGTTGACACTCTTGAATAGGTTTACCCGTATGCTACCTAGATTAGAAGGTGTTTGCTACAAGGAGAGGTTGGACAAACTTGGATTGAATTTTTTCTGGATGTTGAGGGGGAACCTGATTGAAATATATAAAATTATGCATGGCATAGACAGGATAGACAGTAAAACTTTTATTCCAGGGTGGAAATGTCAAAGACGGGAGGGCCCAGCTTTAAGGCCAGATATAGAAAGTTTTAAGATGTTGTGCGAGGCAAACTTTTCACTTGGAAAGTGGAGGTGCTTAGAGGGTGCTGTTAGGGATGGGGTTGGAAGCTGGTTTAATAGTGACGTTTAAGAGGCTTTTAGAAGGGAACATGGATATGGAGGAACATGGATCACATGCAAACAGAGGAAATGAGTTTAACTTGGCGTCGTGTTTGGCACAGATATCGTGGACTGAAGGGGGCCTGTTCCTGTGCTGTACTGTTCTTTGTTCTTTGTATAATAGAAACTTGTAGAAATGATACTAGCATCGATAGCACGTTGGCTGGATGGCAGAAGGCAAAGAGTGGCAATAAAGGGGGCTATTTCTGCTTGGCTGCCAGTGAATAGTGGTATTCCGCAGGTGTCGGTGCTGGGCTGTTTTCACGTTGTATATCCATGATTTAGATGAGGGGATCGAAAGCTTAAGCCTAATTCTGCTCATATCACTGATGAACATAAATCAAAGTCTGGCAGTGTAAGTTTGACTGAGGGCAGGTGCCATCAATTCACTGCTATGGTAAAATCTGGCCCATTGTGTTTATAGTTTATTTAGTCAGAAGCAAATCTTGGAATTTGTCCTTATTGGCTCATCATCTTATGTTCACATAATTCCATTGTTTTTTTTTGTTAGTTTTGTTTACTCCCCTGGCTTTGAACCCTATTCTCACAACACAACTCTGGAAATAAACCGATTCACGAACTGGGTGATGGGTGTGGTGAGATATGAAGCAGGTATATTCCTACACAAGGGTCTCTTTTTCTCTTGTTTTCTGTTTCTTTTCTCTTTTTTTTCTTTCTTTTTTAAAATAATTTTATGGATTTTTATCTCTATTTTTCTACAGGCTTTCACTTGTTCACCCCTGGACTGCCCATCGGGTACTCTAGGGGTTTACACATCACTACTTCCTTCACTCTTCACTCTCTCTTTTTCTCGCTCTCTCTCTCTTGCTCTACATTTTTCTTGTTAAATTTAAAAGAGAAGTTGTACACAAAATGTATTTTGTCATATGCCGCGCTTTATACTACTGTACATTGCTTCTAATAAAAATACAAATTAAATTTTTTTTTTAAATTTAAAAAAAAGAAACCTATTCTCGTTCCTTTTAATGACAGAGTCCAATCAGCAGGAGATTAGTTTAGCCAGAACAGATGACAGATAATGTTAAGATGTCAAGATGGCAAGTTAGAGAATTATACACATAAACAGGGACGGCATGGTGTCATAGCAGTAAAGCTACTGCCCTACAGCGCCAGAGGCCCGGGTTCGGTCCTGACTACGGGTGCTATTTGTATGGAGTTTTTACGTTCTCTCCGTGACCACGGGGGTTTTCTCCGGGTGCTCTGGTTTCCTCCCACACTCCAAAGACGTACAGGTTTGTAAGTTAATTGGCTTCGGTAAAATTGTAAATTGTTCCTGGTGTGTAAGATAGTGTTAGTGTATGGGGTGATTGCTGGTCAGTGCATATTCAGTTGATCGAAAGGTTTGTTTCCTCGCTGTATCTCTAAAGTAAAGTCTAAAATAAAGTAATAAAATTATATCCTGTTATATTTAAGTAAAAGCAAGAAATGCTGAAATGCACGGCAAATGTAGTAGCATCTGCAGACAGAGAGCGGAAACAAGGTTTCAGATTGAAGCCCTTTTATACACATGCAACATACAACATAGAATGGTACAGAACAGGAACTGGTGTTTATGTCCAGAATGTCTGCACTGGATATGAAGATAAGACCAACTCTTGTCTCCCTGCACAGCCCTCTATTCCCTGCATATCCATGTGCGTATCCAAACATCTCAAATGTCACTTTCGTACCTGCCTCAACCACCACCCCGGTTAACACGTTCCAGGCACTCACCATCTTCTGTGTGTGGGGAAAAAAAAAGAAAAACATACCCTGCATATCTCTTTTAAACGTTGCCCTCTCCCCTAAAAGCTCTGCCGTCTAGTATTTGATTTTTCTCATCCTGGTAAAAGGGTTCTGACCGTCTACTCTATCGATGCCACTGATCATTTTATATGTGTGGGTGTGTGGGGATGGGGGGGATGGGGGGGAGAGCTCGGAGAAAAGACGGGGGAAGAGCCATGGGGGAGAGGGGGGGTATCATGGGGGAGGGGGGGCAGGAGCCAGCGAGGGGGACCAGAGGGGAAGGGGCTGCAGCTGTGGATCGTTGTGATGGAGGTGCGTTTGTGACTCACAGCGGGCACTGGACGCTCTCCTCCGCCGGGATCAAGTCAAGTCAAGTCACTTTTATTTCTATAGCACATTTAAAAAACAACTCTTGTTGGCCAAAGTGCTTTACATTGGTGGAGGTACTAACGTTACACAACAGTGGTTCATAGATTAAGTACATACATAAATACATATATATAGCCCTCCCTCAGAGGCCGTCAAGAAAGGCTTGAGAGTAAATATGAGTTTTAAGTCTCGACTTAAACGAGTCGATGGAGGGGGCAGTTCTGATGGGAAGACGGATGCTGTTCCACAGTCTAGGAGCTGCAACCGCAAAGGCCCGGTCGCCCCTGAGCTTATGCTTAGACCGCGGGATGTTTAGTAACCCCAAGTCGGCCGATCTGAGGGGCCTGGAGATGGTGTGGTGGGTAAGCTGACTTTTGATGTAGGTGGGGGAGAGCCCGTTAAGGGCTTTGTAAACATAAAGAAGGATCTTGAAATTTATTCGGAACCGCACAGGGAGCCAGTGGAGAGAGGCCAGAATCGGGGTGATGTGGTCCCTTTATCGGGTGCCCGTCAGGAGTCTCGCTGCGGTGTTTTGGACCAGTTGCAGGCGGGACAGGGAATATTGGCTGATGCCAGTGTAAAGGGAGTTGCAGTAATCTAGGCGGGAGGAGATAAATGTGTGGATGATCTTTTCGAACTGGAGGAATTGTTTTATCTTAGCTATCATCCGAGCTGGAAGAAGCTAGCTACCACGGCATTGACTTGTTTGTCAAATTTCAATGCTGACTCAAATATCACGCCAAGGTTTTTGACATGAGGTTTGAATAATGGGGTAAGACTTCCAAGGTTGCCTGCTATCATTTTGATTGAGTCCGAGGGGCCGAGAATGATGACCTCAAACTTACTCTCGTTTAGTTGGAGGAAGTTCTGGGCCATCCAACACTTTATATCCTCGAGGCAGTGGAAAAGGTTAAGTAGATTTGATCGGTTGTTGGGCTTCAGGGGGAGATAGAGTTGTGTATCATCTGCATAGCAATGGAAGGAAATGCCGTGCCTTTGACTGACTTGGCCTAAGGGAAGCATATACAGGGAGAAGAGAATGGGGCCAAGGATGGAACCTTGTGGAACCCCACAGCAGAGGCTAGCTGGGGAGGAGAAAGTGTTTCCTATGTTAGTAGAGAAACTCCTACCTTTGAGGTAGGAGATGAACCAGCTCAGGGCAGTGCCATCAATACCAACTCCGTACCGGAGATGGTCAATTAGGATGGTGTGGTCGACAGTATCAAATGCTGCGCTGAGGTCAAGAAGGAGCAGGATTGCACTGTCACCGGAGTCAATGGTGAGAAGTAGGTCATTATGTACCTTTCAACAAGGCAGACTCTGTGCTGTGGTGAGCCCTGAAACCTGATTGGAAAGTTTCCAAGATAGTATTTTGGTGAAGGTATGGCATAAGTTGACTTAAAATTACCTTTTCAAGGACTTTTGAAAGGAAAGGCAGTTTTGAAATAGGCCTGTAGTTGCTTGGCAAGGTGGTGTTGAGGTTAGGTTTTTTCAGGAGTGGCTGGACCACCGCATGCTTGAAGCAGGTAGGAACAGTGCCAATGGCCAGAGAACTGTTTAAGATGGCGAGGATGCTGGGACTGGCTATTGTAATGACATCCTTCAGAAGGGCAGAGGGGACAACATCGAGGGGGCATGTAGTAGGTTTCATGGTGGTGACCAGTTTTACAAGGATGGGTAGAGTAATGGGTTGGAAACAGTCTAATTTTGAAGAACAGACCAATGAGACAGCCAGGTCACGGATGGGATCAGACTCTCTGCTTCCTGTTTGGTGACATCTACGAAGCCGGGCCGCTTCCGGTCCCTCCGAAAATTGTGTCTGGTTGGAGACCTCCGCCGGCCACCCTCAGCTCCAGATGGCGCAGGAAGGGGCGGGCTATACTGGGGAGTGACAGGAGAAGAGACTAATCCGCACGCCGCTGACTGGCAGGAGAGGAGATCGATCTGCGCACACATGTTTTTTACGATTTTTAAACCTCACGAACTTTTACAATATACCACCAATCAGAACAAAACTTGTTGCACCCGCAGCACAGGAGAACAGTGAGTGAGCTGACGGAAAATCGTAGCGCTATCGCGTACCATTTTTTGCACAAATAGAAAAACGCGCAAACCGGAAGAGCACACGATCAGAGTTTTAGTTATGGATGGATGGATAGATAGATAGAGACAGGTACACTGATAGGAAAGGTTTAAAATGCAGGAAAATGGTTCTAACTTAGATGATCATCTTGATCGGCATGGACGTTGCTGTTTCCGTGCTGTCTGACCCTTTGACCCAATGGAAGTTTTATCAAAAAACAGAAAATCCTGGAAATACTCCAAGGCTGGCAGGACCTGTGGCAGGATCTGTGGAAAATTAAACATCTGAAGCATGTGTCCTTTCATCTGAATCTAAAACCAACATCCATACTTCAGATTTACAGCATCTGCAGATATTTGCTGTTTAATGCCGTTACTTTATATTGGACCACGTACACTGTTTTATCAATACATCCTGCGTTCACAATTATATGAACAGATTGCTGGAGGAGCGGATCAAAAGCTGAATTAACCTTTATGCATTTAGGAACGTGATCATTTTTTATTGATGATCACTTAACTAGCAGATTTTTTTTCTCATAAACATTTGAAAATAAAACCAGGGGATTCTGGCAATACACAGCAGGTGTTCTACCATCTGTCACAAGAAAGGACAGATTAACGTTTCAAGTAAGGGCCCTTTGCGGACACTGGAAGATAACGAGCTGAATAATGCAACTGAATTATATAAAAAGGAATGGGGAGGAGGGATGAGAGCAAGCAACCTGCAATACTTGTCAAGAAGAGAGAAAGGGGCACCATAATCCAAACACAGGCAAAGAACAAGGCACTGTCAAGATGCAGAAGATGTCCCCAAATCTAACTGAGAAAACTCACGGGATCAAATTTCACTCAAGAGTCAAGAATGATTCATTGTAATGTGTACCCACAACAGAACAATAACATGCAGCATAACGGGCCTGTAAATACAATATGCTTAGATAATGTATAATAAAGGAAAAATCAATAAATTAATGACCGCATACCAATGCAAAAAAAATCTGACTTTCGGGCAACCAAAAACAGTTCATAGAAGTTCATAGTTGAGGTTAGTGTTGTATAATGTTCAAGAGCATGATGGTTGTAGGGAGGAAACTATTCTTACCTGGTGGTCATGGTTTTCAGACTTCTGTACCTTCTTCCCAATGATTGTAGAAAAAAGAGTGCCTGGCCAGGGTGATGTGGGTCTTTGATATTGGCTGCCTTTATGAGGCGGCAACTCCGATACATCCCTTCAATTGTGGGATCACTCCCTTATGCTTTCACTGCAGCGGGGATTGTTCAATATCAGTCCTGGAGCACTGTAATAGAATGCCATTGATATGGTGCATTGTATGAACACAAAGCTGCAAGACAAAGGTCTTAGACCAATCCACCTCTACAGTACAACACTGCCTGCATGGGTTCTCTGGTTTCTTCCCACACTCCAAAGACGTAAAGTTTGTAGGTTAATTGGCTTTGGTAAAAAATTGTAAATTGTCCCTAGTGTGTAGGATAGTGCTAGTGTACGGGATGATTGCATGTCAACGCTGACTCGGTGGGTCTAAGGGCCTGTTTCCACACCAAGTCTAAAGACTCTATGACACTAATGATGTAATTGCAATAATTCAAAGTGATTTCCCCCTCTGGGTTTAGGGATGTGATCATCTGCTGCATATCTATATCATGAATGATAAAAGGAGAAAATGTGGAAGATTTCTTTAGGACTTTTGATTCAGCGCATGGTCTATATCAACATGTTGCAGACACAGATGGCTCTGTCCATGTGCCAGGAACAGCCTATCCTACTTGGCAGGGCTCGCTTACTTCCTGAGGCAGATTCCATTACATTTCAGCTCATTTGGTAGCACTCTCCCTCTAAGATTTCAGTTCACATTTTATTTATAGAGCCATAGGAATCTGCAGCACAGAAACAAGCCATTCAGCCCACCACTTCCATGCCAACCTTTTTGCCCATCTGTACTAATCGCATTTGCCCTTTGTGCCAGGACCCTATCCTTCTACACCTTGTCTATTTAAGTATCTGCCTAAAAATGTCTCTTGAACGTAGCAATCATATTTGATTCCACTGGCAGTAACCCAGTAATCCTTCGTAAGGCCCCGAGGGTAGTACTGAAGGGCAATTGCGAGGTATTTTCAGAGATACTAAATTACAAATTGGTCTCTCAACTAGATGCAACAGAAGTAGGAACAAGAAACCACAGATGCAAGTTTGCAAATATTGCAAGAGATCCCTACATGCTGTCTCAAAGTAGTTATTTCCACTGTTGCAGACATAAATTTACCCTCAGCCCACATTTACCCTCAGCCCACGGTGATTATTAACATATTGTGTGTGCATGCTTTGCTAATTGTCATGTTGACATTACAAAGGGGCAGCACAGTGGAGAAGCAGTAGAGTTGCTGCCTTACAGCACTAGGAACCCAGGTTCGATCCTGACTACAGGTGCTGTCTGTATGGAGATTGTATGTTCACCCTGTGACCGTGTGGGTTTTCTCCGGGTGCCCCAGTTTCCTCCCACACTCCAAAGACATACAGGTTTGTAGGTTAATTAGATTCGGTAAATATTGTAAATTATTCCTAGTGTACGGTGATCGCTGGTCGGCGGAGACTTGGTTGTCCGAAGGGTCGGTTTCCGTGCTGTATCTCTGAACTGAACTGCACTGAAATGTGAGTCGATCTCAGCGGATACTAGACACTTTGAGAAGAGCTATGGTCGTGAAAGGCACGAGAGAAATAGTAGTCTCAGCTCCTAGTTCTGAAAACAGCTGGCAGCAGGTTACATTAAAGTAACCCATACTCCTCTGCTTTTGATTACTTCGTCCTGGTAGACAGCTGGCCCAGCCCACGCACCAGCTACTTCTTTCAGAAGGAAAATGTGTTTGGAAGTAAGAAGCTACAAAGGAACAAGAGTCAATTACTCAACCCCTTGTTCTACAGTCATTTACAGCGGGAACACCCAATCTGTGGCTTGCGGGCAACAGTGGCGCAGTGCTGCTGCCTCTGAAGAAATGTTCTGACCCGATAAGGCATGTATTCCTTTCCTCTAAAGATGCTGCCTGACCCGCTGAGTTAGTAGAGCATTTTGTGTCTACCTTCACTACTGCCTCATAGTTCCAGCATTCTGGCTTCAAACCTGATCTCTGGTGCTGACTGTATGGAGTTTGCATGTCTCCCTATGATCAGTTGGGATTCCCAGTGCTCCAGTTTCCTCCCACATTCTAAGTATGTTCTGGTTGGATGACAAATTGGCAACGAAGGAACTTGTGTCGGAAGGGAATTGGGGCATGTGAAAGAGAATAAATAAGAAGGAAATAAGTCGGAGAATGGGGTTGCTCTCAGTGGTGGCATTGATGCAATCACAAAGAAGGCCCATCAACGCCTCTACTTCCTCAGAAGATTCGGTATGTCGATGAATACTCTCTTAAACTTCTCCAGGTGTACAGTTGAGAGCATATGGACTGGTTGCATCATGGCCTGGTTCAGCAACTTAAAAGCCCTGGAATTAAGAAGATTGCAAAAGGTGGTGAACACTGCCCAGTCCATCTCAGGTACTGACCTCACCACCATCGAATCGATCTACAGGAGTCGCTGCCTCAAAAAGTCAGCCAACATCATCAAAGACCTACACCACCCTGGCCGCGCTCTCATTTCACTCCTGCCATCAGGAAAATAAGGTATAGGAGCCTGTAAATTGTAATGTCTGGGTTCAGGAGCAGCTTCTTCCCAATAGCCATCAGTTGAGTACAGGGGCGGAAAACCCGGGGGGGCCAGAGGGGACACGTCCCCCCCATGTTTTGAGAGGTGGGCGACATCCCCGCCAGGTTAACCTGCCTGGGCTTGCGGGAAATATGGCCAGCGCGGAGAAGCAGCGCTGGTGTCCCGTCAGTCCAGACAGGGCTGTAGTTAACCCGGTGAGACAGGCAGTTGAGCTGTATTTAGCGCTGGATTGAGCCTCCGAAGCCTCGCGCGCGTGTGTGAGTGTGCGCTTGCGCGCGCGGCCGCCAAAAAATTGTGTCCCCCGTCCCCTCCATGTTTTTATAGTGAGTTCCGTTCTTGGTTGAGTAAACACTACAACCTCCAACTAAGCTCCACTCTATCCAAAGTGGGTGACTCTTAACTTCCTCTTCAGGTTAAGGACAAGGAGGCATGGTCATCACTGCCATTTTTGTCCACTTCTTACAAATGTTTTCATAAAAGGAAAAAAATGATCCATTGCTGTGCTGTCCTAAACAAGACACTGTCGCCTGTTCCTGGAAAACAGGATTCTAAGCCCTTGCCAAACTACCCCAAACTTGCAGTATAAAGCAGAAACATTATAACTTGTTCAATGACATTTCCTGGATTATTGTTAGTGAATTAGAACTGGTGGATTTGGGTTGAAATTCCCCCAAAGGATTCCTCTGCAATCTCCTATTGCGGTAAACAATGGAGATGTATCGGGGAGATGATCGCAGAGGTTGAAGAAGTGACCTTGGGAACGACAGGACATCACAGCAGATCTAGATAACAAGGGAGGCAGACAGGGTTGGAATACAAGAAATTATCATGACCTCTATGGTCTCCAAGAGGGTATCATGAGTCTGTGACCTCCTGCACTGTCTCAGTAAGGAAGTTCTGAGCTTGAGGAACACGACCTCATCTTCCATCTGGGCATGTTGTAGCCTTTCAGACTCAGAACTGACTTCAACAACTTCAGATAACTAATTTCTCTTCCTGCATCTGTTGCCCATCTGTGATATTTTCTCGGCTTGTTTATTTATTTCCCGTTTCTCTGTTTGACCTCAATGTGGAGGACATGCCCAACGTGACCTGCTGGGCATGTCTGCCTCCTCTGTATTTTGCAACGTTTACATTCTTTTGTGTGTGCTCTCACTCTCTAACAGCTCTCATCCACTCATTGGCCAGATTACCTTTTTTACAGTTTATCCCTATGATCACCCCAGTTTTAACCAAACTCCCTGCAGCTCAACAAACTTCTTTTGTCTCTTTCCCAGTTCTGATGAAGGGTCTTCAACCTGCAATGTTAATTCAGTTTCACTTCCCACCGTTGCAGCCTATCTTATGAGTGTTTTTCACTTATCACGCCAATAACTTCCTGATAAGAAATGATTTTGTGATGATTGAGAGGAACCCATGCTCTGTCGTGCTTACTTACCCTCCCATCTGACCTTTGCAAATGTCCCCAGAGGAGAGAGAGATACAAGATGCAATAGAGGATAAACTCTAAGTAAAGTGGAGTTCAAGGTGAGACCACTCCGGAGAAGGGGCGGCACAGAGGCAGATCTTTAGAGTTGTGTTCCAAGGCCATAACTCCTTGAAAGTGGCAACTAAATTAGATAGAATGGTAAAAAAGGCAATTGGTATGCTTCATTGGTCATGGTATTGAGTATAAGAGTCAGGAAGTCATAATGTAGCTCTGTAGAACTTTGGTTAGGCAGCATTTGGAGTTTTGCGTGCAGTTATGGTCGTCCCATTATAGGAAGGACGTGGAGATTTTGGAGACGGTGCAGAAGGGATTTCCCAGAATATTGCTTGGATTAGCGGGTATTAGCTATGAGAGAAGGACAGACTTGGATTATTTTCTCTGGAACGCCGAAAGTTGAAGGGAGACCAGATAGAAGTTGATAAAATTATGAGAGACATGGATAAGGGAGAGAGTCAGATTCTTTATCCCAGGATAATGATGTTAAAGACTAGATGGGAAAGCTTTAAGGTGAAAGGGGCAAAGATTAAAGGAGATATGTGGGGCATATCTCCAATGGTGGATGGTGGTTGCCCAGGACATGCTGTTGGGGCAGTGGTGGAGGCAGATATGATGAGGCTTCTAGATAGTACATGAATATGCAGGGAATGGAAGAAGATGAATCTCGTGCAGGAAGATGAGATTTGTTTATCTTGGCATGATGTTTGTCACAGAGATTATGGACCGAAGGGCCTGTCCCTGTGCTGCACTTTTCCGTGTTTTTTTCTATTGAGCTTCAGTTGTAATAGAGGCAATGTCAGGTCCCAAATGGCTTACTCACAACTATGGTTTAATACTGTACGAGTATTTACTTTGAAGGGATAACAGCACTAATGCAATGAAATGATACCTGGGATCAAAGGGTTGAGATATGACGACATTGGGTAACGTACCCTGCTTGTTATTGATTCACAAAATAATTGAGTGGTGATCCAATTGAACTGTTTAAAATTATGAAGATAGTATTAACACAGAGATTTTGTTTCCTCTGGTGGGAGAATCCAGAACAAAAGAACATAATCTAAAAATTAAAGCTATGCCATTCAGGAGTGAGAGCAAGAAGCTATTTTTCATGATTTTAAAAACCTGTAAAAAACTGTGGATGCTAGGATAAGGTTGCCAAAAACAAAATTGACAGACTTTTATTACTGAAGGCTTTCAAGGGATATGGATCAAGGCAGATTAATGGAGTTGAGATACGGATCAACCATACTCTAATAGAATGATGGAACAGACCCAGGGGATTGAATGGCCTACTTCTTCAGTTCTTATATTTCTATTGCACAGCCATATGTTCTCAGATCCCTCACTCATTGTTCCCTCTTCACGCACCTACACAAACAGATCATTATCATGTGATGGGATGCAGATGACAGTCCCGCAACAATGACAATGGGAGGAACTTTTGGGAGATGCTTCAGATCTGCTTTCTGCCCGAGCACACTTGAATGACAACAAAACGGCATGCAAACAATCTGAAAAGGACGCAGCTCCCAACAGATAATGGATTGCACAAAAGTCGCAGAACAAAAAAAGTTGCAGCATTGTTTTTCAAGTGAATGGAACTAATGGAGTGGGATTTCTTTGCTAGCTGGATCTAAGGATTTCAGAGACATAACAAGTCTGTAGATGTACTGTACTTTCACCCAGCAGTAATCAGACCTTTGAACTTGTTCCCTTCCACAATCCACATAGCATTTGCACTGAAGCATTTGGGATCCTGATTTTTAACTTGCTCAGCTTATGGAAGCCAGGACCAAGTTAAGGAGAGGAGTGGGATTTGATTTAATTTAATTTGGGCGGCACAGTGGTGCAGCAGTAGAGCTGCTGTTTCACAGTGCCAGAGACCCGTGTTCGATCCTGACTATGGGTGCTGTCTATATGGAATTTGCTCATTCTCCCTGTGAAAGCTTGGGTTTTAACTGGGTGGTCAGGTTTCCACCCACATTAGAAAGACGTGCGGGTTTATCAGCTGATTGGCAACTAAATTGTCCCTAGTGTGTAGGATAGAATTAGTGTATGGGTGATTGGTGCAGACCCGGTGGGCCAAAGGTGTTTCCATGCTGTGTCTCTAAAACTAAAGGTGTGTGTGTGTGTGTGTGTGTGTGTGTGTGCGTGTGTGCGTGTGTGCGTGTGTGGGTGTGTGCGTGTGTACGTGTGTGTGTACGTGTGTGTGTACGTGTGTGTGTGTGTGTGTGTGTGTGTACGTGTACGCGTTTTTGGTAGGGATTTCACTTATGAGTTCAGAAATCCACTCCTTGGTCAATTATTTCCCCAGATTTTGAATAAAATTGATCACAAAACTCAATTTTTAAAATATAAACGCCGCTCACCAGCTGCTGACATCACAATGCCCACAAACCCACCAATCCAGGCCCACCTGCCTCCAGGCTCCCCCCCCCCCTCCCGCCGCTGTGGATTAAAGGCACAGAAAGATCGAGAAAGTTCTGCAGAACAAACATTCTACAGTTCTGTTCCGCTCTAGCTTCTTTGTTCTACAGATCTCGGGGCAGCGACTCCTCACGGGCTGAATCTACTCCTCATAAGTTCTCCTCATACAGCTCCGTTCCGCTATAGGATCACACGCTGAATTTTCTCATCACTGTTGGCGCAGCTCGTGAAGCCCTGCACGCTCATTCCAGCTGTGGGTTTCCAAAGTATGAAGCCACTTCCTTCTCTCTCTTCATTTGTCAGCCCGGCTCCCCTCCACCCCCCCCCCCCCCCCCCCCCCACTCCTCTTCTCACCTCCTCCCCTCTCCTTCCTCCCTCTCTCCCCTCTACCAAAGATCCTATACACGATCGTCTGTCCCCCCCCCCCGGCCCGGCCCGGCTCTGTCACGCTGGCGGAAGCCACAATCGGCTGGTCCCCCTGCTGCTTTTCACCGCCCTCTGATCGCTCCCACTCTCCCTCTCCCCCCCTCTCTCTCCCCCCCTCTCTCTTTCCCCCCCTCTCTCCCTCTATCTCCTCTCTCTCTCTTCCTCCCCTCCCTCTCTCTCCCCCCTTCTTCTCCCCCTGCCCTCCCCCACCCTCTCTGCCCTAAACCCCCTTCCCCCCTCCACACCCTCCCCTCCACCTCTCCCCTACCCCCTTCCCTTCACCCCCTCCCCTACCCCCTTCCCTGCACCTCCCCCCTCCCACCCCCCCACCTCTCCCCCTCCCTTCACTTCCCCCCCCTCTCAGCCCCCTCTCTCTCTTCCCCTCCTCCCATCCCCTCCTCCCATCTCTCTCTCCACTCCTCCCCCCTCACCCACCCACCCTCTCCTCCGCCCCTCCACCCCCCCCCCTCTGTCTCCTGTCCTTCTGTCTCTGTCTCTCCCCATACTCTCTCTACCCCCCCCCCCCTCTCTAGACGTGCCTGCGAGTTGGGGGCTATGCGTCAGTGGATAGGGCGGTTATGGGGTAAAAGGAGCAAATGAATAATATTAATATAATATCAAGGGGGTAGTTAGTGTGTGTGTGTGGGGGTGGTTAGTGTGTGTGACATCGCCTGCCACCCCCCCCCCCCCCCCCCCAAAAACACGCGTTGAGGGAACAGACCCAACGGGTCTGCACTTGGTCTAGTAAACATTAAAACCTGTGGCATTTGTGCATGTTTTCTATATATACAGCAGTATCACAACAGAGAATAAGATCTGTATTCTGAGTACGTTCGAAATTTTATAAATTTGATACTGATTTAAGAATATCAAAGACAAAACTGTCTATGATACTGTTAAGTCCGAAAATGAATCCTGATCCAAAATGTCACCGGTCCATGCTCTTCAGGGATACTGCCTGACCCTCTGAGTTACTCCAACACTTTATGCCTATTTATTAAGACAAACCTTTACTTGAGTACCAGTAGGGATGAGTCACAAACCTTGTTGCTCTTTGCATGCTTTAGCCAACCTGAATCAATAAATGGTCATAAGCTGTGCGAGTGAGTTACTGCATGCGGCACAATTCCTAACAACCTTACCATCCACATGAAGATTCATGAGCAGCCAATGGATTTAAGTGTGCATCTCTACTATGTATTAATGTATTCATTCCCACGATAATGCTTCTACATTAGGAATAATGAAATGTTAAGCAGGCTAAATTGGTTACAGGGATGACTCGAGATTTATAAAGTCTGACATTATGTTTTAAAAAGAGGGAATCCTTCAGACCCTCCAATAATGATGATAACAACATGTCAATGCAAGAAGAAGTGTACATTCTGTATGTGATCTTTCAAAATTCCCTAAACTATAGAAAAACAGCCCACCAGTTTAGTTCATTTTAGTGTATAGAGACAGCATGGAAACAGGCCCTTCTGCCTACTGAGTCCACGCCGACCAGCGATCACCTGTTCACACTAGTTCTATTCTACATGTTAGGGACAATTTACAGACAGCAATTAACCAACAAACTTGCACGTCTTTGGGATGTGGGAGGAAACTGGAGCACCAGGGGAAGACCCACGCGGTCACAGGAAGAACGTGCAAACTCAATATAGACAGGTAGTCGGGATCGAATCTTGGTCTCTGGCACTGTAAGGCAGCACTCAACTGCTGTGCCACCAGATTGGTGAAAACAATTAAAAATACATGACCATTATTCAAGAGACCAAGCTGCAAGGAGGGCAGCTTTAAGGTGACCGAGGCAAAGTTTAAAGGAGATGTGCAGGGTAGGTTTTTTAAACAGAGGGTCTTGGGTGCCTGGAATGCGCTGCTAGGGGTAGTGGTGGAGGGCAGATACAACAGTGGCATTTAAGTGACACAAAAAAAAAGCAAAGGATTGTAGATAGCTTAAATAAATAGAAAACAATATGGCAAATGCAGATTATTTATTTCGGTGAAAAAACTGAAAATCAGAATATTATTTTGGGTAAAATGAGCAATTGCCTATATTCAGAAGTGTGGCCTTGTACAAGAAGCACAGAAAGTTCCATGCCATTACAGCAAGTGGTTTGAAAGCCAAATGAAATGTGACCTTTATCGTAAGGAAGACCAATGTGGGAATTATAGACCATCAGCTGTCGAGGAGAAATTGAATACAAACGTAAGGAAAGTTTGGTAAAATCATATGGTCCTTATGTAACAACACCTGAAACATCGATCTTTCTTCTCCCCTCACAGATGCTGCTCGACCAGCCGAGTTCCTCGAGCAGATTGTTTGTTGTCATTATATGAGGGTATATATGACTTGAAGCAGTTCACAATAAGGCTTATTTATTAGACTGTACACTGTGGATGGCTTGATTGTAATCATGTATTGTCTTTCCGCTGACTGGTTAGCGAGAAGGGTCTCAACCCGAAACTTCACCCATTCCTTCTCCCCAGAGATGCTGCCTGCTCCGCTGAGTTACTCCAGCATGTTGTGTCTATCTTCGATTTAAACCAGCATCTACAGTTCTTTCCGACACAGAGGCTTTTCACTGTACCTCGGTACAAGTCACAATAAATTAAACAAACTAACTAAAACCCTTTTGTTATCAGGCTTCTAAATGATCCTTCCATAAATAAGATAGGATACTGTCCTATTCACCTCTAACCCATTGCAGACATTGGACTTTGTCTATGGAACTGATGCACTGCAATGCTGAGAACTATTCTGAACTCTATATCCTCCCCTTTTCTCTATCTATTGTACTTAAGTTTGACTTCATTGTATTTATATATGGTATATCTCATCTGTTTGGATAGCATGCAAAACAAAGCTTTTCACTGTACCTCAGTACACATGATAATAATAAATCTAATCCTTTTGATTATAGGATGAAGAAATTGTCTCACGGGGAAATATTGAATGGATTGGGCCGTTATTACCCCCACTGCTGTCTTCACAAAATTCTCCAAATCCACAGGAACATAAGCGAACAAACATCTGCTTCCTCTCGCAGGCCAGTGTTCCTACTGAGAGGCAGAACAGCAAAGAGGAGGAGTAGCAATCGTTAACAAAGTGAGTTTCAGACGAGGAACTTGTTTTGCTACTGAGGGCCCGAGCAGCGAACAAAAAGGAAGGCAGGCTCCAGTTGGGTGACCAATTTGAGAAAGGCCGCCTTAAGTTCACAGTTCTGCAGTTGTGTTCAAAGTGTGAGCCTCTTGACTCTTGGTGAATGCCGGGCTTTGGTGAGGAGGTTGAGCAGTTTTAAAGTAAGCCGAGGCAAGGTAACATAAGATCTTTCCTTTTCTTCAGTCCACAAGTTATTAAATGGGCAATAATGATTGTCAGTGGACTGGTACGCTCCTCCTGTGAGATGTGGGAGATCAGGGAATAGTCAGGAGTCCCTGATGACCACATCTGCAGGAAGAGTGTCCAGCTGCAGCTCCTCTCGGATGGCATGGGTTGATTGGAATGGCAGCTGGACTTGCTGAGGGGCATAAAGGAGGCAGAAGATTTATAGATAATAATTTCAGAGAAGTGTTCACAAGGTTCCTCGTGGTAAGCTTATCCAGAAGATGAAGGTGAAAATTTGGTAGTTGGATTCAAAGTTGGTTTGGCCATAGAAAACAAAGTTGTTGTGAAAGGGTGTTATTCTGACTAGAGGTCTGTAAACAGTGATGCACTCCAGGATTCAGTGCTGGGACCTCTGATGTTTGTGACATAAGATTTGGACAAAATGTAGGTGGGATGATTAGTAAGTTTGCTGATAACATGAAAAATGGCAGAGTTGTGGATATCAAAGAAGGTGGCTAAAGGATACAGCAGGACAGAAAAGTTTGGAAATGTTACCAGATAAGTGGCAAATTGAGTTTAATTTAGACAAGTGTGAGGTGTTGGTGATGTACTTTTGGAGGTCAAATATAAAAGGTGAGTACACAATAAATGGTAGGACACGTAGGAACATTAATGTACAGTAATGTATTTGGCTTCAGGCTTGTAGCTCCCTGGAAGTGTCAATACAAGTGAACGGAGTAGTAATGGGATACTTGTCTTTATCGGTTAGGGCATTGCGTATAAAGGTTGAAGAGTTGCAGCTATATAAAACCTTGATTAGGCCACATTTGGAGTACTCAGTGCTGCTCTGGTTATCGAATTTTTAGGAAAGAAGTGGAGGCTTTGGAGACGGTGCAGAAGAGGTTCATCAGGATGTTGGACACAATGCTGGTGTAACTCAGCGGGTCAGGTAATATCACTGGAGAAAAGGAATAGGTGATGTTTCAGGTAGAAACCCTTCTTTGGAGGGAGGAGAACTTGTTCAAAATAGGCATACCTTGAGGAGAGTTTGCAGTGGAGCAGACAAAATGTGTGGAAAGGAAATTCAGATGCTAGTTTACACCGAAGATAGACACAAAATGTGACACAGTCTGAGGAAGGGGTTTGACGCGAAACGTCACCTATTTTCTTCAGAGATGCTGTCTGACCCACTGAGTTACTCCAACATTTCGTCTCCATCTTTGGTGTAAACCAGCATCTGCAGTTCCTTCATCAGGATGCCTCGACTAGAGAGTAGTAGCTATAAGGAGAGGTTGGACTAACTTGTGCTCTTAACACATGGACTTCATCTCAAAGCTTCTCTTGACTTTGAGTTGTCAGAAGCCAAAGATTCTTCAAGTTGAACTTTTCCATGGGAGGCATCTAGGCTCAGCAAATGGTCCTCCCACCTCACAGCTCCGGTGACGTGGCATCCATCCTGACATTAGGTGTTGCCTGTTTGGATTAGCATGCTTTCCTTTTGACCATGTAGGTTGCTCACCAAGTCCTCCGGTTTCCTCCCATATACAATAGACAATAGGTGCAGTAGGCCATTCGGCCCTTCGAGCCAGCACCGCCATTCAATGTGATCATGGCTGATCATCCCCAATCAGTACCCCGTTCCTGCCTTCTCCCCATATCCCCTGACTCCGCTATCTTTAAGAGCCTCTGAGGCAGAGAATTCCACAGACTGACAACTCTGTGTGAAAAAGTGTTTCCTCATCTCCGTTCTAAATGGCTTACTCCTTATTCTTAAACTGTGGCTCCTGGTTCTGGACTCTCCCAACATCGGAAATATGTTTCCTGCCTCTAGCGTATCCAAACCTTTTACAATCTTATATGTTTCAATAAGATATCCTCTCATCCTTCTAAACTCCAGAGTGTACAAGCCCAGCCGCTCCATTCCCTCAGCATATGACAGTCCCGCCATCCCTGGAATTAACCTTGTAAACCTACGCTGCACTCCCTCAACAGCAAGAATGTCCTTCCTCAAATTAGGGGACCAAAACTGCACACAATACTCCAGGTGTGTTTTCACTAGGCCCCTGTACAACTGCAGGACTTCTTTGTTCCTGTTCTCAACTCCTCTTGTCATGAAGGCCAACATGCCATTCGCTTTCTTTACTGCCTGCTATACCTGCATGCTTACTTTCATTGACTGATGAACAAGGGCCCCCAGATCCTTTTGCACTTCCCCTTTTCACAACTTGACACCATTTAAATAATAATATGCCTTCCTGTTTTTGCTACGAAAGTGGATAACCTCACATTTATTCACATTAAACTGCATCTGCCATGCATCTGCCCACTCACCCAACCTGTCCAAGTCACCCTGCATTCTCATAGCATCCTCCTCACTGCTGATGTTACTTTGAATCCCTTCATCGATGCCCCACTAGTCACTGCCTGCCATTCTGAAAGGGACCCATTAATCCCTACTCTTTGTTTCCTGTATGCCAACAAATTTTCTATCCATGTCAGCACTCTACCCCCAATACCATGTGCCCTAATTTTGCCCACTAATCTACGATGTGGAACCTTATCAAATGCTTTCTGAAAGTCCAGGTACACTACATCCACTGGCTTGTCCATTTTCCTAGTTACATCCTCAAAAAATTACAGAGGATTTACAGAATAATTACAGAAGATTAGTCAAGCATGATTTGCCCTTCGTAAACCCATGCTGACTCGGACCGATCCTGTTACTGCTATCCAAATGTGCTGCTATTTCATCTTTTATGATTGACTCCAGCATGTTTCCAAGCACCGATGTCAGGCTAACGGGTCAATAATTCCCTGTTTTTTCTCTCCCGCCTTTCTTAAAAAATGGGATAACGTTAGCTACCCTTCAATCCACAGGAACTGATCCTGAATCTATAGAACATTCGAAAATGATCACCAATACGTCCACGATTTCTAGAGCCACTTCCTTAAGTACCCTGGGATGCAGACCATCAGGCCCTGGGGATTTATCAGCCATCAGTCTACCTAACACCATTTCCTGCCTAATGTGGCTTTCCTTCAGTTCCTCCGTCCCCCCAGATCCTCTGCCCACTAGTACATCAGGAAGATTGTTTGTGTCCTCCTTAGGGAAGACGGATCCAAAGTACCTGTTCAACTCATCTGCCATTTCCTTGTTCCCCATAATAAGTTCAGTCTTCAGTCTTCAAGGATCCAACTTTGGTCTTAACTAATTTTTTCCTCTTCACATACCTAAAGAAGCTTTTACTATCCTCCTTAATATTCTTGGCTAGCTTACCTTCGTACCTTATCTTTTCTCCTCGTATTGCCTTTTTAATTATCTTCTGTTGCTCTTTCAACATTACCCAATCCTCTTGCTTCCCGCTCATCTTTGCCAAGTTGTATTTTTATACTGTCCCTGACATCCCTTGTCAGCCACGGTTGCCCCTTACTCCCCTTGGAATCTTTCTTCCTCTTTGGAATGAACTGATCCTGCACCTTCTGTATTATTCCCAGAAATACCTGCCGTTGTTGTTCCACTGTCATCCCTGCTAGGGTATCTTTCCAGTCAACTTTGGCCAGCTCCTCCCTCATGGCTCCATAGTCCCTTTGTTCAACTGTAATACTGACACCTCCGATTTTCCCTTCTCCCTCCAAATTGTCGATTAAAACGTACCATATTATGGTCACTACCTCCAAATGGCTCCTTAACCTCAAGTTCCCTTATCAAATCCGGTTCATTACACAACACTAAATCCAGAATTGCCTTCTCCCTGGTAGGCTCCAATACAAGCTGCTCTAAGAATCCATCATGGAGGCACTCCACAAACTCCCTTTCTTGGGGTCCAGTACCAACCTGATTTTCCCAGTCTACCTGCATGTTGAAATCTCCCATAACAACCGTAGAATTACCTTTTCGACATGCCAATTTTAACTCCTGATTCAACTTACACCCTATATCCAGCCTACTGTTTGGTGGCCTGTAATAAGTCCCCCAAAGTAATTAGGGTCTTTTTACCCTTACAATTCCTTAGTTCTATCCACTGACTCATCTCTTGTTTCAATGTCACCCGTTGCAAGGTACTGAATTGCATTCCTCACCAACAGAGCTACCTCACCCCCTCTGCCCACCTGTTTGTCTTTTCGATAGGAGCAATACCCTTGAATATTCAGTTCCCAGACCTGGCCCCCTTGCAGCCATGTTTCTGTAATTCCTACAACATCATACTTGCCAATTTCTAACTGAGCCTCAAGCTCGTCCACTTTATTTCTTATACTTTGCGCATTCATATACAACACATTGACTTCGGTATTCACCTCCCCTCTCACACCTCTCGCAATTGGCCCTAACCTTACTCTCTTAAAGGCCTGTCCCACTATACGAGTTTACCCAAGAGCTCTCCCGAGTTTAAAAAAAAATCAAACTCGTGGTAAGTACGTAGAATGTACGTAGCGGGTACGTCGGAGCTCGGGACGTCTCTTAGCGGCTCGTAACGCTAACGGCAGGTACTCAGGAAACTTGGTAAGCTCGTGAAGTTTTTTCAACATGTTGAAAAATGTCCACGAGAGCCCCGAGTACCTACGAGTGGCTATTACCATAATTCTCCGAGCGAATCAGGGGAAACTCGGGAGAACTCTTGAATTACCTCGTACAGTGGGACAGGCCCTTTATCCCTTCTCGAACTTTCCTTCCATAAATTCTGCAGACTTTTGTAACTTTTCCTGTACTCACTTCCCCTTTAACTCCATCTTTATACTCCCAATTTGTCAATCCCTCCCCTCCACTATTTAGTTTAAACCCACACGTGTAGCCCTAGTAAACCGGCCTGCCAGAACGTCGGTCCCCCTCCAGTTAAGGTGTAACCTGTCCCTTTTGTACAGGTCACCCCTACCCCAGAAGAGATCCAAATGTGGTCTATAGAATCTAAATCCTTGCTCCCTGCATCAGCCCCTCAGCCACACATTTAGATCCCCTATCACCCTGTTCCTGTCCTCACTAGCACGAGGTACTGGAAGCAATCCAGAGATAACCACCCTAGAAATCCTGCTTTTCAGTCTTCTTCCTAACTCTCTAAACTCACGTTGCAGAACCTCCTTCCTCCAGTAATGTGCTGGTCGGTTAACTGGCCACAATAACTTACATCAGTGAAGTTAAGTAGCAGAAGGAGAGTTGGTGGGCATGTGAAAGAAAATAAGTTACAAGGAAAGAAGAGGGGGATTACAATTCGAGGTGCCATCATGAATCCATGTTTAGTTTAATTGAGTTTAGTTCATTGTCACGTTTACCAAGGTACAGTGAAAACTTTTTGTTGCGTGCTAACAAGTTAGTGGTAAGATTACACATGATTACAACTTGAGCCATTCACAGTGTACAGATACATGATGAAGGGAATAATGTTTAGTGCAAGGAAAAGTCTGATTAAAGATAGTCCGAGGGTCTCCGGTGAGGTAGATACCAGTCTAGGATCACTCTGTAGTTATTGATTGGATGATCCAGTTGCCTGATAACAGCTGGGAAGGGCTGAATCATCTTTTGTGTTGTAATAAGTAAGAAAGCTCCGTGAATCTTTTTTTCTGTCCCCTGGATAACTTCTTGAATAGAGATTGAATAGAAAATAGAACTATGTGACTGTTTCACGAGTCTGGTGGAAACAATGTGACCTGCTCCTCTGAGCCAACTGAGTCTAATTTGGGCCTTAATGCTGTGAACATATAACAGTGTAACACAGGAACAGGCCCTTCGGCCCATGACATCGGTACTGACCATGAATTCAATTTAAACCGATCCTATCTGTATGATCGATATCCCTTTATACCCTGCTTGTTCATATGCCTACCAAAATGCCTCTTAAATATTGGTTTTGTATCACCACCTCCACTGGCATCCACCACTCTCTCAGTACCAACAAAACTTGACTCACAAATCTCCTTGAAACATTCCCCCTTTCACTTTAAATCTATGCCATTTCCACGTTGGGAGAAAGTTTCTATCCTAGGTGTCTCTGCTCTACAACACTCTCCAGGGTCCTATCATTTATTGTGTAAGACATGGCCTGGTTTGATTTATCAAAATGCATCACTTCAGAGTTGTTATACTTAAATTTCATTTACCATTCCTTGGTCCACTTCCCTAATTGATCTAGATACTTTTGTACATTAGATACAATACAATTACATTTACAATACAATTCAATTTATTGTCATTTGGACCCCTTGAGGTCCAAACGAAATGTCGTTTCTGCAGCCATACATTACAAAACAAAAAGACCCGAGACACAACTCAGTTTACACAAACATCCATCACATCGCTGTGATGGAAGGCAAAAAAAACTTATCTCTCCACTGCACTCTCCCCCCCGATGTCAGAGTCAGAGTCAAAGTCAAAGCCCCCGGCTGGCGATGGCGATTGTCCCGCGGCCATTAAAGCCACGCCGGGTGATGCAAGGTCACACACCGGGTCTTGGTGTTAGAGCCCCCGGCGTGCGCTCGCAAAGTCCCGCGGCCATTCCAAGCCGCGCGGGGCGGTGTTGTAAGGCCCCGCTCAGGTGCTCTTCAACCCCGCAACTTGGGCGGGAGAAGTCGCCGTTGCGGAAGCCCCGAAAAGCGGTCTCCCAGCAGGGACCCGCGGGCTCCCGGTGCCGCCGTCCGCCAAACCCGCAGTTGCAGCCTCCGAATCTCCGGAGGTCGGGTGGCAGCAGCGTCCACCACAGCTCCACCCGCTCCGGACTCGGCCAGCCCCGTGACGGTGAGCAGTCAGCAGCTCCGCAGCTGGAACCCCAGGTCGTTCCTGTTGGAGGCCGCTCCACGTTGCAGCCCCAACGACAACGGAGACCCGACAAAGAAAAGGTCGGGTCTCCCGTGCAGGGGAAAGATTTTAAAGTTACCCCCTCCCCCCCACCCCACCCCCACCCCCACACACACATACCCCAACAAAAAAAATAACAAAAACTACATAAAAACGAGACAAAAAATAATAAAACACAGACGGACTGCAGAGGCCACTGCTGACAAGAGTCGCGCCGCCCACTCTTGTGATAGCCTTCCCCAATCGCCATTATGCCACAAATTCTGGTGTCATCTGCAAATTTACTAACATTGTCATATTGTTAATGTATATGACAAACAAAAGTGGACCCACCACAGATTCCTGCAGTACACCATGGATCACAGGCTTCCAATCAGAAAAAGCACTCTCCACACCTGACTCCTTCCACCAAGCCAATTTTGAATCTAGTTGTCTACCTCACCCTGGATCCAATATGATCTAAACTTCTTGAGTTGCTTAATATGCAGGATCTTAACAAATGCGTTGCTGAAGTCCATACAGACATCTGCCTTGACCTCGTCAATCCTCTTGGTGACCTCTTCAAGAAACTCTATCAAATTTGAAAAGGTTGACGTCCCACGCACAAAGCCGTGCTGACTGTCCCCAAACAGTCTTTGCCTGTCCAAATGTTGGTAGATTTTGTACCTCAGAATCCTCTTCAGTAACTCACCACTACTGATGGCAGGCTCACCAGCCTGTAGTTCCCTGGCTTGTCCTTGAAGTCCTTCCTAAATAACGGTGCAACCTTAGTCACTGTCCATTCTTCCGGTTCTTTCCACATGGCTAAAGATGATTTCCAGAATGTTCTGTTCTTATCCAAATTCCATAAGAGAAAGAGGTTTGAGTACTCCTCCCATAGACAGCTGAATAAAACTAATAAGTTGACATCTGGAGTCCTATCACCACAGTAAAAAGCATTGGTGCAAACAAGCAAAGACAATACTCTGCCATAACAGTACATTTAAAAGTAGGTTTGACATGTATAGTTTCGTTACGTTAATGTTACTAATGATTAGAACTATGGAATCTATGCAAAAAGAACTACTAGTAGGGCGACACGATGGCGCAGAGGTAGAGTTGCTGCCTTACAGCGCCAGAGACCTGGGTTTGATCCTGTCTACGGGTACTGACTATACGGAGTTTGTACGTTCTCCCCGTGACCATGTGGGTTTTCCCCGGGTGCTCCGATTTCCTCCCACACTCCAAAGAGGTACAAATTTGTAGGTTAATTGGCTTTGGTAAAGATTGAAAATTATCCCTAGTGTGTGGGAGAGTGCTAGTGTATGGGGATAGCTGGTTGGCGCGGACTTAGTGGGCCGAAGGGCCTGTTTCCGCACTGTATCTCTAAACTAAACCGAAAATAAATAAACTAAAGAAGAGTATTGGAGAAGTGGTAATTTAGTTGGAAACAGATCTCGTAATCCTCAAGAGTCAAGTGTGTTCATTTTTCATATTTATTCTTTACAAATTATGAATTTCAAACTATATCTGAAATTCTGGTGGAAGGTGGAATGGTTGAGACCCGGTCATTAAAATTGGCACAGTCTCAAGCTGCTGTAGGAGTAAAGGAAACTTATGGAAACGAGTAGTTTCAAGCTGGAAAATAATGCCAGTTAAAATGTCCCTTACAAAATACACTAAGAGGTACCGTAACATTTTGTATTATACAGCAGCATATAACAAAAGAAAAACATGTTATAGCAGAGTCTATTCTGGTGCACCTTTCCTCTTGTTTTGCTGTGAAATGACTCGTCCATGTATTTCACTACATATTCTTGTAACTTATGTTCAATCTTGGGTTGCAGACTATAAAATTAAGGAAGATGTGCTGCAGTTCTCGAGGCATGGGTAGTTATTTTATTTATCGTAACATGTACAGAGATACAGTGAAAAGCTTATTCTGCATGTTATTCAGTCAAATCATACTATACAGGAGAACAATAGATCCTCTTCTGGAACAACAAGCAGAGAGTTGTCATGTTCCAAGTCTCTGAAAAATCCGATCTTGGCACATGGATATATTTCCTTATTTTCTTTAATTTTGAAATATCTCGCTTTAAGTCCTAATGTCTTGGCGGCACTGGATCGATGAAATAGTGGTCAGCATGGCGCAGTGTGATGGTGTTGACTCCTTCCACTGCTGCTGTGTGAAGTTGCTGCAGGCTGTGCTTGATTCATTCCCTCACTTGGCTGTTGTAGGACTTTCCATGGCCATCTCACCAACACCACAACCCGTGATCACCACAACCATGCCGCTCGTCACGTCGAGCAGCTATTCCTCCACTTCCGTGCATCAAGGTCACCTTGTCCTGCTTTCCGAACCGATCACGAAACTTCAGGGTGCTATCCGAAGACATGGGAGGTGAGCTTGCAGACCGTGCACAGCCAACAACT
Organism: Amblyraja radiata; assembly: GCF_010909765.2. NCBI lineage: Eukaryota > Metazoa > Chordata > Chondrichthyes > Rajiformes > Rajidae > Amblyraja > Amblyraja radiata. The sequence continues at coordinate 27,924,853 of NC_045957.1, read as the reverse complement.
TTCCCGTTCAACTTCCACAGCCGCCATATTGACCACATCACAATTTTTTTGCATTTAGTTTTGGTCCCCTTATTTAAAGAGGAACCAACATTGGAAGCATTTCAAATAAAGTTCACAAAAGCATGTTCCTGAGATGAAGGGGTTGCATGTTGGTGAAAAACATGTGAAATAGACCTTGCTAAACTAACTCCATAAAGACAATGACCACTGCTGTGTGCTCATCAGACCTCTTGGTGACCTATTTTAAAAAAAAACTCATCAAATTTTATATTGACATCCCACACGCACATAACCATGCTGACTATCCCTAATTAGCACTTGGCTTGTCCCATTAGTATGTTAATTTTTTAAGATATCTGAATCTTTTCCAATAGGTTCTACATCCATGATTTTGAATGTTAATTTCTCTCAATTGCCTGCCTAAAGAGTCCCTCTTACCTCTTCCCTCTTATGGCCAGATCACCAGTAGCATGATCCCATTTCCCTACATGAGGCTATTTGTGCAGAAGACACAAACTGCTGGAGTAACTCAGCATGACAGGCAGCATCTCTGAAGAACATGGACAGATGACGTTTCAGGTCAGCACTTCTTCAAATTTATTCACAGGGGGGGGGAGCAGTGAAAGAGGGTCTCGCAGAACTCTTCTTCAAAGTAGGCATATCGTGAGGAGGTTTTGCAGTAGAGCAGGAAAATGTCAAAACAAGGATTTGCAGATGCCGGTTTACAAAAGAAGAGATAGTGCTGGAGTAACTCAATGGTGTGTTTTTGGTATCTTTGTCACAGATATTAAACTAATCATAATTATATGATTAATTAAACCTGCTTCACCTTTTGAGGTTGATATGCCCCATTCTTTGGTTCTCTGTTTAATTGTTTTTATATATGTGGATACATGTGCCTTTTCAGTCCCCCCCCCCCCACAATGGTGCAATCCTTATAGCAAATAAGTGGCACAGATGGGTGGCCCAGTGGCATAGCAGTTGATTTGCTGCCTTACAGCGCCAGAGACCTGGGTTCGAAGCTGACTATGGGTGCTGTCTGTATGGAGTTTGTACGTTCTCCCTGTGACCACATGGGTTTCCTCCCACACTCCAAAGACGTACAGGTTTGTAGGTTAATTGGCTTCAGTTAAATTGTAAATTGTCCCCAGTGTGTATGATAGTGTTAGAGTATGGGGTGATTGCTGGTCAGCACAGACTCGGTGGGCTAAAGGGCCTGTTTCCGCGCTGCATCTCTCGTCTAAAGTAAAGATAAAATGTTGGAAAACTGTATTTTCTTATAATTCCGGAAATTCTAAGTTTCTCTTTAGCCCCATATTTCTCATCTGTATGCTGCTTCAATCACGTCATTCAAAAACTTCATATTCTACTGCTATGATGACAATGTCCAGCTCTGTCTAACAGACATCTCTCTTGACCTCTGACTCTCATTTACCTTGCTGCTTGTTTGTCACCCAGAGCTAGATGAGCTAATTTTTCTACATTTAAATATTGGGAAGATAAAGCTGCAGACTCAATTAATTGCTCACAGATTCCAGCCACAATGCTGGTCTTGGCAATGATCCTGCTTCCCATATATAAACAATATTTAAACATTCATAATAAACCTGGCCACTGTGTGAAAGTGATGCAAAGCACACAGATGTTTGGACCTTGAAACATTCCCATATTTACTCCATCACAGGTCACACATTTCCGCCTCTTTTACACTCCCCATCTCATCTGTCAATCAAACCCTCTTCAATGCCATTGTTAGCCTCCCATTATGCTTCCTCTAAGTATGAGATCATCCAAAACCCACACCAACTATGCTCATTTAGAAAGGCAGGAAGTGATTAGGAGTTATGCAGGGGAGCTCATGTCTCACAAATCCAACTGAGTTTTTTTGAGGAAGTAACTTAGCAGATTGTTGAGGAGAGAGTGGTAGACATGGCTCTTCCTTGTCTCTGCAGCCAACCTGAAATGTTGTGTTTTTCCAGTTTTGCTAGATTTCAGCAGTTCCACCTGCTAGAGCCTGACTTCAGCTGCCCAAGCTCAAACTACGAAAGACCTTGCTGGAAATAGCCATTTAAAAATAGCCATTAAAAAACCTTTAAAATGTTTCTTGACACTTATCTCTATGCACTCTTAGTCACTTGTATAGTTGTATTTTGCCCACTAATCTACGATGTGGAACCTTATCAAATGCTTTCTGAAAGTCCAGGTACACTACATCCACTGGCTTGTCCATTTTCCTAGTTACATCCTCAAAAAATTACAGAGGATTTACAGAATAATTACAGAAGATTAGTCAAGCATGATTTGCCCTTCGTAAACCCATGCTGACTCGGACCGATCCTGTTACTGCTATCCAAATGTGCTGCTATTTCATCTTTTATGATTGACTCCAGCATGTTTCCAAGCACCGATGTCAGGCTAACGGGTCAATAATTCCCTGTTTTTTCTCTCCCGCCTTTCTTAAAAAATGGGATAACGTTAGCTACCCTTCAATCCACAGGAACTGATCCTGAATCTATAGAACATTCGAAAATGATCACCAATACGTCCACGATTTCTAGAGCCACTTCCTTAAGTACCCTGGGATGCAGACCATCAGGCCCTGGGGATTTATCAGCCATCAGTCTACCTAACACCATTTCCTGCCTAATGTGGCTTTCCTTCAGTTCCTCCGTCCCCCCAGATCCTCTGCCCACTAGTACATCAGGAAGATTGTTTGTGTCCTCCTTAGGGAAGACGGATCCAAAGTACCTGTTCAACTCATCTGCCATTTCCTTGTTCCCCATAATAAGTTCAGTCTTCAGTCTTCAAGGATCCAACTTTGGTCTTAACTAATTTTTTCCTCTTCACATACCTAAAGAAGCTTTTACTATCCTCCTTAATATTCTTGGCTAGCTTACCTTCGTACCTTATCTTTTCTCCTCGTATTGCCTTTTTAATTATCTTCTGTTGCTCTTTCAACATTACCCAATCCTCTTGCTTCCCGCTCATCTTTGCCAAGTTGTATTTTTATACTGTCCCTGACATCCCTTGTCAGCCACGGTTGCCCCTTACTCCCCTTGGAATCTTTCTTCCTCTTTGGAATGAACTGATCCTGCACCTTCTGTATTATTCCCAGAAATACCTGCCGTTGTTGTTCCACTGTCATCCCTGCTAGGGTATCTTTCCAGTCAACTTTGGCCAGCTCCTCCCTCATGGCTCCATAGTCCCTTTGTTCAACTGTAATACTGACACCTCCGATTTTCCCTTCTCCCTCCAAATTGTCGATTAAAACGTACCATATTATGGTCACTACCTCCAAATGGCTCCTTAACCTCAAGTTCCCTTATCAAATGCGGTTCATTACACAACACTAAATCCAGAATTGCCTTCTCCCTGGTAGGCTCCAATACAAGCTGCTCTAAGAATCCATCATGGAGGCACTCCACAAACTCCCTTTCTTGGGGTCCAGTACCAACCTGATTTTCCCAGTCTACCTGCATGTTGAAATCTCCCATAACAACCGTAGAATTACCTTTTCGACATGCCAATTTTAACTCCTGATTCAACTTACACCCTATATCCAGCCTACTGTTTGGTGGCCTGTAATAAGTCCCCCAAAGTAATTAGGGTCTTTTTACCCTTACAATTCCTTAGTTCTATCCACTGACTCATCTCTTGTTTCAATGTCACCCGTTGCAAGGTACTGAATTGCATTCCTCACCAACAGAGCTACCTCACCCCCTCTGCCCACCTGTTTGTCTTTTCGATAGGAGCAATACCCTTGAATATTCAGTTCCCAGACCTGGCCCTCTTGCAGCCATGTTTCTGTAATTCCTACAACATCATACTTGCCAATTTCTAACTGAGCCTCAAGCTCGTCCACTTTATTTCTTATACTTTGCGCATTCATATACAACACATTGACTTCGGTATTCACCTCCCCTCTCACACCTCTCGCAATTGGCCCTAACCTTACTCTCTTAAAGGCCTGTCCCACTATACGAGTTTACCCAAGAGCTCTCCCGAGTTTAAAAAAAAAATCAAACTCGTGGTAAGTACGTAGAATGTACGTAGCGGGTACGTCGGAGCTCGGGACGTCTCTTAGCGGCTCGTAACGCTAACGGCAGGTACTCAGGAAACTTGGTAAGCTCGTGAAGTTTTTTCAACATGTTGAAAAATGTCCACGAGAGCCCCGAGTACCTACGAGTGGCTATTACCATAATTCTCCGAGCGAATCAGGGGAAACTCGGGAGAACTCTTGAATTACCTCGTACAGTGGGACAGGCCCTTTATCCCTTCTCGAACTTTCCTTCCATAAATTCTGCAGACTTTTGTAACTTTTCCTGTACTCACTTCCCCTTTAACTCCATCTTTATACTCCCAATTTGTCAATCCCTCCCCTCCACTATTTAGTTTAAACCCACACGTGTAGCCCTAGTAAACCGGCCTGCCAGAACGTCGGTCCCCCTCCAGTTAAGGTGTAACCTGTCCCTTTTGTACAGGTCACCCCTACCCCAGAAGAGATCCAAATGTGGTCTATAGAATCTAAATCCTTGCTCCCTGCATCAGCCCCTCAGCCACACATTTAGATCCCCTATCACCCTGTTCCTGTCCTCACTAGCACGAGGTACTGGAAGCAATCCAGAGATAACCACCCTAGAAATCCTGCTTTTCAGTCTTCTTCCTAACTCTCTAAACTCACGTTGCAGAACCTCCTTCCTCCAGTAATGTGCTGGTCGGTTAACTGGCCACAATAACTTACATCAGTGAAGTTAAGTAGCAGAAGGAGAGTTGGTGGGCATGTGAAAGAAAATAAGTTACAAGGAAAGAAGAGGGGGATTACAATTCGAGGTGCCATCATGAATCCATGTTTAGTTTAATTGAGTTTAGTTCATTGTCACGTTTACCAAGGTACAGTGAAAACCTTTTGTTGCGTGCTAACAAGTTAGTGGTAAGATTACACATGATTACAACTTGAGCCATTCACAGTGTACAGATACATGATGAAGGGAATAATGTTTAGTGCAAGGAAAAGTCTGATTAAAGATAGTCCGAGGGTCTCCGGTGAGGTAGATACCAGTCTAGGATCACTCTGTAGTTATTGATTGGATGATCCAGTTGCCTGATAACAGCTGGGAAGGGCTGAATCATCTTTTGTGTTGTAATAAGTAAGAAAGCTCCGTGAATCTTTTTTTCTGTCCCCTGGATAACTTCTTGAATAGAGATTGAATAGAAAATAGAACTATGTGACTGTTTCACGAGTCTGGTGGAAACAATGTGACCTGCTCCTCTGAGCCAACTGAGTCTAATTTGGGCCTTAATGCTGTGAACATATAACAGTGTAACACAGGAACAGGCCCTTCGGCCCATGACATCGGTACTGACCATGAATTCAATTTAAACCGATCCTATCTGTATGATCGATATCCCTTTATACCCTGCTTGTTCATATGCCTACCAAAATGCCTCTTAAATATTGGTTTTGTATCACCACCTCCACTGGCATCCACCACTCTCTCAGTACCAACAAAACATGACTCACAAATCTCCTTGAAACTTTCCCCCTTTCACTTTAAATCTATGCCATTTCCACGTTGGGAGAAAGTTTCTATCCTAGGTGTCTCTGCTCTACAACACTCTCCAGGGTCCTATCATTTATTGTGTAAGACATGGCCTGGTTTGATTTATCAAAATGCATCACTTCAGAGTTGTTATACTTAAATTTCATTTACCATTCCTTGGTCCACTTCCCTAATTGATCTAGATACTTTTGTACATTAGATACAATACAATTACAATTACAATACAATTCAATTTATTGTCATTTGGACCCCTTGAGGTCCAAACGAAATGTCGTTTCTGCAGCCATACATTACAAAACAAAAAGACCCGAGACACAACACAGTTTACACAAACACCCATCACATCGCTGTGATGGAAGGCAAAAAAAACTTATCTCTCCACTGCACTCTCCCCCCCGATGTCAGAGTCAGAGTCAAAGTCAAAGCCCCCGGCTGGCGATGGCGATTGTCCCGCGGCCATTAAAGCCACGCCGGGTGATGCAAGGTCACACACCGGGTCTTGGTGTTAGAGCCCCCGGCGTGCGCTCGCAAAGTCCCGCGGCCATTCCAAGCCGCGCGGGGCGGTGTTGTAAGGCCCCGCTCAGGTGCTCTTCAACCCCGCAACTTGGGCGGGAGAAGTCGCCGTTGCGGAAGCCCCGAAAAGCGGTCTCCCAGCAGGGACCCGCGGGCTCCCGGTGCCGCCGTCCGCCAAACCCGCAGTTGCAGCCTCCGAATCTCCGGAGGTCGGGTGGCAGCAGCGTCCACCACAGCTCCACCCGCTCCGGACTCGGCCAGCCCCGTGACGGTGAGCAGTCAGCAGCTCCGCAGCTGGAACCCCAGGTCGTTCCTGTTGGAGGCCGCTCCACGTTGCAGCCCCAACGACAACGGAGACCCGACAAAGAAAAGGTCGGGTCTCCCGTGCAGGGGAAAGATTTTAAAGTTACCCCCTCCCCCCCACCCCACCCCCACCCCCACACACACATACCCCAACAAAAAAAATAACAAAAACTACATAAAAACGAGACAAAAAATAATAAAACACAGACGGACTGCAGAGGCCACTGCTGACAAGAGTCGCGCCGCCCACTCTTGTGATAGCCTTCCCCAATCGCCATTATGCCACAAATTCTGGTGTCATCTGCAAATTTACTAACATTGTCATATTGTTAATGTATATGACAAACAAAAGTGGACCCACCACAGATTCCTGCAGTACACCATGGATCACAGGCTTCCAATCAGAAAAAGCACTCTCCACACCTGACTCCTTCCACCAAGCCAATTTTGAATCTAGTTGTCTACCTCACCCTGGATCCAATATGATCTAAACTTCTTGAGTTGCTTAATATGCAGGATCTTAACAAATGCGTTGCTGAAGTCCATACAGACATCTGCCTTGACCTCGTCAATCCTCTTGGTGACCTCTTCAAGAAACTCTATCAAATTTGAAAAGGTTGACGTCCCACGCACAAAGCCGTGCTGACTGTCCCCAAACAGTCTTTGCCTGTCCAAATGTTGGTAGATTTTGTACCTCAGAATCCTCTTCAGTAACTCACCACTACTGATGGCAGGCTCACCAGCCTGTAGTTCCCTGGCTTGTCCTTGAAGTCCTTCCTAAATAACGGTGCAACCTTAGTCACTGTCCATTCTTCCGGTTCTTTCCACATGGCTAAAGATGATTTCCAGAATGTTCTGTTCTTATCCAAATTCCATAAGAGAAAGAGGTTTGAGTACTCCTCCCATAGACAGCTGAATAAAACTAATAAGTTGACATCTGGAGTCCTATCACCACAGTAAAAAGCATTGGTGCAAACAAGCAAAGACAATACTCTGCCATAACAGTACATTTAAAAGTAGGTTTGACATGTATAGTTTCGTTACGTTAATGTTACTAATGATTAGAACTATGGAATCTATGCAAAAAGAACTACTAGTAGGGCGACACGATGGCGCAGAGGTAGAGTTGCTGCCTTACAGCGCCAGAGACCTGGGTTTGATCCTGTCTACGGGTACTGACTATACGGAGTTTGTACGTTCTCCCCGTGACCATGTGGGTTTTCCCCGGGTGCTCCGATTTCCTCCCACACTCCAAAGAGGTACAAATTTGTAGGTTAATTGGCTTTGGTAAAGATTGAAAATTATCCCTAGTGTGTGGGAGAGTGCTAGTGTATGGGGATAGCTGGTTGGCGCGGACTTAGTGGGCCGAAGGGCCTGTTTCCGCACTGTATCTCTAAACTAAACCGAAAATAAATAAACTAAAGAAGAGTATTGGAGAAGTGGTAATTTAGTTGGAAACAGATCTCGTAATCCTCAAGAGTCAAGTGTGTTCATTTTTCATATTTATTCTTTACAAATTATGAATTTCAAACTATATCTGAAATTCTGGTGGAAGGTGGAATGGTTGAGACCCGGTCATTAAAATTGGCACAGTCTCAAGCTGCTGTAGGAGTAAAGGAAACTTATGGAAACGAGTAGTTTCAAGCTGGAAAATAATGCCAGTTAAAATGTCCCTTACAAAATACACTAAGAGGTACCGTAACATTTTGTATTATACAGCAGCATATAACAAAAGAAAAACATGTTATAGCAGAGTCTATTCTGGTGCACCTTTCCTCTTGTTTTGCTGTGAAATGACTCGTCCATGTATTTCACTACATATTCTTGTAACTTATGTTCAATCTTGGGTTGCAGACTATAAAATTAAGGAAGATGTGCTGCAGTTCTCGAGGCATGGGTAGTTATTTTATTTATCGTAACATGTACAGAGATACAGTGAAAAGCTTATTCTGCATGTTATTCAGTCAAATCATACTATACAGGAGAACAATAGATCCTCTTCTGGAACAACAAGCAGAGAGTTGTCATGTTCCAAGTCTCTGAAAAATCCGATCTTGGCACATGGATATATTTCCTTATTTTCTTTAATTTTGAAATATCTCGCTTTAAGTCCTAATGTCTTGGCGGCACTGGATCGATGAAATAGTGGTCAGCATGGCGCAGTGTGATGGTGTTGACTCCTTCCACTGCTGCTGTGTGAAGTTGCTGCAGGCTGTGCTTGATTCATTCCCTCACTTGGCTGTTGTAGGACTTTCCATGGCCATCTCACCAACACCACAACCCGTGATCACCACAACCATGCCGCTCGTCACGTCGAGCAGCTATTCCTCCACTTCCGTGCATCAAGGTCACCTTGTCCTGCTTTCCGAACCGATCACGAAACTTCAGGGTGCTATCCGAAGACATGGGAGGTGAGCTTGCAGACCGTGCACAGCCAACAACTTTCCCGTTCAACTTCCACAGCCGCCATATTGACCACATCACAATTTTTTTGCATTTAGTTTTGGTCCCCTTATTTAAAGAGGAACCAACATTGGAAGCATTTCAAATAAAGTTCACAAAAGCATGTTCCTGAGATGAAGGGGTTGCATGTTGGTGAAAAACATGTGAAATAGACCTTGCTAAACTAACTCCATAAAGACAATGACCACTGCTGTGTGCTCATCAGACCTCTTGGTGACCTATTTTAAAAAAAAACTCATCAAATTTTATATTGACATCCCACACGCACATAACCATGCTGACTATCCCTAATTAGCACTTGGCTTGTCCCATTAGTATGTTAATTTTTTAAGATATCTGAATCTTTTCCAATAGGTTCTACATCCATGATTTTGAATGTTAATTTCTCTCAATTGCCTGCCTAAAGAGTCCCTCTTACCTCTTCCCTCTTATGGCCAGATCACCAGTAGCATGATCCCATTTCCCTACATGAGGCTATTTGTGCAGAAGACACAAACTGCTGGAGTAACTCAGCATGACAGGCAGCATCTCTGAAGAACATGGACAGATGACGTTTCAGGTCAGCACTTCTTCAAATTTATTCACAGGGGGGGGGAGCAGTGAAAGAGGGTCTCGCAGAACTCTTCTTCAAAGTAGGCATATCGTGAGGAGGTTTTGCAGTAGAGCAGGAAAATGTCAAAACAAGGATTTGCAGATGCCGGTTTACAAAAGAAGAGATAGTGCTGGAGTAACTCAATGGTGTGTTTTTGGTATCTTTGTCACAGATATTAAACTAATCATAATTATATGATTAATTAAACCTGCTTCACCTTTTGAGGTACACAAAATTGCTGGAGGAACTCAGCGGGTGCAGCAGCATCTATGGAGCGAAGGAAATAGGCGACGTTTCGGGCCGAAACCCTCACCTTTTGAGGTTGATATGCCCCATTCTTTGGTTCTCTGTTTAATTGTTTTTATATATGTGGATACATGTGCCTTTTCAGTCCCCCCCCCCCCCACAATGGTGCAATCCTTATAGCAAATAAGTGGCACAGATGGGTGGCCCAGTGGCATAGCAGTTGATTTGCTGCCTTACAGCGCCAGAGACCTGGGTTCGAAGCTGACTATGGGTGCTGTCTGTATGGAGTTTGTACGTTCTCCCTGTGACCACATGGGTTTCCTCCCACACTCCAAAGACGTACAGGTTTGTAGGTTAATTGGCTTCAGTTAAATTGTAAATTGTCCCCAGTGTGTATGATAGTGTTAGAGTATGGGGTGATTGCTGGTCAGCACAGACTCGGTGGGCTAAAGGGCCTGTTTCCGCGCTGCATCTCTCGTCTAAAGTAAAGATAAAATGTTGGAAAACTGTATTTTCTTATAATTCCGGAAATTCTAAGTTTCTCTTTAGCCCCATATTTCTCATCTGTATGCTGCTTCAATCACGTCATTCAAAAACTTCATATTCTACTGCTATGATGACAATGTCCAGCTCTGTCTAACAGACATCTCTCTTGACCTCTGACTCTCATTTACCTTGCTGCTTGTTTGTCACCCAGAGCTAGATGAGCTAATTTTTCTACATTTAAATATTGGGAAGATAAAGCTGCAGACTCAATTAATTGCTCACAGATTCCAGCCACAATGCTGGTCTTGGCAATGATCCTGCTTCCCATATATAAACAATATTTAAACATTCATAATAAACCTGGCCACTGTGTGAAAGTGATGCAAAGCACACAGATGTTTGGACCTTGAAACATTCCCATATTTACTCCATCACAGGTCACACATTTCCGCCTCTTTTACACTCCCCATCTCATCTGTCAATCAAACCCTCTTCAATGCCATTGTTAGCCTCCCATTATGCTTCCTCTAAGTATGAGATCATCCAAAACCCACACCAACTATGCTCATTTAGAAAGGCAGGAAGTGATTAGGAGTTATGCAGGGGAGCTCATGTCTCACAAATCCAACTGAGTTTTTTTGAGGAAGTAACTTAGCAGATTGTTGAGGAGAGAGTGGTAGACATGGCTCTTCCTTGTCTCTGCAGCCAACCTGAAATGTTGTGTTTTTCCAGTTTTGCTAGATTTCAGCAGTTCCACCTGCTAGAGCCTGACTTCAGCTGCCCAAGCTCAAACTACGAAAGACCTTGCTGGAAATAGCCATTTAAAAATAGCCATTAAAAAACCTTTAAAATGTTTCTTGACACTTATCTCTATGCACTCTTAGTCACTTGTATAGTTTAGGGATAATGTTTGTTTACAATATTCCTGTATAGCATCTCACTGCACTTAAACATGCTAAAGCTAATATATTGCATTAATTACATTTAGTTTGTCCGCTCCTCCATTTCTTTTCTGATTCTAACTATTACAGTTTCATCATCCTACTGTAGTTGTCATCAGTTCCCATTTTTATGTTGTTTTGGTGAAAAATGAGATAAAACATCCACTTGATGTTCCTGTCACGTGGGTATTAACCCCTGGCAGTTTGTCTTAATTTAGTGCTTCAATTGCTACCTTACCTCTATTTTTCATATGACAAATTGGATTTATCTTGAAGATCTGTAACGTGGCAGGTCGGCTTGTTGAAAAAACACAACTTGGTGGGGAAGGGGGCTCGCACCAAATTTGTGCAAGAACCCAAAAGGTAACATGCCATGCTATTCAGACGCAGGCATTATGCATGACAAAAGGGGCTTTGCACGCTGAATCTTACCTAAAAGTATTTTGTCCGCGAATTCATGAAATTGGTCACTGAGAAGTCAGTTGGTAAATAAATTGGGTCTGGTGTGGGAGAGGGATAAATGAGTACAAGGGAGGAAAAGATCATTAATGGAGGAGGGAATGAAAATCAGAAAGAGTCTGGGAGACGATCTGTGGTTGACAATTGGAAAGATGATGTGGGGAAGGAGGGACAGAGGATTAGAATGAATGCCGGTTGGGACGATGATTGGCTGAGATAGGATTGAAGATTGTCAATTGTATAGATGATTGAAGATGGCATAAGATTGGCACTGGAATGGAGTTACCTGAGGATATCAGCAGTAAAGAGGAGGGAAGCATGTGAACTAATAAATACACAGGGCAATCTGGAAAAGTGTGAAAAATGCACACTGCAGGTAAGGGCATTGTGGCATTAGGCCTGCTTTAAATAATGCACAAGAAGACAATTAAGACCTGCTGCATTGTGAATGGTATGTATTGTTTAGCCTTGTTGCACAGGACAAGCAGCTTTGCTATAATGCAATAGTTGCTTTCCTAAGAAACTTTGTGTTATAGAAAATAGTGTTCGAAAAACAATTATGGAAATGGGGAAAAGGGGTTAGGGGCTAGAGAGTTTCAGACTAGTGAATTTTTATTCTAATCTGCATTTTCAAAAATAAATGTATTCTTAATGGTTTTTGGTTTATCTTTGTTACTGCAAACTAAAAATACAAAACTTGCATTTTATATTGTGTAATAGAGTATCATTGTAAAAGGGTCAATAGAAGTGATTCCTTGTCAATTCCAATGGCAGAGATTGACAGAGTGCATTCTTACGGGACTTGAGGTCTGATTACTGGTAGGAACTTTATATAGAAACAACTTTTTCACTCGACTGAATTTTTCATGACATTTTTTTTCCTGCTAGTCAATTTCCAAAGTAACTTTTCAGCAGTTATATATAATTCCTGATTTTAATTGTTTGATAATCAAATTAACCTGTGTAATACAATTGGCTTTCCCTAATTCATAAATTGTGTTATATCCAGTTTGTGGTATGGAAACATGTGTTATAGCTGAACTGCCTGTACAGTTTTGTGCAAATTACAACAAACCGAGCATTGAAGAGTGTTTGACATCATTATGGATGGCCACTGGCATTTGTTTTTGCATCAGATGCACAGAAGACCCAAAATAAAAAAACTGCTATTAATATTGGTGCAATCCATTTTTTAATCGAAAACAATAATACGCACAAATGTTGTGTTGTAGGATGGTGTCTCTATAGTTATGTATTTAATATAGTCAAAGCCCTTTACAGAAGGGTCAATGAACAATTGAATACTGACTGCAGAGCAATTCAGCAAACATTTGGTCAAATAGGTTATTAAAAGCAAAATAGAGAAGCAGAAAGCTTTAAAATAGTTGACAATTTTAGACCTAAGATCAATAATTCAGTGATTAAAATCATATGGTTAATAGGAATACTTTATTTAAAAAATATTCTTTGCAATTTTAATTTCTTTTTCCCCTCAATTGTTTTTAAATATCTTTGCTAATATCAACGTCGTCCCCTTCTACGTGATTCACTTGTCTTTTAAAATAAGTCATATATTTGAGATTTAGCTGATTTCTTCGCCATCAAACGCCACCATAGCAACCTCTCTATATTCCCTGCACTTTTCCAAACCTATTGAAGAGGGAGGGAGGGGGGAAGAGGAAAAGAGGGATAAGGGGAAAAAAGCGTTCACTTTCATTTTTCTCAAAAATATATAATTCGCTGCACTGGCGAACAAAAGTGCATCAACAATTTTCGCTTCTACAACACCTGTGCCCTCGCGATTAATCCGCCAGAACATTTCGCATGGATGGCATAGCGCAGAATCTGAAAGAGAAAGCAAGAGAGACTCCAAATCCATTGACTTCCCGATATCCAGACCAGAGTTTGCCACCGACATGTTAGTTAATGGTTGGTTAGAAGGTCTCCTCACTTGTGTTGATATCACTCCACGGGGTCATCGCAGTTGCTCTTCCACCTAGAAAAAAAGAGGAATATTAAAAAATAACCGGGCCGGGGCTCACGGTGCTGACAGGGCCTCCTTGTTGCTTTGGAGCCAGTTGGTTTGCAAAGGGTGTGTATGTTGGTGGAGAAGAGGGGCTGGGAGGTGGGAGACTTTTTAAATCCTCTCCGCTTTCAGGGAGAGGAAGGGGGTGATCGATCGAGGGAGGGAGGGAGGGAGGGAGGGAGGGAGAGAGAGCGAGCGACTGGGGGAGAGAGATAGAGAGAGAGCGAGCGAGAGAAAGAGGTTAGTCCTAATTGCTGCAGCAGCAGACTGCCTGACTGACAGCACCGACCGAGGGAGGGAGGGAGGCTTGTTCTCTGGCTCTTTCCAAGATGGCCACCAACGATGGAGTAATGCAATAACTTTACATCGAGACTGCCTGTTTTTTTTTGTTTTTTTATTGACAAAAAGTTGAGAGGCTGCTTTTTTTCAAAACCCACAAAGAGAGAGAGAAAAAGGGGGAAAGGAGAGGGAGGAAAATAAACTGGATTCTGGCCTTCCCCCCCTCTCTCTCCCCTCAGTAGAAGAAGAAAGAAGAAGAAGCACCATGTCTGATGTGTGTGTCTGTTGCTGGAAAACACCTTTGGATTAGAGCCGGCGAGGACTTCAACAGAGAGGAGAGCTGAGCTGAGCTTTCTCTCACGTCTCATGATTTGGGAGGAGGATTAAGGGAAAACCCTTCTTGATTATATTGGATCTAATCCCTCCCCAAATTTCCCTTCCTAATTCCCCCCCTCCCTCTCTCTCTCTCTCTACATTTCTCCTGTCACCACCACAAATAATATTTTTTCTCTCTCTCCCTGCTCTCGTGTCTGGAAAGTTTTGTGTAGGGCACCGTCGAAAGGAGAAAGAGGGGGAAAGAAAGTCTCTTGTATTTGTTTTTCTTTTTTTTCGCCAGGAACGAGGAGAGGGATTTGGAACGAAGTAATTACAAAGAATTTGAAGGGAAACAACAAAAACCTCGACGCTTTGAGGCCGGATTTCTCTTATTTAGAATATCAAATCGTTTTTTCCCCTGTGTGCGTGGGGACGTGGCAAGAAGAGAAGGTTTTCACATTTATATTTCTTTTAAGGGAAGAGAGGAAGAGGGGGGGGGGGGGAATAAAAGACCTCAACATCGAAGATTCTGGATGAAATTTCTGGTGGCCGCCAATCTCCTTTGATCAGATTAGAACAAGAAACTTGTTTACTGTTCAATAGACAAGCCGGCAGGAACCACGGATAGCTTTTCGTTAAAAATCTGCAAAATATCTGCGAGGAAAATATTATTTCTGCCTCTCAAACCGAACCCAGCGCCGTTTACCCCGATGACAGTTGAGGTCATGAACACAAAAACTCCGCTCTTCTAGGATTTAGAAGGTGAGTACTTTTTTTGTTTAAAAAAAAAAAAAGAACAAAGTTTATTTTAATTTTTGTTAATGTACTGCTTGGTTTGGTGGCTGTGTTGCGTGGCTTCGGCTCCCCTTTCAGGCCATTGGAGAAACGGGAGGGAGGGAAGAGGGGGGGGGGGGGGGGGGGGGGGGGGTGTCTGGGCGCCATTGTGCAACTTGCTCAGTCATGGTTTGCAAGCCTCCCCAAAAGCTGTATTCTTCTTGTTGACGACTAATATACATCTGGATTTTCTGTTACTTTTTGGTAGAAAAAAAGGATTGCAGAAAAATAACGTGACTGGAGATGGGATTACTTTTTTATTCTTGTTGAGTCTAATTTAAAAAAAACAAACATTTTGTTGACGAGAGTTGGAAGGAGGTGGTGGGGGGTAGAACGTGGAAGGATTGGAGGAGAAAATACTGAGCATAAACAAAAGCATGCAAAGACTTTTTGAACCACGGTTGCCGTGAGAATTGGTCACTTTTTGGTTGTAATATTTGTCACCATTTTGTTGACTGCAAGAGTTATTGGTGGGCGAATTGGGTGGTGATCGGTGGTAAGAAAATAATGCAGGGCTGTCGTGATAATTGATCACTTTTTCTTGGGTTGCAATTTTTTTATTTTAATTCGAGTTGGAAGGGGAGGAGTTGATAATTGAAGAGGAAAAATACTATTCAGGCATTAGCGTGCAAAATGCTCATCCCCGTGACAACTCGTATCACTTTTCCTATAGTTTTAATTTTTTGATTACACCATTTTGTTGACTGGAGGAGTTCGTTGGGTTGACGGTGGAAAGAAGGGGAGAAAAACACAAATACAGACACGTATGAAGACAAAGCCAGAAAGCGTCCCCAGAGAAGCTGTCAAACATTTTGTTTTCCAAAAAGCAACTTTAATTCCCACGATTTGAGATTGAGTAATCTAAATATTGGATAATTCTGGAGGGTTTGCTGTCCTTTCCCCGAATTTATATTGTTGGTGGCAAAAGTGCCTGAGCTTTGATGTGTCCAAACTGCGCGGTCAAGTTGCCAACTGGAGGATCAGCCGCCCAGTCATGGCGGATTCCACTGTCCGTGTCAGTGTGTGGCCGATGTGTGTGTATCTTCATTTTACACTATTAGTATTACTATAATTTGCATTTTGTCATCTCATGCAACATTTTAAACTTTCATTTGTGTACGAAATAAATGTGTGGATTTACATACCGAGTTAAATTAAGTCAAGCATTTTCAAAATTTGCTTTGACGTTGTCTGTGACATGGCCTGATGGTTTTAGTTCTGAGCCCTCCTGCATTGGTTGCAATTAAACAGTTTGCAATCGTCTCTGTTTTGTGATTGACTCGTGAGGTTGCGATAAGAGGAGTTTTCAACCCCAGTGTCTTGTTAAATTGTTCTGCAGTGAATTTATAGTTTTTCATTCTGCTTTTCATTTTGATATAAAATAAGGTTTTGTATTTCTAGATAGTTGCCAGGGCTTTAAATAAAGAGAAAGAGACTTGCATTGCGAGAGCATCCCTTTACTTTTCGTGTGTCTCAAAACAATGCACAGCGAGAAGTACTGACTGTTGTAAAGTAAGAAACGGGGCAACCAGTTTGAATAGTGTGGCAATGATTCGAAAAATAAATATTGGTCAGTCAGTTTCCTTGGTTATTTTCAAAATAGTGCCCTGAGTTGTTTTTTGCTTGGGGTCATGACTAACTTATCTGAAAAATGAAATGTCCAACGTTGCAAAACTCCCTCAGTACTGTAAAGAATTGGCAACCAAGACTTTTCTGTTCAAGATAACCTTAAATTCTGATATGAAACTCTATTTTTGTCATGACAAATGAGCAATATTTCTTAATCTACCTGACCTGCTGAATATCTGTAGCATCATTTTAGCGATTTGGCTTGATCTGGCAAAGAGAGTATGCCACCTTTTAAATTGTACTGCTTTTATTGTCTTAGTGTTAATGGCTCTCTATTTCAAAAGACCACACACTAAAATATGGTTTAACATATCAGAATATGGAGTAAACCGTTTTCTAACTTTTAATGTGCCAGAATATCGATGGATTTTGTGGTTTAAGCTGAACTCGTATAGAAGGTAGACACAAAATGCTGGAGTTACTCAGTGGGACAGGCAGCATCTCTGGAGAGAAGGAATGGGTGACGTTTCGGGTTGAGACTCTTCTTCAGACTGAGCATGATGTATATAAATAATTTAAATCCAAATAAAGCATCACAGATTTAGAGCAAATACAAAATGTGAGAAGAAGAAGGAGTCAATCATGAACAGTGGAGGCAAAAGGTGTAAGTCCACCCAATATGTTGACTTGCATCTGTCACCATCACAGAAGCTGCTTGATCTGCGTTTTTTACATTACATTTCGTCGTCTTTAAGTACACTTTTTTAATCAAATCCTTCTCCCCCCCACCCCCCCACTCACTCATGTTGTCGCCTCCTGCTGGCCAGCGACCATAAAGGCTGCTGGCGCCCGCATCTCAACCTCAAGAGACGCCATTTAAAAACGGCCTTTCGGGAACGGCTTTACTTCGACGACCACGTCTCCCGTGGGGGCTACGGGTAGGGAACGGCTGCGTTGGGGGATTATACTTTTAAAACTCTGTGTGTGGGGGTGCTTGGTGTGTGTGATGCCGTCCCGCCCGCAATCGCACGTTGGGGAAACGGACCCGACTTCGAGGACCACGTCTTCCGTGGGGGCTACAGGTAGGGAACGGCTGCGTTGGGGGAGCAGACCCAACGGGTCTGCCATTGGTCTAGTATATTACTAAAACTCTCATCTTGTTTGTGATTCTGTGTGCGTGCGTGCTCCCGGAACTACACCAAAACGGTACACAATAACGCTACAATTTTTGGACCACCTTACTCACAATTGTCTTGTGGTGTATTTTTTTTTAATCAAAATTTGTCCAGATTGATGTTATTTTTTACATGTTGTTCACATTTTTAACTTTGCATAACCCCACTTTGAGAAAAGTGACTTAAGGTTGTAGTGGCAGTTACAGTTATGACGTCACAATGGGATTATAGCCTTGCCAGCTACAATGTTGCAAATCCCGGGACAATGAGTCCTGGCAGCAAGTGCAAATGGATTTTTTTTTTTTAGTTTAAAAAGAGGGAAATTAGCTGCTCCTGCGCAATTGGGCTCATGGATGAGTGGTGGAATGTTGCATTGGGGGGACGGATGGCGTTGGGGGAACGGGTGATGCTCGGATATTGCATTGGGGGAACGGTTTGCGTTGGGGGACCAGGCCTCCCGTGTGACGGACCCAGCGTCTAGTATGTTTGTATGCGTGATAGAGCACTACAATTTTTAGCCCACCTTACCATTGTCTTGGGATGTAAAAGGGACACGTTTCGTTCAGATCGATGTTATATTTTACAAGTTATTGACATTTTAAACTTTACAAAAGCCACTATTAAACCACTTTCAGCTGCGTCACAATGACGTCACCATGGGATCGCAAATCTCATTACATAAAAATCGTGATTTAAAAAAAAAACAGTTTTAATCAAATTCATTAACAGTTAACATTGTGTTTCGTTTTTTAAAAATAAAAAATGCTGTTTTCATTGTGAATTCCATTTTTATTTTTTTTTTATCACAATTTTCATTGGGGGTGGGGATAGGGGGGAGGTGAGAAGTGGGGGATAGAGGGGGTAGGGAGAGGAGAGGGGTTACTGAGGGAGCGAGTGACTGAAGGTATCCGCGCGTGCGGATTTAAAAATAACGGTCTTGCCGCGCGTGTGGGATTTGAAATGTCCACGGCGTTGGGGCTAGGTCTGGGGGCGCTGCTGCTCCGGGCCCGCGGGGAGGGAGAGGAGTGAGACCCAGGGCAAGGACTAGGCCTCCCCCTACCCCTCTCCAGGCCCATCCGCCCCCCCCCCCCCCACCACCACCGACAACCCTCGCCTCATGTACAGCTTCATCGCCGCCGTCGTGGAGAAAATGGGGCCAGCAGTGGTTTACATCGAGATCCTGGGGAGGTGAGGAGAGAGAGTTGAGGGAGAGGAGGGGGATGTGGGGGAGGTGAGGAGAGAGAGTGGGGGAATAGTGGGGTATAGAGGGAGAGGAGGGCAGTGGGGGAGGTGAAGGGTGGGATACGGGAGGAGGGGGAATAGAGGGAGAGGAGGGGGTTGGGAGGAGTTATGGAGGGAGGGAGGGAGTGACTAAGGGTAGGGGAAAGGAGAGGGGAAGAGGGAGGGTAAAGAAGAGGGAGTGCTGGGGGATGAGGGGGAATGGAGGAGGATAGGGGTAGGAAGAGGGATGGTGAGGTAATGGAGGAGGGGAGGGGAAGAGGAGGAAGCAAAGGAGGGCTGGTGGAGGGTGGGGAGGGAGGATAGTGGAGGAGGGAATAGGGGACTGAAGAGGGAGAGTGAGATGTGTTCACATTGATCTTATATTTTACGTTATTGCCATCTCTGTATAACTTACTTTCATCTTGTATGTGTGTGTGTGTATATGTGTGTGTCTTTTTATTTTCGCCAAAACGCTAGTCGGTAACCATAAAATGTTTACATATTCAGACTCGCATTTTTCCCCTCTAAGCAGTGATCAGCTTCACTTAAGATTTGATGCTATATTTCACGACATTGTTGATTAAAGTTTTATAAAAAGACAAAACTGCCTTTTAAGCTTCGACTGATGACGTCACGATGACTCGGGTCGACGCCCGTTTCACACACAGAATATTCCACGAGCTTTGAGTGACGTCAGGGGGAGAACCGCATTTAAATTACGTTTCGCTTTTTCCGACCCGGGCCTCTACCCGCGACGCCCCAGCTGGGGTTTTACACGGCCATCAAGGAGGCGTTGAGACTGCCTCAAAGACAGCCAACATCATCAAAGACCCACACCATCCTGGCCACACACACCATTGCCATCAGGAGCCTGAAAACGGTAAAGTCCAGGTTCAGGAACAGCCCCTTCCCTACAACCAAGCAAGCAAGAATTTCATTGTCCTATCTGGGACATATGACAATAAAACTCTTGACCCACACCCCCCCTAACCCCACGCTCCCCGCCCCCCTCCCCCCCCCCCCCCCCCAATGTGGGGACGATTGATTGCCTCCATAAATTCCATCATTTTCCTTGTGGTGTTGTTAGGGGTGATTGACTCGCGGGGGAGGGGCGCCTGTCTCTGGGATGAACGCGGCCGCGTTGGGGGACGGGGCCCAACGGATCCCACTTGTTCTATATCTCTCTCTAAATCTCTCCTTGCCTCCCGTGGGGGCTATGGGTGAGTGATGTAATATTGCGTTGGGGGACCAGGCCTCCCGTGTGACAGGGACCCAACGGGTCCCAGTTGGTCTAGTTAAACTTTAAAAATGTCAGCTGCACCTGCGCAGTTGGGGGCTATGGATGAGTGTTGGAATATTGCGTTGGGGGAACTGGACCCAACAGTTCTGTACTTGGTCTAGTATATCCCTCTAAATCTCTGTGTACTGAGATACATGAGAAATTGTATGTTGTTCTGTTGTTTTAGCTCGTCTATCAATGATTGCATAGAAAGTATTAGTCCATTGCTGGTTGACACGTATTGATGATTTCCGTTTACTTCCCATAAATTAGAAATAATTTCAACTAAAAGTAGCAGCAGAATGAGGAATGGTGATGTGTTGCCCCAACTTTTTCAATAACACTGATGTATTAATGTTAAATAAATACAACGTTACAAAAAATCCTAACTTTACTATGAAAAACATTCTATAATTGTTTTGCAATAGTTCAATGTTTTACTGCAACTTAACTTAAAATGGAAATATATCCAAGAGTAATATTGTAATGGAGACTGAATTGCACCCATGCCATCTGGTCAGTTACCTGCTACTATTGTCATACCTTTTTATAATCTAAAAGCAAATAACTGTTAATGCTGACAATCTGAAATAATAGAACATACTGGAAGTATTCAGGCAGCATCTGTGAAAGTACAAACTGAATTCATGCTTCACGTAAATGACTTTTATTTCAAGTTCTGATTGAAAAGGTCGTTAACCTGAACTGTGAACTTTCTATCCTCCCACAGATGCTTTCTGAGCTGAGTACTTCCAACATATTCTCTTCTTAACTTAGTTTGATTTCCTCAACTAAGTATGTGAGTCCTGTAGGTTAAAGCAACTCATTTTTACCTTGATTTTTTTGTTAATCTCTTGTTTAACTTTAGGTGACCCAAACAATCAATTGGAAAAAGTAACTTTAAGTGAAAAACATGAAGTGATTGTAATGAATAGAAAAATTGTTCAGCTGGCAATTTGTTTTTAAGTGCAGGGCAATTTCACGTTAAGGAAATGAATGTATATATTTTTTTAATGAATTTCCCCACACGTTCCCATCTTAATTATGAATGAAGGAAATATCATTGAGAGTAACTATGTTTTTGTTTTCATTTGTGGTAAAAATAAGGATATTGAAGAAATCAAAGGAGATGGGGCAGTTGGAGGGAAATGGCTCTGGGACACGATTGGCCATAATCTTGATGAATGGAAGAGCAAGTTTGAAGGGCCAGATGGCGATTACTCATTGTTCTTATCATTAGCTTGGCGAATATAAACCATTTGTAGAGATTTTTAATCTTAGGGTCAAACAACTGGGCTGTGCCAACCAAGATGCCCCATCTACTCTAGCCCCATCTGCCTGGGTTTGGCCCACACCTCTAAACATTTTCTATCATATGCCTGTCCAAATGCCTTTAAATGTTGTTATTCTACCTGCTTCAACTACCTCCTCTGGCACCTTGTTCCAAATACACACAACCCTCTGTGGAAAAAGTTCTGTCCTAGTCCTGTTCTATTTAAATAGTAATTTGCTTGACTTTCAAACTGCCACTTTTGTTTCTAATATATACATGTGTGGAGATTATTTGGTTTAGTTTAGAGATATTAAAACACACCATATAGAATAAGGTTTTTGATTTGTTAATCTGACATCTATTCTATTGTTTAACTGATTTTTATCTGTAACAATTCACATAGCATTATCAACATTTAACTGTGAGTCCACATGAGAGATCAGGATATATGACAAAGGCTAATCAAAGACATAGCTTTTGATGAGTGCCAAAGGTGGAAATGTTTAGGAACAATTCCAAAGACTGTGGCACTGGTAGTAGAAGCCACAGCTGTCAATTGATAGTTGAGCAGAAACTAAAGGAGGCAATCAATGGAGGTCCAAATGTTTCATGATGTGTTTGTACATGGAACAAAACTTAAAATTGTACATGAGTTTAAATATTTAGGAATCGTGATCGATTCACAGCTCTGCTTCAAACAACAGGTGAAAAGAACAGTACATTTAATAAAATTTAATTTGTCCAACTTTAGATATATTAGAAATAATTTAACTATTGATTCAGCCAAACTATACTTTAATGCAATGATTGTGCCATACATCACCTACTGTATAACAACTTGGTCACTGGCATGTAAGTCCACACTAAAGCCTGTTGAAATTGCTTATAAACAAGCCCTAAAAACTCTTGACAAAAAGCCCAGAATGTACCATCACTGTAGCATCCTGAAGAAATTTGATCTGCTGAGCTGGGAAAACGTAATAAAATATTCGGACTCGATTTTGGTTTACAAAATCTTCCGTAGACTAGCCCCACCTCCGTTAAAGGACTTCATAAAGAAAAACACAAATAGGTCGACAAGAGCAGCCTCCAGGGGTGATTGTATAGTCCCGTTTAGGAAAAGTGTCTTTAGGCAGTCAGTATTTTCATATCGAGCGTCGCAGACCAGGAACGCGATACCATGCGTCATACGGGATCTGCCAACCCTTACCTCATTTACCAAACATCTAAAAACATGGTTACTGCAAAATCAAAATTGCAATCATAATCTACCTTAAAATTATCCTATGGTACTCTTTTATTGCTACTTTTTTACTTTATTGTTTGTTTTGTTTTTGTTTTTGTCTTTTGTTTTTACCTTGTTTGGGATGTGTTTACCTTGTGTTGGGACTAAAGATGGAAATTAGCTACTGGCTACAATCTTGCATATTACATGCAAATGTTTATTAATATGCACTGTCCCTAATAAAATCAATTCAATTCATGAATGGATAGAAATGAATGTGGAGAGATTTGAAAATGAGGATAAGAATTTTATAAAGAAGATGTTACAGGTTCTGTGCTTGGCATCAACTCTTTTATTGTATTTTGTTTACTGCAGTCAGGACAGATTCATAAGTAAACCTGCATATTCTGTGAACTGAAATTAGCATCATTGTGTATGATGATCAGGAAGTAGTCTCGCTTAATAATAATAATAATGGATGGGATTTATATAGCGCCTTTCTAGAATACTCAAGGCGCTTTACATCGCATTATTCATACACTCCTCAGTCACACTCGGTGGTGGTGAGCTACTTCTGTAGCCACAGCTGCCCTGGGGCAGACTGACGGAAGCGTGGCTGCTAATCTGCGCCTACGGCCCCTCCGACCACCACCAATCACTCACACACATTCACACACAGGCAAAGGTGGGTGAAGTGTCTTGCCCAAGGACACAACGACAGTATGCTTGGCTAATAAAGTTCTACAGCATTATCCGTCAGGCCATGTTGCCCATCATACATTTTTCACTGCTCTGGTACATTCTGATTTCATCTAATATTTAAGCTAAACACTCTCCAAGCATGTTTAGACTGGGGTGTGCTAGTATCAGAGGATCGGATAAGTTAAACCCTTGTTGAAAGAAAGGTGTAATGACAAATCCAGTAACTACAGACCAGACAATTTAATCTCAGCCTTGGGGAAAGTTCTAGAAATAACAATTGGAGATAGAATTAGCAGATGTTTGCTTTATTGTGGATTAATTAGTAAAAACTAAAATGGATTTGTAGAAAATAATTCTGTTTAACTACGCTGATTAATATTGTTTTAGTAGGAGAGTTGATTAGGACAATGAAGTCAAAGACGTACTATGCTTGTCATTATGATATAATGCCAACGAGTAATAGGAGATGTAGCAGCACAGAAAAAAAATAGCTGAAGAATGGGTGGTGTCGTGCTGCAGGAGATTATGATGCTAATTGACAGTACCCGTGGCCGAGGTTCAGACCTAATCTCCAATGTGGAACTTGCATTTTCTCCTTGTGACATTGTGTGTTTCTCTTAGGTCCCTGGTTTTCTCCCACATCCCAAAAATTTGCTGATTTAATAAGTTAATTGTCTCTTGTTTAGCTAAATGGCCTCTTGGTTAAGATGGCTGGTAGGAATGTTAAGATGGAGTTGATGGGCATGAGGGGGAGAGAGTTCTTTCCAGAAAAATAAGTGGAAGGAATGGGACTGATTAGATTGCTCAGAGATGGCCGGGGCTTGATGGGTCAAACACCCACCGCATATGTCAGGAGAAATGTAACTGAAATCAAAAATGATAACAAACTATTTGTCCTTCCTTGGAGCAGAACAGTTGAATGGGGATTGAAATATTTGAATTCATGAATGTATACAAAGAATTGGTAGCAAGAACGATTCTCATTGATAGAGAATAAGACATGATATGGAATTTCTTTATGCAGTACGTCTTTCTGGTTTGGAATGGGCTGTTGGGAGCAGTGGGACAGCTGATTAATTTCTAGCATTCAAAATGATTTTGATAAATATGCAAGACTATTGTGTAACTGAAGCCAATTTGATTGTTCTCGCATAGAATTGGTATGGACTATACAGAGTAGCTATGCTTTAACTAATGTATAATTATGAATATGGTATTCAGAAGACTACCTTATTACAATAAACTAAAGGCAATCAGCAAATAATCGATCAGACAAACGGGTAATGCAATTTTGATGTATTTTTTGTTCCAGGCACTTTGTTCACCTTTCTAAAATTTAAAAAATTCTGACCGGAATAGTGAGCAGGAGAACTGGCTTGCCCAGATGGAATATGCATATTTCTGGATTGATTTTTTAAAATCCTACAAATATTCATCACTCATCCATGTGGCAAAGTTTTTTTTTTTTAAGTTAGTGAACCACCTTAATAGTACATTAAAAAATGGATTGCTAAACTGAATTCGTGGGCAGCTTCAAATATGTTGCATCACAGGAACCTATTTATTATATAACCTTAGACTTTA
Source organism: Amblyraja radiata (assembly GCF_010909765.2). Taxonomy (NCBI): domain Eukaryota; kingdom Metazoa; phylum Chordata; class Chondrichthyes; order Rajiformes; family Rajidae; genus Amblyraja; species Amblyraja radiata. Next base: position 27,899,807 of record NC_045957.1, on the reverse strand, counting down.
TGTAAGTTTAATTGTATTCAAAATTCAGTGTGAATTTAATAGGACCATATGTTAAGTCACACCCACAATTATTCAGAAATTATGATTTGATCATTTACCAATTAGCTCCAAAATAGGCATGCCAATTTAATTTACTGTTTTGAAACTTCATTTTTAGACAAAAACTATATAGATTATTAGTAGGGTACAAGTAGGCCGAGAGCAGCTAGCAGCTAGAAACGAAGTGGAGGTCAGTAATATATCAACATTATGACTTTCTTTGTAGTATTAAAACAAATATTATCATTAAAAAAGTGCTTGGAACAGGGACGGAAGGATGCGCAATTTAAGTTAACATTTATGTACAACCTGTTCCTTAACATTGTACATAAATTCATCCTTGAATGTGAAGAAATCGTTTTTTGCTTCTTTCACGAAGATGTGTGTTAGCTTATTATTTTAATGTGTACCAAGATGGGAAGTCAAACCTGGACAGGATCGTCACAATGAATGGCAGAGCCTTGGGGAATATTGTTGAGCAGGAGAATCTCGGAGTACAGGTGCATAATCCGTGGTAACTGACATCATATTTAAATGTATCATGTGTTACTGTGAGTTGGAAAGATCAGAGGACACGTTGCTGGAATGTAAAGGAATGGCGGAATAAAACAAAGCTTTTATGTTCAGTGTCCTTGGAGTGTGTATTATATTCTGATTAAGGCGATGATCTGACATCGCGATGAGGATGAGCTAGTAATTGTTTAGTTCAACGTTTTAATCAGATATGGCATTTAATGTGCAGCTGGAATTAGTAGTTTGCATTAATTCGACCTGAGTGAGGAAGCGGGTGTTGTGAGTGCAGGTGGGAAGCGTGGTTAGAGGAATTTGATGTTTATGCAGACAGCATTGGACTGTTTGTTGAAGGAGCAACGCCGATGCAGCTCACACGACGGAGAACATAAATTGTACTGTTATTGTACAGTGCTGGAGCTTCAGTTCGGGAGACTTTCAAAACACTTCCAGAGACAGGAGGCAAAGCAGATTATGCAATGGCCATTGCTGCTTTGAAGAAGCATTATGTGGGTGCAAACATAAGCTACATTTCAATGACATGTATTTTGCCAAATGACACAGAAAGAGGGGGAAAGCATTGCTCAGTTTGTCACAAGAATGCATCAAGTTTCTGAGGGCTGTAACTATGGATCTGAATTGGAGAATCAAATCAGGGATCAGGTTGTGCAAAGTTGCAAATCAAATGGCTTGAGACACAAGTTGGAGAAAGGTGACACGCTAACATTAGTGGAAACTGACAATTGCTGCTTCCTTTGAAACCGTGGAAACCCATTTTCAGACCATGAGATTACATGAAAGAAGCTACGTTAAGAAGATGACATCTACTGGAACTAGCAAGGGATATGGTATGGGTCATTCCAAAGCTTAAGATGACTGTTTTGGATGTGGGAATTTTAGACATTTTGCCAAGGATTCATGCTGTCCTGCCGGGGGTCAAGCGTGCAGAAGGTGGGGGAAAAAAAATACCATTTTGCAAAGAAGTGTCGAGTCCCAGGCAAACCAGAGAGATGATGGAAAAACAAATAGATTTGGAGGAAGAAGAGGGCAAAAGGCCGGTTACTATCAAAATTTAGCCAAGTTGAGTGAATATAAATGTGACGAAACACGAATGGATGCAGGATATACTTTTGCTATCAAAAATAAACGCAAAGGTGCCGGTGAGAAGTGGAGGTGTGGAAGTAGACATAATAGTCTCTAGAAGTGATAGTAATATTACTGATAGAGCACTGTGGGAAGACTTAAAACAGATGTACATCATCAAAACCACTACAGATGGTTGGAATTTTCAAGGCAGAGGTCTAAGCAGGTGATAAGCCCACCATGACTGAATTTGTCGTCATCGAGGAGAAAGGGCTGCCCAAGCATTAGGTGTGCAACAGATTGGGATAAATGTGATTTCACTGAAGTCATATGCGGACTTAAAGGAGAAGTTCAAGCCAGTATATGAAGGCATCGGAAAATTGCGTGATCGTCAAGTCAAACTCAAGATAGACCCAAATGTTAAGCCTGTAGTACAACCAATGAGAAGAACGCCATTTAGATTACGAGAAAAGGTTGAGGCTAAGATCCAAGACCTCATTAAACAGGATGTCATTGAACCCGTTGAAGAATTAATGCCATAGGTCAGTCCAGTTGTAGTAGTACCGAAACCAAACGGGGAGATGAGGCTTGGCGTGGACATGAAATGAGTAAATGAGAAAATAATATGAGAGAGACACCTCGTACCTTCTGCCGATGGGATCGTACAAGAGCAACCTACAGGCATAGTGTTTTCAAAGCTTGATCTAATGTGCGCTTATCGTCAGTTGGAGTTCGATCCGGAGTCGAGGAAAATAACTACTTTTGTCACACATTGTGGACTCTACCAATAAGAGGTTGTTGTTTGGAGTCAATGCCACACTAAATATTTACCAATATGAAATTCACAAAGGTAATTCAAGGGATTTCTGGAACTGCAAGCATCTCAGATGATATCATTATTCAAGGTACAGCACGTGAGGAACATGATAAGAGATTCAGGCAGACACTAGCTCTGTTGAAGGCTGCTGGATTGACAGTGAATGCGGACAAATGTTTGCTTGGTGTTTCAGAATTGGTGTTTATTGACCTCAAGGTGACCAGTAATGCCATCAATCCAGCTGAGGGCAAGATTGAAGCTGTGAAAGCGAGAGCGAAGAGATGCCACTGAAGTAAGAAGTCTTCTTGGTTTGGTGAATTTTTGTGCACGATTTATTCCAAACGCAGCTACTGTGACAGAGCCAGTGAGGAGGTTGACAAGGAAGAATGTGCACTTTGTGTTTGGTCCAGAACAAAGGGCTGCATTTCAGATGTTGAAACTGAGCACGAGTCCCCATATGTTGGGATACAATGATCCAAAGGCACCAACCTATTGCAGATGCAAGTCCAGTAGGGCAAGGAGGGCTACTTGTACAGAAGCATACAGGACAGTCGAGAGTCATAGAGTATGCACACAGGTATTTGACAAAAGTAGAAAAAAGATACTTCCAGATAGGAAAGGAGACTTTGACTTTGACATAATCATGTGAACATTTTCATGCATACCTGTATGACATTGTGTTTGAGTTATGGGCAGATCACAACCGATAGAGACAATCTACTCCCCTCGATCCAAATTGTGTGCCCGAATTCAAATCTGGATGATTAAACTCTAATAGTACAACTACAGAGTTATCTACATCACTGGGATGAACAATATAGCCGACTCATTATCCAGATTGCTGAAGGTCGACAAGGGTCTACACTGGAGACAGAAGCAGAATCATTTGTAAGGTTTGGCGCAGTACACTCTACACCAAGAGCAACAAGACCAAGGGAAATAGAAGAAGAGTCGGACAAGGATCCGGAACCGCAAGATGTTAGAGAACGGATCCGGAGTTGATTGAGAGGAATGTCCAGTCAGGACATACGCAGAAATGCACAATTGGTAGATGTGTGCCGAGAGGAAACAGGATCGTAGTGCCAACAAAGATGAGATCAAGGGTGATCCCGTTGGCTCACAAAGGACATTTAGGAATTGTTGAAACTAAACAAAATCTTCGTACAAAAGTATGATGGAGAAAGATGTGGAACGGCATGCAAGGTCATGCCATGATTGTCGGATGGTAAGCTAACCCAATCCACCTGAGCCAATACTAAGTATGTTACCGACAGGACCATAGGAAGATGTTGCGGTAGATTTTCTAGGCTCACTTCCATCAGGAGAGTCAATACTAGTTGTGATTGACTACGTCAGCAGATATTATGAGTATGCGATAATGAAGTCTACAACATCAGAAAAGACTAGCAGTTTTGATGGAAATCTTCTAGACATGGTCTACCAGTGATATTATATTCTGACAATGATACCAGTGATATTATATTCTGACAATGGGCCTCAGTTCATTTCTCAGAAGTTTGCTAACTCCATGACGCTAACATGTTCAAGAAGGAACTGCAGATGCTAGAAAATCGAAGGTAGACAAAAATGCTGGACAAAAATGAAGATTACAGGTGTGTGTCGTGACAAAGTTACACCTAGGTGGCCGCAAGCTAACAAAGAAATCTCCAGAGAAGAGAATGAGAATTGCCCAAGCAGAAGGCAAAGATTGGAAGTAGATGCTCTAGCAACTTGTAGCAACATAGAGTTACAGCACAACAGGGAAGAGTCTGGCAGAATTGTTTGGAAGGGAAATCCGGAACAAGATACCACGGGTTAGTGACATGGTAAATAACCAAGAAGTGAGAGATCATGATGGAGATGAGGTATGACGCCAGGAGATGTGCTAGTGAGGGGAAAAGTCCAAGCAAAATGAACACACAGTGGTGCACAGACAAGGAGATAAGGTGACAGCCCAGTCAACAGAAGGAGTCGCAAATGATAGAGACGCATCGTATGTGGAAAAGGTGTCACTGTTGTGATAGGCCAGGGACGCTGCAGACTGAAGTTGAGACTGGGGGATCAGACTCAAGATTACCAAATTGAGGAGCCAAGAATGTACGAGTCTGAGGAGGCGATGCAAAACCAGAATCGAGATGATGAACTGGTGGAACAGGACATGACAGATCAGAATCCAAAGGCAGTGGCCAAACCAAAGTGTCAGAGAAGACCACTCAAGAGATATGAGGACCATGAGATGTGTTGATATGTGAAAATGATGCGTTATCAATATAATGAATGCCTTGCTCTAAATGGAGAGACTGCTCTAAATGGTGTTGAAATGTTCAGTTTACAATATGATGATGTGGAAATCCTTTTTGTTTGATAAAGGAGGGATGTAACTGACGTATTTAAATTCATCACGTGTTACTATGAGTCAGAAAGGTCAGTGTATTGAGTATAGAAGTTGGGATGTTATGTTCCAGCAGTACAAGACGTTGGTGAGGTGTATTTGGAGTATTGTGTTCCGTTTTGGTCACCCTGTTATGGGAAGGATGTTGTTAAGCTGAAAGTGCTGAGATGATTTATGAGGATGTTGCTAGGATTTGTGGACCTGAGCTGTAAGGGGTGGGTGGGGGGGGGGGGGGGGGTGTATAAAATCGAGGAAAATAGACAGTGTGAATGCACATCTTTTTACCCAGGGTAGGAGAATCTGAAGAAGGGTCTCTACCCGAAACGTCATCCATTCCTTCTCGCCAGAGATGCTGCCTGACCCACTGAGTTACTCCAGCTTTTTGTGTCTATCTTAGGAGAATCTAGAATCAGGATAGGAGAACGAGAGGACATAGGTTTAAGGTGAGAGGAGAAAGATTTAATAGGAACCTGAGGGGCAACCTCGTCACACACAGGTTGGGGGTATATGGAATGAGCTACCAGAGATAGTTGAGATAGGTACTACAACAACATTTAAAAGACATTTGGACAGGTTCATTGATAGGAAAGCTTAAGAGACTAGCATAGACGGGGCATCTGGTTGGTATGGACAAGTTGGATTGAAGGGCTTGTTTCTGTGCTGGATGATTAAGATATAGTGAAAAACAGTGGAAAACTATACCAGATTAAAAAAGTGCATGGGCCACAATGGGATAGATTGGAAGATTTGGGGAAAAAGCTGACGGTATGTGCATTCGAGGATTTGTATCTTCTGCCTGTTGGGGGAGGGGAAAGAGAATGTCCGAGGTGTAAAATGTCTTTAATTTGGGGGGGGGGGGGGGGGGGGGGGGGGGGGGGGGGGGGGTGGGGTAGTTGTAGGCTGCTATGCATGATTGACTGGGCTGCATTCATAACTCAGCAATTTAATGAGCTCTTTCGCAGAGCAATTGTCATACCAACCTGTGATGCATCTGGAGAGAATGTTCGCTATGGTGCATTTGTAGAAATTGGTGTGAGTGATAGGAGACATGTTGAATTTCCTTTGCCTTTTGAGGAAGTAGAGATGTCAGTGAGCTTTCCTAGCCATAGTGTCAATGCGGTTGGGCCAGGATAAAATTGGTGGTGATATTTACACTGAGGAACAGAAGCTCTGGACTATCTCTGCTTGAGCACAATTGACACAAACTGGAACATTTACTCCATGTGTTCTGCTTCCTGAAGTCTATGACTCACTCGTGTCTCCTCGGTACCCCGCAGCTTCACCCTTGCTCCCTCTCCCCCTATTTGCAGCAGAGACTGAGCCCCTAGTCCTTGCCTTCCACCCCATATGCCGTTGCATACAACACATAATCCTCCAAAATCTCCGCCACCACAACGGGATCCCACCACTAACCACAGTTTCCCATCTCCACTCTTTTCTGCCTTCCACAGAGACAGTTTCCTCCGCAACTCCCTGGTTAACTCATCCCTTCCCACCCAAGCCACCCCCTCCCCAGGTACCTTCCCCTGCAACCGCAGAAGATGCAACACCTGGAATTGGAAAGTCGCAAACTATGGAATTCATATTTTTCAGTATTGCTATCAAGGAAACGAAAGCACTTCCAATTGTATGATATTATGGAGAAAATATAATTGCTCTAAAACCTACCTTAATTTTGCCTCTCCTTCCCCCTCCCTCTCCCTCTCCCTCCCCCCTCTCTCTCTCTCCCCCCTCTCTCTCTCTCCCCCCTCTCTCTCTCCCCCCTCTCTCTCCTCTCTCTACCCCCTCTCTATCCCCTCTCTCTCCTCTCTCTCCCCCTCTCTCTCTCTCTCCCCCTCTCTCTCCCCCCCTCTCTCTCTCCCCCACTCTCTCTCTCCCCCCTCTCTCTCACCCTCTATCCCCTCTCTCTCTCTCTCTCCCCTCTCTCTCTCTCTCTCCCCCCTCTCTCTCTCTCCCCCTCTCTCTCTCTCTCGCTCCCCCTCTCTTTCTCTCTCTCTCTCTCTCTCTGTCTCCCCCTCACTCTCTCTCTCTCCCCCTCCCCTCCCCCTCTCTCCCCCCCTCTTTTTCAGCCCTCTTTCCCCCTCTTATATCCCTCCCCCCTCCCTCCCATGCACCGAGGCTCCGACTCCGCGCCACTTTTCTTATGGTCCACTGTGTCATATACATTTTTTTGCTGTTGCTGTGCATTGCAGATGATGTATTACTGTCATTTGTGATTCGAAATGAATAGTATGATCCAATATCCCTCGAATCAGCTCATATTAGTCACAAACAAATCCAGGACTTCAGAGAAACAGACTACATTGAACATTGAAATGACTTTTAATAGCCTAGGGCATAGAGACTAATCAAAGTGGAGAATGGGTTTAGTTTTCTTCTGCCCATCTGAATTCTCTGTTTTTTGGACCATTCATTTCCTCCTGTCCAGCAATGATATACAGTGCCCTCTAATGTTTGAGACAAAGATCCATCATATATTTATTTGTTTAAACTTGAGCAGATAGGATGTCCATACACTTCAGAATTCATTATGCCAATACCATCAGCAGTTGTATCATCAATGAAGATAAGTGAGCCAGTACCGTCAGGAGCCATACATGCCCAGGCCATAACGCCCCCACCACTGTTTCACAGATGAGGTGGTATGCTTTGGATCTTGGGCAGTTCCTTCATACTTTGCAATTAAAGGAGGCAATTAAACACACCTGAGCAATTACAAATGCCTGTGAAGTCATATGTCCCAAACATTATGGTGCCCTGAAATGGGTGGGACTACGTATAAACACAGCTATAATTTCTCCATGGTGAAACCAAAGTGTATAAAAATGGCCTTTAATAAAATCTGACAATGTGCACTTTGACCACATTTTATTTTTTTTCTATTACAAATCTCAAATTGTGGAGTACAGAGGCAAATAAATAAATGATGGGTCTTTGTCCCAAACATTATGGAGGACACTAGCTTCAATGCTTTCAGCAGTTTTCACATGTAGATACATGACTTCCATGTAAATTTATGGAATTGGGCAGTCAGTCGTCTTCTATATTTTACTGCAAATACTAGCTTAACAGTCAAGGCAACTGTTCTTCCATGGGCATGTATCACTGAAATATGCAGATTAACTCCCTTGAATTTCTACGGAACTTGTGCTTGCTCCTCCTCAGCTCCAGGATATTGCTACAGGTGCTCTTTGTGCTCATGTCCTGGTCACAACAATATTTGATGTTCATGGAAAAAACGTAATTGAAGCAATGTGCAGTTTATGCTCGTAATTGCATGTAAAATTCAGACAAAACTACCATGCAATAAATCCCCAGCAACCCAAAATCTCCCCATGAAATTCAACTGCTTTACTGAATTTGGTGGTTGAGGAGGGATGTTAATGGAAAGGAGAAGGTGAAAAATCAGAAACTGAACTGAATGTTAACCAAATATTGCTTAGGTCTGCAGATGGCATTCACTACTTCTTTATTAGAGGAGCTGCAAAAAGAATTGAGAAAGCTGCAGGAAAAAATAACCTATTATTTTGGAGTTCAGATGAGCAGTTGAGATGGTTGAGCCTTGGACACAGTACAAAGCACTCGGATACATTGACTGAGTGAAGTACAGTGCAACCAAACTGTCCTTGTGTATAATGCAGCAAGTAGTTAGGAAGATAAGTGGCACGTTGAGGTTTTTTTTTGCAAGAGGATTGGAGTTTAGAAATGGTGTGTTATAACAATTGTATGTGAGCAGCAGCTGAAGAACTACAATTTTAGTTCCCTTATGTAAGAAAGGCAATACCAGAAATGGTCCAAAATAAATTCACTAAGCTTAAAAGAGCTAAAAAAAAAAAAAGTTAAATCTGTTTTCTTTGAAATTTAAGAGACTGAGGGGTGCTGTTCGTGAAAATACAATATCTGAAAAGGTATAATTGTATATGGGAATATTCTTGGAGTTTCCTCATCCTGTAACTCTTTTATTGTCCATCATTCATTGCTAGAAGTTGTAATAATGTACAGCTTCAATCTGATCCATTGTGCAATTGCTTAGATCCATTTATTGCAGGCTGCTTCTGCATGCCTGTAGTCTAGTGTGGCAGCTTCTCCAGGTTGGCATCTAATTATTTTGGGGTATACCCAGTGTTGCTCCTAGCATGCCTTCCTGCACTCATTGAACCGGAACCAGAGTTAGGGATATGCCAGGTGGATTGGGCGCATATGCCCTTCAGCCCACCGTCCACGCCAACCAGTGATCACCCGTCCACTAGTTCTAGTTCGATCCTCCGCGCTAGGGATAATTTACCGAAGCCAATTAACATACAAACCTGAACGTTGTAGGAGACTGGAGCATCTAGAGAAAACTCACGTGGTTACAGGTAGAACGTACAAACTCCGTACAGACAGCACCAGTAGTCGGGATCGAACCAGTTCTTTGGCGCAGTAAGGCAGCAACTATACTGCTGCGCCACTGGTGTTATGTTCTCCAGCACTCTCGCACCCTGGTTGTTACTGGTTGCTACTCTTGGCGATGCATGAAGAACATAAACCACAGTGCATCCAAATATTGTTCAACTTGGAGGAGTATGAAATTATCAGCAGGAGGAGTACGGTAATCCACATTGGCGCTCAATTTGACTACGCCAATTTAAAAATTCTGGTCTTCTCTATGTACATAGAGCACAGCACTGAAACAGCCCCTTCGGCCTACAATTACTGTGTAGATCACTCAAAATAACCGCCCTTGCTCAGTTTCTGTATTCTCTATTTCTGATATTTTCGTGCTTCTCCATTTTTGGGTTTCATGTTCTTGGCATCATGTTTGCCACTGACATTGTGGGCTGAAGCACCTGTTCCTGTGCTGTACTGTTCTATGTAACTCTCTTTTGAAAAATCTGTACTGAGAGGTAGGTTACAATTGCCAGTTCTGCTATCAGTACATCTTTGGGATGTGGAAGGAAGCCTGAGCACCCAATGGAAACCACATGTACTCAGGGAGAATGTAATCTCTTAAGCAGGCAGAGAGCAGGTCCAGGATTGAACCAGAGTTCCTGAAATTGAGGCAGCTATCTAACTGCTGTGCCAGTTGCAACACGACTTCTGATACTTTTATAGCATGACTTCTGATATTCATATTGCCTCCCCCATAATTTGTCTATGAACATGCTGCAAAGTACTGTCAATGTTTAAAATTGTAATTAAAACAAGCTGTTGTAAAACTCTGGTGAGGTAGCATGGCTAGAGGAAAACAAGCAAGAACTGAAAAAAGTACTACTCTTTTATTCTTGAGTACAAATTTTGCTCTGCAAAGGCAACCAAAACTGGGAAAAATCTTATCCCCAGTGTGTACTTGGGTCTCTTGCTCAGTTTGAGTAGATGTGGTGTGAACATTCATATTTGTATAATTGGACGTACATTGTTATAATTTCTAATGGAACCCTGTACTTTGGGTAAACTGCTTCACTATTGATCGTAATTGGCAGATGGTGTACATTCGTAGTCCATTCTTCTAGATGTTTGCATAGCATAAATCTCTTTGGTTTGAAATTGGTACAGTCACTTATAAAGGTTAAATCTATTGTTAACACTGATACATTTCATCTGAGTTTTAGCTGCTCTGAGAATGTTGATTTTTGTTTTTAGATGTGCTGAAAATATTCCATATTTTAATCATGGAAGATTTTATTGTATTGAGAATTATTTTTTTTATCAAAATAAGTATGTGTAGCTATTTTGGATATGTATATTTTTTGAATGTACAGTTTCCTTGAGCTCATTGAGTGTAACTTTTATAAATTGGTAAATAATATAAAATGTTGGATATTTTCACTTCAGAAATGGTGACCATTTAATTATCAGCAATTAAAAATGATTTAAAATGTACAAATTAGTCGCATTGCTACTTTTGATTTGAGACTGGGATTTGAGCATAAATTCGCTGAGCTCCGAGTTCTGAAAATTAACAATGTTTCTTGTGTGCTACAAGATAAAACTGATTTTAAGTTTATGTTCTTGGGAACTATGGTAAATCCAGAAAACTTTGTATTTTGCAGAATTAGTCCATTAATTCTGGATTGTTGGGACAATAAGTAACAAATGCTTTTAAGTCGGCTTTGTTGAGGAAAAGACTGAAATAGTTTTTAAATCGGTAAACCTTCAAGACATTGCATCAGTGGTGCTGCAGTAGTGTTGCTGCCACAGCTCCCGTTACTGACAATCCTGACTGCAGGTGCTGTCTGTACGGAGTTTGTACATTCTTGTGACCATGTGCGTTTTTCCGGGTGCTCATGTATCATCCCGCACTCCAAAAATGTGCAGGTTTGTAGGTTAATTGGCTTTGGTACAATTGTAAATTGTCCCTGTGTGTAGGATACAGGGTGATCGTTGGCCGGCATGGACTCCGTGGGCTGAAAAGCAGTATCTCTAAAGTGTAAAGGGCCTGTCCCACCAGCATGCGATTACATGCGTCTAGCGCGACCAAACGTGGTCGCTTGAGGCATACGGCCTCGCTGGGGCGGTCCCACTTCGATCGGCGGAGGCGTATGGAGTTGTGCGGGGCTGGTCCCGACATCGCGCGGGGCTCCAAAAATCTTGACGTCGCACGCAGCGTCTTGACGGCATACGCCTAGTGCGTGGCGTTGCGCGATGATGTCACCGCCCGGCGTGCCGTTGCGTGATGATGTCACCGCCCGACGCCGTGTGACGTCTAAATTCAGTCGGCCCGCCTACTGCCCAGCTGATTGGTGAGTATGATGTCGGGACCAGCCCCGCACAACTCCATACGCCTTCGCGGTTCGAAGTGGGACCGGCCCCGCGAGGCCGTACGCCTCAAGCGACCACGTTCGCGCTAGACGCGTGCAATCGCATGCTGGTGGGACAGGCCCATAAAGCTACTCAGATTAAGTGGCAGCAGTTTTTAATGAGGATTTTTAAAAAAAATGTAGCTTTGTGCCACAGGGCTAAGAGACCATGGATTAGAAGTATGACAGCAAAGCAAATAAAGGCATCATTTAAGAACTGGCTTTTGGAGCATTTTCTGGAGTGATTCAAATTGTGGGATAAAGATGGCTAAAATTGCTTGTCATTAACAGTTGAGTTGGAATGGAATTGCTTGCATCAAATTTCTGCCGACAAACATTCCTTAAATAGCAATACCAGGATTTAATTTGTGTTCAAAAGCATGGTTGGGGCCGTATATTGCGAAATGTATGCATATTGGATGTGTATGCAAAAGTGACTTTTTATATATTTTGTCCTATTCCAAATGGACCATCTACCTTGACTCCATTTTCCTTGATTTACTTAATATCTAGAAATTTTTGAATCTCTTCAATAAGTCACCACTGCCATCCAAGTTTGTCACCATTTGCGTGAAGTAATTTATCTCCCGCCGTCCAAAACGGCTATGCTTTATTCTAAGATTTGTGAAATGTTCTAGACAAATTCCGTTAATCTACACTTTTCAAGCTTTGTAAAACTTTTATAGGTTTTATAAGATCACTCCTCACAAACTCATCCCCCACCGCCCCGGCTCTTCACCTACCCCTATCTCTCCCCCCCCCCCCCCCACTATCCCTCCTCACCTCCTCCACTGCCCTCCTCTTCCTCTATTCCCCACTCCCTACCTCCCCCTATCCCCTCCCCTTCCTCAATTCCCCCCACTCTCCCTCCTCACCTCCCCAGGATCTTTCCCCTCTCCTCCTCCCCTCCCCCAATCCCTTCTTCACCTCTCCCTCCCTCTCCTATCCCCTACTCTCAGTCACTCCCTCCGTCCATAACTCATCTCCCCTCCCTACCCCCTCCTATCCCTCTATCCTCCACTCCTCACTTCCCCCTATCTTCCCCGCCCACTATCCCTCCTCACCTCCCCTACCAGACATAAGAGGACAAATCTGAAAAAAAGAGGAAGAGATAGATTTTTCCGCAGATTTAGAAATTCGACAAGGCCCCACCGCCGTCGCGAGGCCTCACCACTATCGTCTCGATGCCTCCTGGAACTCCGCGTAGAACTCCGGCCGGGGCCTCGCGGGTAGAAGCCCGGGTCGGACGAAGCGGCCGACAGCGCCCGCGGCTGGCACCACGGAGGCTGTAAAGGTGGCTCGGCCGCTTGGCACCACGGAGGCACCCGCAAACGCAGCTCCAGCCGCCGGAACGTTAGTGATGTGCACTCCGCTCCTTCAGCATTATATTCTCCTCGCCAGGCGAGGCGGGCGCGACCTGTGACTGACAGCGGACCCGGCCAATCAGTGCGGCGATGGTGCAGATAGGGGCGTCGCCGTCCCAATGAATGACAGGAGAGGGGACCAATCTGCGTAACGGCAACTGACAGGAGAGGAGACCAATCTGCGATTGCGTGGTTTTTAATATTTTTAAACCTTAATAACTTTAAAAATATACCATCGATTGGAACAAAACTTGCCCGAGTCGCACAGGAGAATGGTGAGTAAGGTGGCGAAAAATCCTAGCGTTATCATGTACTGTTTTTGCGCAAATAGAAAAAAACGCAAAACCGGACAGAGTTTTAGATGTATAGATAGATAGATAATTTAACCGGTTACTTTTGAACACTAATTTGGAACAGTTTATTCAAGTACATTTTCGCCAATGAATTAAAAATGAGCACCGATTGAGTTAAAACAAACTTTCAACAACTTATGAAACCGAACAGCACCTGGGTGAAGTCTTTCTTCTAGTTCACCATTAAATTTGATTTTGTATGGGTATGGTTAAAATGAAGTGGCTTGAGTGAAATTAGTATTGAGCTCGTAGTTTTGTTATGGTTTCTGGAATCTGATCAAATTGGAACGTTGTTAATCTTTTCGCCACTGCGCAAAGCTGACTGGCTGTTGGAAGTAAACTGGTGTTCCACACGGAGCATTAGAGCACTGCATATGCCCCATCCGGTGATTAGATAACCTGGTTGTCAATCATGGATCTCCTTTCCAAATTGGGGCGACAAAGCTTATATACCCAGAGTGCATTACTTTGTTGATAGCAGCAGGTCGGTGGCAGGGAGACTGTTGGAGTCTGGCTGGTTGGAGAACAGCCAGGAACAAAAAAAGCAGCCATCGTGTAGAGCGACTTTACGGCGTAGCCAGCTTTCTTCACCTCTTACCATGACTGCATACGGTATTCATAAAGGGCGAAGAGGGGAGGGGGAAGAGATCGGCTTGAAACAGGCAATACGTTTTTCTGACAGCAAAAAAAATGATGATGGGGTCTGCTGTTTTAAACAAACTTGTGAGAGAACATCTATTTAAAAACGTTAACCTGATTTAGTAATTTCAATTTGAATACAAGATTTTTGCTATTCAAATCAAGTAAATTGTCAGACTTGTGAAATCAATCTGCAAAACTGGACCTTTAACATTAAAACGTGTTGTTTTCTATTGTTGTATTATAATACAGAAGTCTCCTGATTGCGGGGTGTTTGAATATATCTGAAAAAGAAAAAAATGTAATATAGGAAGCGTTTCCCATTATTTTTTTGCTACTTATTTTGCAGTAATGACACTCGTAGATCTTCTGTTTGTAGCAGTAACAATGCATACAACAGACATTTGTGAACACTCTCACTGGTTTTTGGCAGATTAAAAAGCAAGTCCACTATATTTAATACTGGGACATAATCCAGAGCTCCAAACCCCACTCCACAAATTGTGAAGAACAACTTGCTTTATATGGATGTGGGCATTGCTTGCAAGGCTAGATTTATTGTCTATTTATGACCTGAATGGAGTCTTGCTAGGACCATTTCAGTGAATATTAAGAGGCAATCACATTGCTTCGAGACTGGAATCATGTAAATAAGATTGGTAAAGATGGCCAGCTTCCTCCTCTGTTTGATTTATGTGACAATTGTCGTTTGAAAAAAAAAATTCAAATGAGCTAAGCAGTTTGTCTTCATTATAACAATGGTATGTATAATTCCATCATTGGAATCATTTTGACCCGACTGGGTGTGTCTGACAAAGCAATTGGGTGGAGTCCCAATTAAACTATAAATTTGTCAATGAAATTTTAAGAGATGGCGGGAGTGTAAACCATGTGGTAGCCAGAATCTGAATTTCTATCACCATGTTTTGTTTCGCACCATGTTATGTTTTGTTCAAAAATGACAAATGGTAGGATATTTATTTAGCTAGTAGCTTTCTCAGGAAATACAGGTCTACAGAGAAAGTTACAATAAATGGAATTTTGAATTTCTCAATAAATGGCACAGTGTCGCCTCTTATCTAGTAGCGGCATTTACAAATTGATTTTGCAATGCTCCTGGACACATTTAACAAATTCTGCCCCATCCAAATTCTTTGCATTATGGCAGTTCCAGCCAGAGGGAAGTAGAAATTATAAAATTTATTTTACAAAAAACATGTTTGCTCCAAGTCCTCCACACTACTGGAGGGCCTACAATACAATCCCAAAATGCTCATCCCACGCCACATTGTATAATCACCCATGAAAGTCCTTTGTAAGTACTGCCGTGATATTTCCTTATCAAAAAAACAATCCCACCCCCCCCCCCTTCCTTATATCTCCAACTCTAACATGCCTGTGACATCTGTACCACAGAACACCGGAGGAAAGAATGTAGGCAGAAGGTGAAAGGGAGAAATAAACTCTACGTGGTGGATTGGGAAGAGGGGGGGGGGGGGGGGGGTCTCAAGGCCCTCCAGTTCTTCCTTGAGCAGTTTCCTTCTAGAATTCTCTGCCTGGCAGAACTTATCCTTGCCCTCAACAACTTCTCTTTTGACTCCCTCACTTTCTTCACGTTAAACTTGTATGGGTCTCAGCTATGCCTGCGTTTTTATTATGTCGTTCAGTTCTTGTTCCAAATGTACACTGGCATCTTCCCCGAACTTTCACTGCTACACCCGTGCGGAACTCGTTGATTTCAATAACTTTACTACTAACTTTCACCCTGCCCTTAATATTACTTGGACTCTTGCATCTTTCTCCTCTTTCTTGATATCTCTGTTCCATCACAGGGGACAGACTAACATCTACTGAAAACCCACTAACTTCCACAGTTAGACACAAAATGCTGAAGTAACTTAACGGGACAGGCAGCATCTCTGGAGAGAAGGAATGGGTGACATTTCGGGTCGAAACACTTCTTCAGTCTTCAATTTAAATCAGCATCTGCAGTTCTTTCCTATCAAACTCCCACAATTATCTGGACTTCACCGCTTCCCACCCCACATTGCCTCTTGCCTTTCTGTCCTGCGCCGCCTTCCTTGCCAGAGTGAGGCCACAAGAAAACCAGAGGAACATCACCTCATATTCCACTTGGGTAGCTTAAAATCTAATGGTATGAACATTGAATTCCCCAACGGTTGGTAACTAACCTACACCCTCCCATCCTTCTTTCTTCCTTGTGCCCCATCTGGATGCGCACCCATTTCTCCTTTTCTCTTTCCACTGTGCCCTTCCACCTATATTTCTTCCTCTGGCATTATATTTTAAGCCTCTTCTATCCATTTATCCTTGGATACTTTTTTATCTTTTCATCTCTGATCTTCTGGGAAACCAAAAACTGGACATTCAATAGGTTATCAGTGAGTAAAGTATGCTTTGATAGCACCATTGACGGTGGCTTCATTATTTTACTGCTGCTCAAGAGCAAACTGACTGGGCATTAATTAGCTGGATTAAATTTGTCCTGCTATTTTGTGTGAAGGCCATATCTTGGTGTTTATCCATATTTTGAGTTGTCAGTTTTATAACTGTACTGGAATAGCTTAGGTAGAGACACATTTGGTTGTGAAATGAATGATTCCAAACTACATAACAACAAAGACACTATTTAGATTTCTTACTCTGAGTCATGGGTCAAAATGGATCACAAGATTACCGAGTGATAAAACACATCTAGTTGGAACAATTGTTAAGCTGCTGTATTTTCTCCTTTGACAGGGTGATAGCCTGTTGGAGACAGAGTAAATAATTCTTTAAAAAAAAATAAAAATTGAGTTATATTGGAAAATATAGAGTATAAACTCTAAAGAAGTGCACGCAAAAACTAGGTCTCTTTCTGTACCCCTTGTATATTTCGTGAGTCTTGTAATCTAGGAAATAAATACAATCAGTAGTAGGCATTCAAGCCTCCTGTACCGTTCAATATGAACATGATATATCCAAATTCATTATCCTGTTCCTGCTTACACCAATATTCTGACCAATATCAACATTAATTGGGTCTCTTTCTTCTCTCCTTCTGCCCCCCCACCCCCTTCAGAAAGACACTTTTTTTAGACACTCTGAGACATCTATGACCCAAGCATTGCTCTGTTGAATCTTCTATCACTATAGCTCTCGTAGTCATTTCCCTCCTGTCCTGTGCAGCTGAGTCTAATTGCACAATTTCACTGAATAAAGTCTTAGACAATTGATTATTTTAACTGCCATACTTGTAGTTTGTGGACAACCTCAGCTAAATCCAGTTTTATGAATGACATTAGTGCCCCTGCTCCCTGATATCCCTTTGTCTTAAAATCTGCAGCTGACCAGTATTATGAATAATGTCCATTCTCACTTTTCTACAACATAAGTTATTTTAGAATGACAGTTCTAATCTTTTCAATGTATGGCCATTATAGCTTGGGCTGGGTTCTGAAATATCCTCCCTGAACCCTCATTCTGCTCTTCTAAGATGTACCAGGGCAGCCGATCTTTCCTGATTTGGAAATGTATTTTGAGATACGTTCTAGCACATGGAACTCTAAACATAATTGTTTAGATTAGTGGGATTACTATCTCCAGGACTGCATTGGTCCAGGAAGGCAGTTTACCACCATCTTGGAGTTGGGAACTGGCAGTAATTTTTTGCATTATCAATGGTGCCTGCATCCTGAAAATCAATTAAAAAATTTTTTTTTAAGTGTCTGAATTTACCAGGTGAGTTTTGAAGGTGAGTTTTGTGTGAGGGTATGAATGAAGCAAAAGACCTGAAAATAGGGGGTAGAAGACACAGTAACTAATGACAGGAGACAATTAAGTTTCATTTAACACTAGGTCAGAATGAAATTTGGATAATTAACAATATGGTTGCAAAAAGATCAAGTAAATTGAGATAAGCTTGGCAAGCACAAATCAGGAAGTGGGCGAGAATCTAATGGCTTCATCTTAATGTCAGCTTTTGGCTCAGTGGGCTTCAAAGCTTCCCCGCGAGATAGCCAGAATATCCAAATTTTTACCTGTCAGTGGATCAAAACCTGGCTGTCCTTATTTAAGCATTATAGGAACAGCCTCACCATATTACTTTCAAGAATATATTCCACTTTTATTTCAAATTATATGAAACTTGGCCTGATCATTCTTTAAACCCTTTAATTTTTTTAAATGTGGGGTATGGGTCGTGCTGGCAAGGGCAAATTTAATTGGCCGCCCTAATTCTCTTTGAGATAATGATGATACGCTATCTATCTAATCCACTAGAGATGAGCAAGTCATACGCCGGGGAGGGACGAAAGGCATTGCAGGCAATTGAATGGAAAGAGTTGATGTTAAATTTTGCAGAGCTGCAGATCTGTTGCCATTTTCAGATGCAAAGTTAATATGAACTGAAACCTCTCTGGAAATGTACATTTTTAGTTATATATCTTGGAAGTAATGAAGAGTTTTGTTGCAGTGATGTTGCATGTGCAAAAATATTGCCTAGAAATGTGTTAGTTTATGTTTTCTTATAGATCCTTAGAACATTGGCTATTTACATGGGCTGTTCATTTTAATACCTCTGACAATTGACTTTCTCCTTCCACTGGATCTTTTGTTTTCAAAGTCTCTTGTCTGTCGACAGAAGTAATGTATTAAACATACATTTGTCTTACTGGTTTATGTTTCTGTGCTGATTTTTTTTTTTCAAATTTCCCAGAAGATCAAATATTTGGCAGGGGCATATCGTTTATTCTCTTTGATCATTGCCCACGGGAGGAGATGCAGAATGGCTCCCCGAGAAGAAGGAAGAGTAGGGGATCAGTTTGGGACCACAGGTGGCCAAGGGCAAGAATGTTTTTGTGGTTTGTCACATCTTCGCTTCCTTCAGCGACACTTTTATCTACATGACAGAGCTGTCCAGCAAGGAGACTATTTGTTCAGTCCTTTGCCAATGGTCCTATAAAGCAGTGCATCACCTGGAATACCTCTGCAGAATGCTCTGAACCTAACCAGATACTTAGATCTGTGTACCAGAATTGCGTAATGTATTTTTGGCCTGAATGTGATCACTCTGTACCTCAGAGTGGCAGAATGGCAGAGATAACTTCATTAAGACAATTAATCAATAGAAAGCAGACAACTGTAATAAAGTTCTATAATCCGGATACTCATAGTATGACTTGGAATAAACATTAGAACCAATTAATAATGAGGAATTAGCAGTAACTTGCAGTGATGAGAACCCTGACACGTGATTGTGAGCTGAACAATACTGGCCAACATGAAGCACTTAGAATTTGTTTTCTTTGTTTAGTGTTCAGTCTCGCTGTTTCTACTTAGTGGAAATAAATTCAATGCTCATTGAGCGTGAAGTACACTCAGAATTGTCAAATAATTCAATATCAGTTGAGTAATGTATATTTCCATTTGAACCAAGGCATCTCAATGTTGAATCTATTGTGTCCCTCGGAATGGACAGAACACTATGCTTTTTCAGTGTAAATCGTAGTGAGAAGCTTGTATTCCTTTAGAAGAACACAATGAAATGCCTGAACAGTCAAACACACTCCAATGTTGTTAGGACTACTTTGCTATACTAACTATACTAAGCTCTATCCCAACCTGCATGCCCATCATTGAGATATTGTAAACTAAATCACCTATGCATAACCCCTATTTTCATGGTGGAAGCGTATGGCACAGAAAATGCCAATTCATTGTTCCATTGTGTGCACGGGTAAAGAAAAGCTATCCAGCCTAATATCACCATAGTTCGACACAAAATGTTGGAGTAACTCAGCAGGACAGGCAGCATCTCTGGACAGAAGGAATGGCTGCCGTTTCGAGTAGAGACCCTTCTTCAGACTGATGGAATGTTTGACCAGTTAACCAGGGAGTTGCAGAGTGTACGGTCTCCTTGGAAAGCAGAAAGGGGTGGAGATGGGAAGATGTGGCCAGTAGTGGGATCCCGTTGGAGGTGGCAAAAATGTCGAAGGATTATATGCTGTATGCGACGGCTGATGGTGTTCTGCAGAGACCGTTCCCTCAGCAACTCCCTGGTCAACTCGTACCTTCCCACCCAAACCACCCCCTCCCCAGATATTTTCCCCTGCAACCGCAGGAGATGAAACACCTGTCCCTTTAATTCCCCCCTCAACTCTATCCAAGGACCCCAACGGTCTTTTCAGTTGAGGCAGAGGTTCACTTGCACCTCCCCTAACCTCATCTACTGTCAACTCCTGTATATCGGCTTGACCAAGCACAGGCTCGGCGATCATTTCACTGAACATCTCTGTTCAGTCTGCCTTCAGTCTCCCGGTTGCTCAGCACTTTAACTCTCCCTCCCTTTCTCTGTCCTGAGCCTCCTTCATTGTCAGTGAGGCCCAGCGCAAATTGGAGGAACAGCACCTCATATTTCGCTTAGGTAGCTTACCCCCCCAGCAGTATGAACATTGACTTCTCTAACTTCAAGTAGCCCTTGCTTTCCCTCTCTCTCCATCCCCTCCCCTTCCCAGTTCTCCCATCAGTCTTATTGTCTCCGACTACATTCTATCCGTACTGCCCAGTCCCCTGGCATCAATCTGAAGAAGGGTTTCGATCCGAAACGTCAACCATTCCTTCTCTCCAGAGATGCTGTGTGTCCCACTGAATTACTCCAGCATTTTGTGTCTACCTTCGATTTAAACCAGCATCTGCAGTTCTTTCCTACACCTAATATCACCATAGTTTTTTTTTAGCCTTTAATAGTTAGATTCAAATATTAGAAGTTTTTTTTTTTTTCTTGCACCAGCCTCAGTTATTGAATTATATAACCATACCGCATCAACATAACCGTCTGATTCTTTAAAATGTTACTTTAAATCTAAGACTTCTGGTAGTTTAGATTTCTGTTGAAGGAAATGGATCATCGAAATAAGACATAGTAATTTTATAAAATGTGTGTAAGGAATTATTGCTTGGTGTTTTCTGCTTTTGATATATCTGTGGTTGCCATCTAGGTGGAAAAGGAAGTGAGAATATAAATAATTGCAGAAGGTTTATCCATAACAAGAAGTGCTGGGTTGTTGGGTTATTTGGCCATTGTAAGTTGGTTTCCCGGGCACTTGAGGAAACTTGCTTGGTCACATTATTTCAGGTAATTTTAATCTTCAGGAGCATACTTCACCGAGATCTTTTGATATTTTGCTGTATAAATTGTTGATACGAGGCAAGAATGGTTTCAGTGATTATTTTATCCAAGTGCACCACCTTTGGTAGAAAATGTCCATAGCAATGCACTTGCACAAAATAGCTTGAGGTAGTTATTTATATTTACTAAACTTTGTTACATTTCAGATGCGAAGCAAAGAAAAACAATATCTGCTTTTGTCCTGCAGTTTTACAACAAATGATCAAAGTTGTTGCCTGTTTCCTCCAACCAACCATACCTGGATTTGCAATTAGCTGTATGGGTAATGTTAGAAAATGCCGCTTTAGATCTTGAATAACCAAAATTGAATGATTTTCGTGGCAATATGCCTTTTGGATAATATTTTATGTTAAAGTCGACTAACTTTCCTGGGCTAAAAAAATAATTCTGCTAATGTCATAATTAATGTCATATGGCAACATGTGTGCAAACTGTTTAGCTTCTGTTTTTTTTATTTGTTTGATAATGTCGGCATGTTTCTTGAATTTAAAAGGGGGATTATTTATTTGTGTTCAGTATTTATGATATTTGTGCCACTTGGACTCCATTTCTGCACCTTGGTGAGTGCTTATTGCAGTCAATGCAGGCTCAGTTAAGGCAGAGACTCACAAAAGTGATGCGTCTGTTATTATAGTCCAGAATGACAAATGCCATGTGCTAAATAAGAAGGGATTAATAGCTTGCATTTTGCTGGTAAATGCTGCTGGTTCTTATGATTTTTATCTGTATAAAATGCAAAAAGATTCGGTCTTCTGCTCAAGTAGGTAATTGTGCATATACTGAGCCTAATAGCCCTGGTCGCTATCTGTTGACGTGCTTTGCTGCTGGATTTCTAATGTAGAACAGTGGCTGAAACTCATCATGCCAAGGCACCATGGCAGGTTTGTATTCTATGGTAGTATAGAAACAGTGAGAGAAATAGGGACATTTTCAAATTTTGATCTTGCGATACTGATTTTGTAGAACAAAAAAATTGTAAACTGTCCACGCACGAGACTGCAAAATATATTTGCATCTATCTTTAAGAGACTCTTTGTATGCCATAGATTAGTACATTAGGTAATGCAGAAGAGAAAATAAAGCGCAGACAATAGTTGAATGAATGAATGAATATGTTTATTGGTCAAGTATTCACATACAAGGAATTTGCCTTGGTGCTCCGCCCATACAGGCTTCGAAACTAACGTTTGCCCGGGTGCCATTGGCCACCTACCGCCCGCCGGGCAACCTAAAAGTTGTGCCCGTCTTTTGCAGTGCAGTTACCATACCAAGTTGTGATGCAGCCAGATGAGATGTTTTTCTATAGTATATCGAGAAATTGGTAAGTCATTGAAGATATACCAAACTTCCTTCATCTTCCTAGGAAGTGGAGGTGTTGGTGTGCTTTCGTAGCTGTAGCATCAGTTTGGTTGGGCAAATAGTTGGTGATATTCACACCTAAGAACTTGAAGCTCTGGGCCATCTCCACTTCAGCACCATTGATACAGACTGGGACGTATGCTCCACCCTGCTTCCTAAAGTCAATGACCAGCTCCATCATTTTGCTGACATTGAGGTAGAGGATGTCTTGGCGTCATGCTACAAAACATTTTCTCCTTACTGTACATCAATTTTGAACTATGGTGGTGTCATCTGCAAACTTGTAAATAGAGATAGAGCAAAATTTGGCTGCAGCAGGGGCTAAGAACCTAGCCTTTAGGCCTATGTTGAGAATTATTGTGGAGGATATTTTGTGGCCTCTTATTAAATATGGTTTGTTGGTCAGGTGGTCAAGTGTCTAGTTGCAGATGGGTGTGCCGAGTCCGAGGTCCAGGAGTTTAAAGATGAGACTGCTTGGAACTGTGATGTTGAAGGCACAATTACAGTTATAAATAAGTGTTGGAAAGAACTACATGTGCTGGTTTAAATCAAAGGTAGACACAAAATGATGGAGTCACTCAGCGGGACAGGCAGCATCTCTGGAGAGAAGGAATGGGTGACGTTTCGGGTCAAGACCCTTCTTCAGACTTCTGAAGAAAGGCCTCCACCCGAAACGTCACCCTTTCCTTCTCTCCATTTATAAATAGGTGTCTGATATCTGTGTCCTTGTTATCCAGATCTTATAGGGATGAGTGTAGGCCCAGGGAGATGATGTTTTCCATGGACCTGTTATGGAATTAGATGAATTGCAGTGGATAAAGGCAGTATGGAAGGCTGGAGTTCATGTGTACCATGATCAGCTATCCTCAACACTTCATGATGGTGGATGTCAGATCCACCAGGCAGTCATTAAGGCCTGCTGCCATTTTTTGTTTGGTACCAGGATGACAGTCTTCAAGCAAGTTGTAATCTCAGATTGGAGTAGGGCGAGGTTAAAGATGCCCACGAATACTCATGCTAGCTGGTCTGCTAAAGTTTTGAGCACGGCGGGGAAGGGCGTGGGGAAATAATAAGGGCATAGGTTTAAAGTAAGAGGGGGAATGTTTAAAGGAGATCTGAGGTAAGTTTTTTTTAAACAGAATGGTAGGTGCCTGGAATGGGCTGTGTGGAAGCAGATGTGATAGCAAAGTTTAAAACTCAATAGGCAGAGAGTGGAGGAATATGGACCGCGTGCAGGCAGATAGGATTAGTTTAAATTGGCATCATGGTCAACGTGGACGTTATGGGCCAAATGTCCTGCTTTTGTGTTGTCTTTTTCAGTGTCTCCTTTTTCTGTGACCAGATTGTTATACCCCCTTCTTCCCCATCAAAATTGGCTTATCTTCACTCTGGGTCCTATTTTAATGTGTAGGAAAGAACTGCAGATGCTGGTTTAAATCAAAGGTAGACACAAATTGCTGGAGTAACTCAGCGGGACGGGCAGCATCTCTGGAGCGAAGGAATGGGTGCCGTTTTGGGTCTCGACCCGAAACGTCACCCATTCCTTCTTTCCAGAGATGTTGCTTGTCCCGCTGAGTTACTTCAGCATTTTGTGTCTACCTTCCTATTTCAATAGCTATCTTGAAACTAATAGTATTATAGTCATTGGACCAAAAGTGCTTTTGCTTTGATATATCAACTACTTGCCCAACCTAATTTCCAAAGAGAGATTCAAGTTGCTCTCAACCCCTATTCATTATTATATTAAGTTTTCCGAGCCTAGGTTGTGGAGGAATGGAACAGAAATGATTTCCATTTGCCTCAAATTTTGTTTCAGCAGCAGAGTTGGTAGAATTAGTGATGCAAGGGATTTGAACCTTGGCTGTAAAGATTTGTAATTCAACTTGTCTTGTTTGCTAGTTTGCCTCGGGAGAAATCATTAAAAGTGCAAAGTATCTTGACTGTGGTTTGTTAACTGATGGTAAAGATGTTATTGGCCAATATTTTCACTTCACCATCTGTTAATGATTAAGTGAAGAAATGTGCCTTTTGAATGATATGATGTAACTTGCGATGTAAATGTTCTGTTTACAGAAATATCTGTAAGGGGATAACTCAGCATCTTGATGTTCTGACAAAATATGCTTATAGATTTAAAGGAGAAAGATTTAAAGGTGGCCTGGGTCACAGTCGTGGAGTCGTGCAGCATGGAAACTAGCCCTTCGGCTCAATTTGCCCATGCTGACCTAGATGCCCCGTCTGCACAAGTCCCACTGGCCTGCATTTGGCTCGTATCATTTTAAACATATCCTATCTGTATATCTGTCCAAATGTATTTTAAATGTTATTATTGCATTAAACTCCATCAGCCATACCTCGGCACACTTGCCCACGAGATCAAGACATTGGTGTCATCTTGGGAAAGATTTCTAAAATGAAGGTTATGGCATATATAATGAGATATTTGACTATAATTTTTCTACCAGTGTTCATTTACCTACTGGTTCCTAGATAATATCTGGGATTAATACCACCTGTAGGTTCAAGGCACACAAGTTCCTCCGTTAGAAATATTGTTCCTTCATCGTAGACTAGAATACTTGGAACTTCCTACTTAACTTTATTTTGGAGCTACCTTTGTTACATGAACGTTAACTGTTCAAGTTGGTGGCTCACCAGCATTTTCTCAAGGTCAATTAGGCATGTGCATGAAATGCTGGTCTTGCCTGTGTGACCCAATCTTGACGGAATAAAAAAATATCACAGATCGTACCCATAGATTTATGTTGGCGGTATTGGCATTAAGACAGGTTTCCCGCTGTTGTAGTTGAGTGTTCACTTTTTTTAAATGGAGCGAAGGAATAGGCGACGTTTTGGGTCGAGACCATTCTTCAGACTGATGGGGGGGCGGGGAAAAGAAAGGAAGAGGTGGAGACAGTAGGCTGTGGGAGAGCTGGGAAGGGAAGGGGAAGGAGGGAGAAAGCAAGGACTACCTGATATTGGAGAAGTCAATGTTCATACCGCTGGGGTGTAAACTATCCAAGCGAAATATGAGGTACTGCTCCTCCAATTTGCGGTGGGACTCACTCTGGCCATGGAGGAGGTCCAGGACAGAAAGGTCGGATTCGGAGTGGGAGGGGGAATTGAAGTGCTGAGCCACCCGGAAATCAGGTTGGCTATTGCGAACTGAGCGGAGGTGTTGGGCGAAGCGATCGCCAAGCCTGCGCTTGGTCTCACCGATGTAGAGCAGTTGTCACCTGGAACAGCGGATGCAATAGATGAGGTTGGAGGATAAAATGGGGATAAAAAAACTGGAAGTATACAGATCTCTGAAAGTTCATTAGTAATCCTGTTGAGCAATAGCTGGGTGAGAGAATGTGTCTACTGTACAGTGTACAGAAATTAAATTGGATTGTTACACTTACAAGAACTCTGCTCCTTTCACAACACCATGGCATTTATTTTCCACAGGTCATAGAGGCTTTGGAAAGCATGGAGTGATGGGCTACAGGATTTAATTACAATTATAATACCATAGTTACCAAAATGTCACATGGCAACAACAATTTGTATTTATGTTGTGACTTTTCATGAAGTAACATGTTCCTAGCTATTTTGCAGCAGTAATTATTAAACAAAGCTTGATACTAAACAATGACCTGAAGCTTAGTTAAAGAGTTAAATTTTTAGCATTTGTGTTTGGCAAATAGGTTTTTAGGGAGGGAATTTCAAGTTAGAGACCAAGTAATTGAAATTGAAGATGTGTACAAGGGCAATATTAGAAGAGTACAGAAGTCGTGGGATGTTGATTTAATTAAACTTTGATAACAACTTTCCTGAAACAAATGTTTTACAGTATTCCTTTGTTTGATCATGTGAAGTCGATGACACTGGCAAGTCTGCCTTTATTATCGGTTGCCCTTGGATAGTAATAGTAGATTCCCTAACTCTCGTTAACTCACTCCCTCGTGTCCTGGTACCATCCTCGTAAATCTTTGCACTCTGTCTTGCCTTTTGCCATTGTTTACCATTTTGTGAGGTTGATCATTTTTCTTGCCCTTGGTTTGAATTAAATTTTAACAATGTTCACAGTAACTGGGTTTTAAACAAAAACAAAAAATGTTGGAAACGCTCAACTGATAAAGAGTTTTGGGCCGGAAATATTAACTTTCTTCGCTCATTTGTGGCCTGATCTGCTCATTGATTCCAGCATTTTGTGTTTTATTGTAATTTTGGAGTTCCAGCATTAACAGTTTATTTTTCATAACCCTGGTTTATTTGTCCTGTACAGCTGATAAACTGGTTGTTGATTTGCTGCATGCATGCTATTTCTCAGGCCAACTTTGGGCTGAACACAAATACTATACTTAAAATAAAAATATAGCAAAACTCTTAATTCCATTGTTTGATTGTTTAGAAATCCCAATGGTCTGACGTTGGGCTCATTAACCCAGAATGGGAGCCTGGGACTTAAAGTGCAAGATGGCTTTGAGGCCAAAGCAGGTGGGGTTGGGGGGGCATGAGGGAGGGGGAGAGGTCATGGATTTGGAGTGTGGCTAGAGCTGATATCCAGACTGAGGGCCTTCTGTGGAGCCAGAGTTGATTCCTTCAACACAGTCTGAAATGTGGATAGGTTTGCAGCTGGAGTCGGGGGCAGAGTGCGTGTAAATTTCCCGCTTCCATTAAATTCATCGGGTTCACCGTTGCAACATATAACAAAAAATAAAGTGAAATGTAAATGTAAAATTTGCAGATGCTGGACATGTGAAATAAAAAAATATGCCGGAAAATGTTTAACTAATTAGGCAGCACCTGTGGAAAGTCAAGTTCAAGTATTCATTGTCATATGCACAAGTGTGGTGAGATACAGGCACACTGAAAATGTGCTTGCAGTAGCAGCATCAACACAGGCACATACAGTGGCTTGCAAAAGTATTCATACCCCTTGAACTTTTCCACATTTTGTCACGTTACAACCACAAACGTAAATGTATTTTATTGGGATTTTATGCGATAGACCAACACAAAGTGGCGCATAATTGTGAAGTGGAAGGAAAATGATACATGGTTTTCAAAATTTTTTACAAATAAAAAACTGAAAAGTGTGGCGTGCAAAAGTATTCAGCCCCCTTTACTCTGATACCCACTAAATAAAACCCAGTGCAACCAATTGCCTTCAGAAGTCACCTAATTAGTAAATAGAGTCCACTTGTGTGTAATCTAATCTCAGTATAAATACAGCTGTTCTGTGAAGGCCTCAGAGGTTTGTTAGAGAACATTAGTGAACAAACAGCATCATGAAGCCCAAGGAACACACCAGACAGGTCAGGGATAAAGTTGTGGAGAAGTTTAAAGCAGGGTTAGGTTATAAAAAAATATCCCAAGCTTTGAACATCTCACGGAGTACTGTTCAATCCATCATCCGAAAATGGAAAGAGTATGGCACAACTGCAAACCTACCAAGACATGGCCGTCCACCTAAACTGACAGGCCGGGCAAGGAGAGCATTGATCAGAGAAGCAGCCACGAGGCCCATGGTAACTCTGGAGGAGCTGCAGAGATCCACAGCTCAGGTGGGAGAATCTGTCTACAGGACAACTATTAGTCGTGCACTCCACAAATCGGGCCTTTATGGAAGAGTGGCAAGAAGAAAGCCATTGTTGAAAAAAAGCCATAAGAAGTCCCGTTTGCAGTTTGCCACAAGCCATGTGGGGGACACAGCAAACATGTGGAGGAAGGTGCTCTGGTCAGATTAGACCAAAATTGAAGTTTTTGGCCTAAATGCCAAAAGAGGCATGGATGGAGGTCGAGCACCAGTTGATTTGTGGAGCAGACCAGGTCGAGGATGTGTCCTTTATCATGGGTGGGGAAGGTGACATGTTGGGTGAGAGTGAAGTTGTCCAGTAAAATGGTGAATTCAGATGAGAGCTTGCAGGTGGGGGAGCCCATGTGGATATTTAAGTCACCGAGTAGCAGCAGACGTGGAGAGAGAGATGAGGCTAGTGTGAGGAGTTCAGTAAAATCGGAAAGGAAGGAGGGGTTTGGTTTAGGTGGCCGGTAAATGAGGATAACTGTCATGGAGGAAAGAGCTTTGAAAGCGAGGAATTCAAATGATGATACTGAGGGGAGGGTGAGTTCTGTGATCCGGAAGTTCTGATTGAAAATAACGGCGAGGCCACCTCCACGGCGGGAGGGGCGGGGATTGGAGATGTAGTTAAAACCAGGGGGGGATGCTTGGGTGAGGGAGAAGAAGTCATTGGGTTGTTGCCAGGTTTCAGTGAGCAGAAGGAAGTCCAGAGTGTTGTCAAGGATTAGTTCATGGAGGGCATGTTGAGCGATCGGGTGTTGAGGAGGGCAAAGTTGGCATGGTGAGAGGGTGGTGGGATGGGGGCAGGCTGGAGAGATCTGAGGTTGTCCCGGTTAACAGTGTGTGTGGTCAGTGGGGAGGGGGGGTGTTGCAGTTGAGGGGGGGCAGTGAGTGGATTTGCAAATGATTGGACAGTGCGTAGTTCAGTTTTGTTCAGAGGTGCGACAGAGCGTGCAGGTGACCAGATGGATGGAATGGATTGTACGTGGTGGAAGTAAACAAACTTGCGGCGAGAGCCTCTGTGGATGTAACGGGGTCGACGTAGAAGTCCGAGCTGTTTGATGACTGCACAGATCGAAGCCAATGTTAAGGGACCACATGGATCAACAGCTGCAATTTGGGTTATGGTATTCAGTTTTCATTTGAGCACTTGCAATATTTGTGGTATTTCAGATTTGGGCTTGTCCCTTACCCAGATTTTACTGAATGATTGTACACTTTTGAAATGTTTACTTGGAATTTATAAAAATTTTTAACAAAGCTTGTTATCCAACTTTTGTTTACTCTGGTAGTTGTCAGGCACACGAAATGTTTGCTGACTGTTTAAAGAAATTTGGGGAATAATTGATCCATTCATCTTACAAACCATGTTTTTAAATCTCAGCGTAGTAGGATTATAACCGCTGACATTTGTGGATTTGTGCGTGCAGAGAGGATAAAACTAATTGTGGTCAGTGAGAAAAGCCGATTGCCGTGTATGGAAAATATGACACTTTTCATTTTCTCCTTCACTGATGCTATTGCCCATATACTTCCATTACATATTGTCTGTTATATAGCTTGTTAGCAGCTCTGATATTCTTTAATCCCCTTCTGTGTATTTTCTGCATTTTTAAAAAATTTTTATTTCAGATGTCCTATCTAGGTAAACTTCTTTAATTTTTCTTGGCTATGCTTTATTATCATTTAAAAAAAAAAACTGGTATCTGAAGTTTGCCATTGTCTTCCAAAGATAGTTCAACAATGGCCTGATTTTGTGTTTGAGAGCAATACTACAAGAGAGAGCTTTACAATGGCCTTGCCATTGAACAAGTTTAAAAAAAACTTGCACAATGCTATGGTTG
Organism: Amblyraja radiata; assembly: GCF_010909765.2. Taxonomy (NCBI): domain Eukaryota; kingdom Metazoa; phylum Chordata; class Chondrichthyes; order Rajiformes; family Rajidae; genus Amblyraja; species Amblyraja radiata. The sequence goes on along the minus strand of NC_045957.1, from coordinate 27,869,873 downwards.
ATCTGATGCCCGTGCTTGGAACTGGGTCTGACGAACTCTTCCTGATCCCTTGCCCCATCTATACCTCAGGAGGTGGGTGGTGCTGAGAGCCAGCTTTGTGTGACACTTCAATTACGGGCTGCATATTGCATGTCCAAATGTTATTTTAGTAAACAAATATTCAAGGTCAAAATTTCAAGTCACTCAAAAACTGCTGTAATATATCAGGTGTAGGAAGGACCTATGAATTGTTAAAATTTGTATTACATTTTATACAAATCTTAATTGGGGAACCATCTGTGTTGAACTTGTTCTTGAATAGGCAGTGAAAGTGATTGACTTAATTAGCTTGCTGTCATGAAATGATAAACTGACATTGAATAGTTTGCTTAGCTGGACTTATGACCTCGTGATTTTTTTCTGTCAACAAGAATAAATGGTGAATGGCCACAGAGGTATACCATCCTTTTATCTCCTGATCTTCTGTTGGTTACACTTGTTAAATAAACCAAGTAAGAAAAAAAACATAAAAGACACTGGATAGAACAACATAGACATGTGTTTATATATTGCCTTCATTGCATTAAAATTTGTTAAGAGCACTTCAACAGAATGATAGCAAAACCTGATACTGCACTACAAGGGGTTTTAAGATAATCAAAAAGAGGTTTTAAAGAGGTAGAGTGTAGGATGGCAGTTCTAAAGGTTTTGTGACAGTTAACATGACTGAAAATTGCTGACACATAGAGACCAGAATTGAAGATGGGCAAGTTAAAGGAGGAGGCCAAATTGACAAGGTGCAAGGTCAGATGGATTTGAAAATAGGGACATGAATTTTAAAACTGAATAATTGACCTGGATGCTGAAGTGGGCCATTAAATATAGGAGTCAACACCTATTGAGTGTTTTCTCCAATTTAAGAGAATCTTGGGTAACAAAAGTCATGGATGAGAAACAAAAGCAGTTAATGGGATCTTGTGGGAAAGGAGGGTGGGGAACAGGACCAAATAAGGGAGGTGAGGTAGACAGATCAGAACAATGGGGGAGGGAGCCCAGTGGGAAGGCATGTGCAGGTGAAGGCAGAAGCGGGTGAGCGGAGGCAGGGTGTTGTTAAAACAAATCCTTGTATGAGTGTGGGGGATCTGGATGGATAGCGGGATGGCAGGGGAGTAAATTACCTGAAATTAGAGAGTTCTCTACTTATGCCATCAGGTTGTAGACGGCTGAGGTAAAATAGGAGGTGTTATGTTAGTTTGCATTTGGCCTCAACCTGGGATGGATGACACCAAGGATAGACAAGTGAGTGTGGGAATAAGGAGGGGGATTAAATATAGGGCAACCAGATCCTGTTGGCCATTGCAGAGGGGCTTGGCAAAGAGTTTACAGTTTGTGCTTGATTTCACCAGTGCAGAGGAAGCCAATCAAGAGCACCTAATACAATGAATGAGATTGGGGAGGGGTGACTCTCTGACTTGCCTAGAAGAACAGTTTAGGTCCTTGGATGCAGTAAGGATTCAGGTGCAGAGCAGAATGCCTGGAGAGGGTGAAGGATAGATTGGAAAGAATGAGCTAACTAGGGAGTCATGGAGAGAGTGGTCTCTGTGGAAAGAATAAAATGGTAAGGAGGGTAGGATGTGACTAGTGGCCGTGTTGTGGCTGGTGGAAATGTGGGATGATGTGTTGGATGCGGAGACTGGTGGGCTGAGAGGTTAGTCATTTGATTTGCAAGAAATTGCTTGGATATTATTTATTGGTATAATAATTGATAATTGTTAAGAAATCAATTTTCTTTATATTTAAGCCAGTTTAGATATCTATTTACTTCAAGGTATTTTCTCTCCATATGTTCCTAATTTTTTTATGGTTACACTGAATATTTACACTGAACAGTTTTCTTTGGAACTGTTTATGGAATATAGCAGATATAGTACTTTTCTTTTGGTAAATTGAGTAAGTTGCTGGTTCCAATAAGTAAATAGCTTAAAAAACAAAACAAAAACAGGTTCCAGAACTAATTCTCTTTAAATCAAAAGACCTGTTTTAGTACTCGCATTAACTGAGGTTTTAAAAATATGATTAGAGACTTGTTCAGAATGTTTGCATGGGTTGTAAAGGCTATGTAACTAGATTCTGTAATGGTTCTGAGGAGACAAGACACTGCAGATTATGGAATCTGGAGCTAAAAACAAAGTGGAAGATCAAGCAGGTCAAGCAGCATCAATGGAGATGGTCAGTTTTGGGCCAAAACCCTATCAGGTCTGTGAGTGTAGAGGGAAGATGGCTAATGTTTAGGGAACAGAAGAAAGGGTAAAGCAGAGACTGGAAGTAATAGTTGGAACCAGATGAGGGACAGTGATGCACAGATGGAGCCAAGTGGAGGTGGATTAAGTATTCATACATAGGCTGGGAGGTCATGGATGTAAACAGATGAGCAAGGGACGATGAATAGATGGAACCAGGTAAGGAAATGTAAAGAAACCTAGGTAGATACAGTGCGCTCTATAATGTTTGCGACAAATACCCATCATTTATTTATTTGCCTCTGTACTCCACAATTTGAGATTTGTAATAGAAAAAAAATCACATGTGGTTAAAGTGCACATTGTCAGATTTTATTAAAAGGTATTTTTATACATTTTGGTTTCACCATGTAGAAATTACAGTTTATACATAGTCCCCCCCCATTTCAGGGCACCATAATGCTTGGGACACATGGCTTCACGGGCATTTGTAATTGCTCAGTTGTATTTAATTGCCTCCTTAATGCAGCTACAAGAGAGCTCTCAGCACCTAGTCTTTCCTCCAGTCTTTGCATCACCTTTGGAAACCTTTATTACTGTTTATCAACACGAGGACCAAAGTTATGCCAAATAAAGTCAAAGAAGACATTATGAGACTGAGAAACAAGAATAAAACTGCGAGAGACATCAGCCAAACCTTCGGCTTACCAAAATCAACTGTTTGGAACATCCTTAAGAAGAAAGAGAGCACTGGTGAGCTTACTAATCGCAAAGGGATTGGCAGGCCAAGGAAGACCTCCACACCTCTATTATTCTCTCAATAATAAAGAAAAATCCTCAAACACCTGTCCAACAGTTCAGAAACACTCTTCAGGAGTCGGGTGTGGATTTGTCAATGACCACTGTCCGCAGAAGACTTCATGAACAGAAATACAGAAGCTACACTGCAAGATCCAAACCACTGGTTAGCTGCAAAAAGAGGATGGCCTGGTTTTATGGCCTGGGCATGTATGGCTGCTGAAGGTACTGGCTCACTTATCTTCATTGATGATACAACTACTGATGGTAGTAGCATAATGAATTCTGAAGTGTATAGACACATCCTATCTGCTCAAGTTCAAACAAATGCATCAAAACTCATTGGCCAGCAGTTCATTCTACAGCAAGACAAACATACTGCTAAAGCAACAAAGGAGTTTTTCAAAGCTTAAAAAAGGGTCAATTCTTGAATGGCCAAGTCAAATCACCCGATCTGAACCCAATTGAGCTTGCCTTTTATATGCTGAAGAGAAAACTGAAGGGCACTAGCCCCCAAAACAAGCATAAGCTAAAGATGGCTGCAATACAAGCCTGACACACAGGGCCGGATTTCCGTATAAGCTTGACAAGTTTAAGCTTAGGGCCTCGAGATCTAGGGGGGCCTCGCAGTGCCGGATTTACCACTAGGCTTCATAGGCTGAAGCCTAGGGCCTCGAAATCTAGGCGGCCTCCGACCAAGTCAGGACACCTGCCGTTCAACTCTGGGCGGGCCCCCCTCTCTATCTCTCTATATCTCTCTCTCTCTCTGTCAATCTCTGTCTCCGCCCGCCATCCATATCCGTGTCGGGGCTGCTGGGTCTCCGCTCTCTGCTCGCTCCTCATCCGCCGGCACGGCAGGCTGCCTTGCACATGCGCACTGCTATGGCCAGCACATCCTCCCCCCTACACATGCGCACAACCACAGCCAGCACATCATCGGCCGCCCTGCGTATGCGCACTGCCACGGCAACTGGTCGGCGCTGGACACTTTCTCCCTCGCTTTGAATTGTGGGAGATCTGGGCGCCATTGCTGTCCGGTCTCCACCTCGCCGCGACCGCTGAAAACCGACGCAGAATCACTCCCTGATCCTGGATCTGGAGTAACTCCCTGGAGTAACTCTTGCTTCTGGTTTCCTGGTCCTCCATAAATATTCTAAATGGAATTTAAACTGGAGGTGGTGGAGGGCTGAACAATAACAGCCTTTTATCTGTTTATTTATTGTGTATATTTATGGTCTATGGTATATAAACACACTGGACTTTTATCTCCTGTTCTGTATTATGTTTACATATTCTGTTGTGCTGCAGCAAGCAAGAATTTCATTGCCCTATCTGGGACACATGACAATAAAACTCGCTTGACTCTTGACTTGGACTTAAGCCAAAACGGGTTCTTGGGGGGGGAAAAAAGAGGTACCTTAAATTTAGTTGCATCTGGTTGGGTAACTATGCTAGGGTGAAGACTATTCCATGCTTTAATTGTGCAGGGGAACTACATGGTGCAGCCAGCAACTCTGGATAGAAGAAATTGGGTGACGTTTCGGGTAGAGACCCTTCTTTAGACTCCATCTGGTTTTAGTGTTTTTAGTTTAATTTAAAGATACAGCGTGGAAACAGGCCCTTCGGCCCACCGAGTCTACGCCGACCACCGATCACCCGTACACCAGTTCTATCCCACACATTAGCGGAGTAAGTCAAGAGTCATAGGCTGTGGGCCGAGCATCAAAAATGTGTCTAGAAATCGATTTTCGTGACCCACGTCACGGAACTACATGAAGTTTTCCACAGATTTAGGTGAAATATAATTGAGAAGGATGTCATAACTCGTCAGTGCCGAAAGTTGCACATTAATTAATTAAACTAATTAGAAAATGAGATTGGGAAAGTAAGCGTCATCTAGTGGCCAAGGCCCATATTACACCATGCAGAGTGCAGAGTGGGGGTCACGGCCATAGTGGGACTGGGGCAGTTCCAGGCTGGGGGACAGCCCTGCAAGGCATCTTCCAGTCGCTTTAATAGGAAATGTAATGAGACTGCAGCAGAGGTCCCAGGTTTTAAGGGCTCATGAGCCTGCCTAATTAAAGGGTCAGGACAGATCCTCTGGGTACCCCCGTTTACTGAACCCCACTGACTGCCATAGTGGGGAGAATGGGGGTAACAGACATAGTGGGGCTGGGGCAGTGCCAGGCTGGGTGACAGACCTGTAAGAGGCCTGTCTTATTTCTGATGTAAATGTCACATCCTGACCAAGAATCGAATGCTCTGATGTTTACTCGATGAGTATTCATTTTAAGCTACAATGAACCTATATTTATGTTAGAGACCCCCCCGATGGTGCCTTTGCAAATGAGGGCTATTACCTTTAACCTAAAATAACCCTAAAAATGTTGCATTGTTTGAGTATCTGTAGTTTGTGTGTGTGTCTGTGTATACCTGTCAATCGTGTATCTGTGGATGTAAGTGTGTATGTATGTGTGGATGGATGGATGTGTGGATGTATGTGTGTGCATGGATGTGTGCATGGATGTGTACATGTATGTCTGCGTGCGGATGGATGTGTGGATGTGTGTGTGTGTGCGGTTGTATGTGTGGATGTATGTGTGTGTGTGTGTGCGGTTGTATGTGTGGATGTATGTGTGTGTATGTGTGTGTGTGTGTGTGTGTATGCATGGAAGTGTGCGTACAGATGGATGTGTGTGTGGATGTGTGTATGTTTGTAAGTATGTGGATGGGTGGGTGGACTGTTGCACTGTCATTCACCAGCACGCCATTATCATAAGTAATTCACTCATTGTTTAAATAATTTGACCAAATAAACAGTGAAACGATCGACATTAAAATAAAACTTTATATAATCATTTATTTCCCCAATTTATTTGTTTACATTACATCTGATCTTCATCTGAATATTCTTAATATTCTTCATCAGATTCCAAGCCTTTTGATAAGTTATGATAAGTCCATTGATAAGTTAGTTCAAGTTAGTTCAAGTTCAAGTGGAGGGTTAGGCAGAGGCTACAAAAAAAACATCTCATTGTCATTAAGTCTGCATGGACTTCAATTCATAGAATTTCAACCTCTTCTTAAATGTTAATGAGAATAACACTGTTACTACTATAGATAAATTAGTTCAAGTTCACATACTACTCACTAGAAATATTCATTTCTACATAAACATCAGCCATTTCTGACCATTTCTCACTCCAATGGAAGCCTATAAAGTGCAATGAATATTCCTCCGTTTTTCTCCTGTGGTCGGGGCCTGAAAACGGCCGCTACGGACGGCACTATGTACAGCCTCCCCCCCCCCCCCCCCCCCCCCCCCCACGGAGATGATCCAAACCCACTCTGCGGCTCCGCGTTCGCGAATCGGCCGCTTCTTAATTGAGACCGCGGCTTCACTATGTTAAGTACATAGGCCCCGTGGTCGGAGCACTTTTACTCGGTAAGTGATCGCAGGCAGCTCCGAGATTAGATGTTAAAGACTTATTAGACTACTACAACAAGCTGGCATTAGTGAAAATGTTTAATTTACCTTGTTATGGATACACATAGTTTAGGCCCTCAACTTCATGAATGAATGAATGAGTGAGCGAATGAGTGAGTGAATGAATGAATGAGTGAATGTACAGCCTCCAAATCTCATTTTTTCACATTATAAAAGGGTGCAATTAAATTAAAGTCCATACAGATCAATTTTCATAAATTCAGACTTTAGATCTTACCTTTCAGTTCCAGTTGATTCACAAAGTTTCTGGTTTCACGACCTTGTGTTGCAGCACGACTTTGCTTTCAAGACTTTCTTCCACTTCTATCCACTAAGCTGCACATTCTTCAGACTTCTTAATGCTTTTCTCACTAAATTCAATTACCCTGCTGCAAGTTTCCACAACACGTATTCCACAGAACTAGAAAGAACCTTCATCGGAATCTCCAGTAAAACGGGCATCAGTAGAGCACTCTCAGCCATGATGTGTGCTCCCTGCCTAACTAGCCTGGAACAAAGTGCGTGATTGGCCAACTGGCGTTCGACTCAATGTTAAACATGCTTTGATTGTACTAAAAATACTCGAACATTTTCTGGTTTTTCTCTAATTTAATAAATATATGCACGTTTTGTTCTTGACGAGTTTCAGGGATGATTTATATAATATTTTTACACTATGTGAAAATTTCATGTAGCTCCATGAGTTGGGTCACGAAACTGCACAAAAAACTGCCCACAGCCTATCAAGAGTGTTTTATTCTCTCACGTCCCATTTGGAACAATGAAATCCTTACTTGCAGCAGCACAACAGAATATGTAAACATAGTACTCTGTAAACAATGTTATAAATGAGAAAACAAAATGGTGTATATTTATATATGACTATATAACTATATAAATGTATATGTGTGTGTGTATTCAAGAAGGAACTGCAGATGCTGGAAAATCGAAGATAGACAAAATTGCTGGAGAAACTCAGCGGGTGCGGCAGCATCTATGGAGCGAAGGAAATAGGCAACGTTTCGGGCCGAAACCCTTCAGACTGATGTGAGGGTGGGGGGAACAGGAAAAAGAAAGGAAGAGGCGGAGACTGGACTGAGGGAGAGCTGGGAAGGGGAGGAGAAAGCAGGAATTACCTGAAATTGAAGAAGTCAATGTTGATACCGCTGGGGTGTAAACTGCCCAAGCGAAATATGAGGTGATGCTCCTCCAATTTACGGTGATCCTCACTCTGACCATGGAAGAGGATCAGGAGAGAAAGGTCTGATTCAGAATGTGAGGGGGAGTTGAAGTGCTGAGCCACCGGGAGATCAGGTTGGTTATTGCGGACCGAGCGGAGGTGTTGGGCGAAGCGATCGCCAAGCCTACGCTTGGTCTCACCGATGTAGAGCAGCTGACACCTAGAGCAGTGGATGCAATAGATGAGGTTGGAGGAGGTGCAGGTGAACCTCTGCCGCACCTGGAAAGGCTGCTTGGGTCCTTGAATTGAGTCAAGGGGGGAGGTAAAGCGACAAGTGTAGCATTTTCCTGCGGTTGCAAGGGAAAGTGCCAGGAGAGGGGGTGGTTTGGGTGGAAAGGGCCGAATTGACCAGGGAGTTACGGAGGGAGCGGTCTCTGCGGAAAGCCGACAGGGGAGGAGATGGGAAGACGTGGCCACTCGTGGGATACCATTGGTAGACAAAAAAGCTGGTAAATCAGCAGGTAAGGCAGCGAAGGAATAGACGACGTTGCGAACTGAGTGGAGGTGTTGTGCGAAGCAATCGCCAAACCTGCGCTTGGTCTCACCAATGTTGATCATATGCTGAATAATCGAACCACATTTTTGTTTGGCAGTGGAAAGAAATAATAGAAATTGTATTCATTGCAATGTGTAAAAAGAGTTAAGATACTGTATTATAATTTTGCTGCATCATTGTGGTATATATCTTGTCTTGATTGGTGAATATGTTTAGTTTGTGACTTTATTTGAAGCAGAAATAATATGTGAATGCTTCATTGAGCATAATTCCGACTGGTAACTACGCACTTCGTCCGAGCACATTATCGTACGCGTCATGCAAGCCGTCTTAAATGATCACCTAAACTGTCATTTGGCAATTTAAAAAGCTGCCAAGGTTGCCCGGCTGACAACAGAGAAAAAAAATTAAATGAGAGCCCTGCAAGGTGTATAATATTTTTGACACTGTTATAGGTCTTTCTTACATATGCTGTCACAATGCACTGTAGTCTCTAAACAACCCTTCAGTAATTTTCCTTGCCCTCCATTTCAGAATAATCGTGTTTTAAACCAATAACTCGACACCAGCACTGGCAATAAATAAATAAATACGCGCAGCTTTCCAGCCCCTTATCTCATTGGCCATGCTCGCTACAAATCGGTGTCAATCTGGTGGACCTTCTTCCTCTATTCGTGGGGATGGGGGAATCGGAGGGGCCTCACGTGGAACAGCTCTTCATCTAAATCCGGCCCTGCATCACCAGAGAAGACACCCAGCAACTGGTGATGTCCATGAATCGCAGACTTCAGGCAGTCATTGCATGCAAAGGATATGCAACAAAATACAAAACATGACTACTTTTATTTACATTACATTGCTGTGCCCCAAACATTATGTTGTCCTGAAATGGTGGAACTATGTATAAACACAGCTGTAAATTCTACATGGTGAAAACAAAATGTATAAAAATGGCCTTTATTGAAATACGACAATGTGCACCTTAACCACATGTGATTTTTTTTTAATATTAAAAACCTCAAATTGTCCAGTACAGAGGCAAATAAATAAATGATGGGTCTTTGTCCCAAACATTATGGAGCGCACTGAATACATGGGTAGATGAATACAGATGGGCGAGGGTGAAGAGTGCAGGTAATAGGGAAGGACAAGGGATGATCTAGCCAGGTCACTAGATAACAAGGGTCAGACTGACCTGATTATATTAGACTTCAGTAAGGCTTTTGATACGGTTCCCCATAAGCAGCTCCTGTACAAGCTCAACCATGTAGGAATAGACGGCAACCTCTTAAAATGGATTGAGATCTTTTTGACAAGGAGACACCAGCGAGTTCTCTTGGAGGGAGAGACGTCTATTGAAACTTCTGTGACATCAGGTTACCACACAGGACTGTTATGGGTCCATTGCTCTTCCTACTGTATATCAATGACATTCCAAATGCAGTTTCGTCCAGAGTTCGACTCTTTGCAGATGATGCCATAATGTATAGAGAGATTAAAATACCAGAAGACAGCTTGTCCTTGCAGAAAGATCTGGATGCTCTCTGAGTGCGGAAAACCTGGCAGGTGTCATTCAATACAGCCAAATGTCATACCATGCATGTCTCACACAAGATTAAACCACTTTTATCGGAATACAACATGGGTAGCCATACATTGCTTGCTGTCGACCATCACCCATATCTAGGAGTCTAATTAAGCAAAGATTTAAGTTGGGCGACGCATATTAGTCAAGTGTCAAACAAAACAAATAGAACTCTCGGCCTACTCAAAAGAAATTTTCACGCATGTAGTACATTCGTCAAAGAGAATGCCTACAAGTCCTTGGTCAGGCCCAAATTGGAGTATTGTGGAGCTGTATGGGATCCTTTCAACAACACCAACAAGATCACCCTGGAGAAAGTACAACGCCGAGCAGCCCGCTTTGTATGTAATGACTACAAGCGCAAATCAAGCGTGAATAATATGCTGACCTCTCGAATGGGATACCCTAGAGCTCCGCAGAATCAGCAATTTACAAGGAGATTCCCAAAATCACACCATCAAATCTCCCGTCATCCCAAAATACCAACTGCCATAAAACAAGACAAAATAACGGTCCCTACATCATCAACTCGCTAAATTTCAATAAACTTCAATATTCCCTTTACCCAAGGACGATGGGGATTGGAATAGGTTACCACCCAATACACGTGCTGCTCTCGATGTTAAGTCATTTAAAAAGGGGATTGAGCAACTAGATCTCCTCAACTTGGTCAAAATGGCCCACTTCAAAATTTAATCACTACTCTACTCACTCTCTGCACGAGATAACCACTGATGAGGTGTTAGTGCAGTAATCAACCAGAACCAGAACGGTTGGAAAAGGTGAACAAAAGTAGAGAGTTCCCGGATGGATTGCTAGGAGTGGAAAAGGAACATCATCTCTCCCTTATCTGGCTCCATCAATCTCAAAGGTTCAAAGGTTCATTTATTGCCACATACACCAATTGGTGTAGTGAAATTCAAGTTGCCATTGCAGCACACTAATAAGAATACAACACAATATTAAGGAGAATGTAACATAAAACATAAAAACATCCCCCCACAATGGTTCCCACTGTGAGGGAAGGCACAAAGTCCAGTTCCCATCCCCTTGTCCACCCATAGTCGGGCCTATTGTGGCCTCCGCAGTTGCCGCTACGGGGGCTGATGTTTCAGGCCCTTCTCGCCGGGTGATGGTGCTCCGGCAACGGGAGAACCCGCTCAGCGGCTTGGGAAACCTGGAACGGCCGCTTCCTTACCGGAGACCGCGGCTTCCGAAGCCGACAGGCCACGCTGGATGGAGCTCCACCACTGGCGATCCCGGCGAGAGATCCCAGGGTCCCGATGTTAAAGTCAGCGCCACCGCCACTGGCTGATCCACAGTCCCGCAGCTCCGCGATGTTTCATCGGTGGTCTCAGCTCACCGGAAACTATTTTATGGGAAAATGTCATATTGCATTATATTATGACACTTTTTCCTGCTAATTGTAATAGTTCATGAAGATCCTGTGGGGTGTAGATCAATGAGACAGGCTGTTAGATGGGTACTCAGTAATAATAAAAACCCACATTAGCAGCGTCCTTCACAACATATGGATGCCACAGACTGATTTGCAACCAATAAAGTGCTTTTGAAGTCCAGTTGCCAATTTAATATACATTATATCCCAAGTTGCCCACAATACGATTCTATAGTTGTTTTAGTTTAATTTGCTGATCCTTGTGGATTCTTGTTTCGTCAAAGGCAATTGATTAGTTCCAAGGATTGGCTAAGAGCTGGTACAATGAAAAAAATCTAGTGTTTCGGTCATTTTAAAAATGATTGGGTATACAGTCTCCCAAAAATGGGACATTCTCAACAAAAGCTAAATGTATAGTTTGTCATTTTATAGACTTTCTGAATTTGACTGGTCACTTGAACTGATTGATGTCATTAGTCGGCTAGAGCAGAAATATTGTATTCTATTGACATTTGTTCTCATATTGTTCTTGCAAATATCCGAATAGCATGAAAATAATTTGATGAGTTGAGCCAAGAACTCAAGACTGCGTACCGGAATATGCTACGGAACAAGTTATGTAGTGTTGGGTATATATATATCTGAAACATTACAGTTTCAGCAAGTAATAAAGATTAATAGAGCAAAATACCTCACAGTGAAGTGGATTAGTTCAGAAAAATTAATGCAGTAAGCAAAGTAGTTCTCTAGTTCTTTAGTAATGACCACCGGCCAGTGTAATGCAAGTAATATTTTCTAATTCATCACTTACTTTATATATCTTCCAAGATGACACCAGAGTGTGGCGTTGCCAGAGAAGGATCTACTACCATCCAATACACTTGTTTAGCTCTTCTAAATGTATTTTCTATCTGTAACTATATCCTGCATGTTCCTCTTTGTTCTACCTATTGTGTTTGAGTTTGACCTGATTGTATCTATTTATGGTATATCTTTCAGAACATAGCCTTTTCACTGTACATGGGCACATGTGACAATAATAAACATAAACCTAAATCACCGTTGCGATTCGGCAACTGCAGAAGTCAATCAGGCCAGCAAGTCCACTCCGCCATTCAATCATGGCTGATCTATCTTTCCCTCTCAACGCCATTATCCTCCCCATAACATTTGACACCCTGACTAATCAAAAATCTGTCAATCTCCGCTTTAAAAATACCCAATGACTTGGCCTCCACAGCCATCTGTGGCAATGAATTCCAAAGATTCATCGCCCTCTGACTAAAGAAATTCCTCCTTATCTACTTTCTCAAGGTACATCCTTTTATTCTGAGGCTCTGCTCTCATTCTTCTAAACTGCAGCGAGTACCAGCCCAGAGTCATTAAATGATCATCATATGTTAACCCAATCATTCCTGAGATTATTCTTGTAAACCTCCTCCGGACCATTTCCAACTCCAGTACATACCTCCTCAGATATGGGGCAGACAGATTGATCTAGGAACTAGACACAAAATGCTGGAGTAACTCAGCGGGTGAGGCAGCATCTCTGGAGAGAAGGAATGGGCGACGTTTTGGGTCGAGACCCTTCTTCAGTCCTTCAGTCTGAAGAAAGGTCTCGACCCGAAACGTCACCCATTCCTTCTCTCCAGTGATGATGCTGCCTCACCCGCTGAGTTACTCAAGCATTTTGTGTCTAACTTCAATTTAAACCAGCATCTGCAGTTCTTTCTTACACATTTTGATATAGGAACTTATTGCTGGCAGAATATGTTGGAATTAGAAATGTTAATGTACCACCTTTTTGTGATTGCCAGATGTATCAATGATCTTTATGACCAATTAAGTACTTTTGAAATGCAATGTAAGAAACATGCACAGCAAAGTGGCAAAGGCCAGATAATCTATTTTGGACGATATTAATTTGGGGGTAATTATTGGCCAGGGTACGTGAAAGTACTGCAATTGTAAATATTTCTGCAGGATTATTTAAATCTAGAACAAGGTAGACAGAAACTTGGTCTCAAGTCTCGCCTGAATGGTAGCACCTTCAATAATGTGCAAGTGGTACACCTGAGATTTTGATACTCACGAGTGGGAATAGAACTCACAACCTTTTGAATCTCCAGGTGAGCTCTGCCACTGAAATGCAGTTAAAATTACTTTTTCAGCAATCTATAAATTGCAGGATGCTTCAATTCTCTGAAGGGTAGAAAGGCATAATAATAGCGGAAGACCAGGGTATAGGTGAGTCATGAAAATGGCTCTCCATCTCTGCAATGAAAATTCCTGGAGAGCTTTTCAAATCCTGAGCAGGATGATGCTATACAAGGGAAAGTTATACTGAGTTGATATCAGCCATCAAAACATGGGGAATCAAAAGTAAAAAAAGCAGTGCTAGAGTTATAGTTTGAATGTTTTTACTTAAGCATTTCAAGCTTTTTCTTAACCTGCAGCATTGTTAGATTAAAATAAATGTAATGAGACTTTAAGACGATTTGAGATTGTAACTTTAAAGAATATTGTTTTGTAAAAATTGTTTACATTGTTTTCATTTCTGGGACCCAGTTTCTAAATTTCCTGCTATTTCATCGTGACATTAGAAAAAGCTGTTTGTCCCATTTGAGTTTATTCCAACTTTCAAGCATTCTCAAGATTCCCATTTCTTCACATCTTCCTGCCACCAGCTTTGTTCCACATGCCTATGAGCTCCCCACTCATTATTCTGCCTCACACCTACACCTGGAGGCAAATTACAGCAACCATTTATTCCACAAGCACACTTTTGGGGTGTGCGAGGAAACAGGAGCATCAGGGAAAACTTAAGCAGTCACCGGGAAAATGTGTAAACTCCATGTGGATAGTGTCCAAATGTTAACTATTGTGTATCTGTGCTGCCTGCTTTTCGAACTGTCTTTTTTAAATGATCTTTTCGATCTGCATGTTTGAAACAATCTTTGGGCATCTGTCCCACTTTTGCTTTTTTAATAAAATGTTTGGTTGAAATGTGCCGGACAATGCTCCTGTGGAATGCCTTAAGATGTTTTACTTGTTAAAGAAGCTATGTAATGCATATTATGAGAGATTTTTTAGAAGATGTTAAAAACAGGTAGTGGTTTCTAGAGAGTTTTAATATACAGCTGACATTAGAGTAGCAACAAAACTAATTATATGTAAATGATCTGGTAGTTAAGGTTCTGGTCTTGCAGGACCAAGACCATCGATCCAGGGGGAAGAGTTTGAATCCCACCATGGCAGCTGGGGGTTTAAATTTATGTTTTTTGTCATCCAGGATTTAAAGGAAAATTTAGTCTTAGTAATGATAACCATGAAACTACTGAGTGCCACGGGAACCAATTGATTCCATAATGTCTTTGAGAGAAGGAAAGCTGCCATCTGCCAATGTGATTTACAATTAATTACCCTGAACTGATTAGGGATTATCAATATATACTGGTATTGCCAGGGATGTCTGCATCAAATGAATGAAGACTTCCCCTTCCTGAAGCATTATGAGGATGTCACCAAGTTCTTGATTTTTTTATTTGTTGGGCATTTCAGTGCGAAGGGTTGAAATAGGTATAGCAGTGCAAATATGATGCTATCCTCTTTCTTTAAGATAATACTGAAACAAGGCAGAAGTTGAACCAGAATGATTTTTGTTTCCCTTGTTTTAAATAAATGTCATTGACAATGAAGAGAAACAAAAATAGGACATATGACACCACCTGCTTGCTCTACCATTCAATGAGATCATGATTGACATGTTGCTGCAGTGTCACTTTCATGTCCTGACTTAGTTTCCAGAAGCCTCTGTCTTGATTACACTCAGCAAGAGAGCCTCTAAAGCCCCCTTGGGTAGAGATTCACTACTCTTTATCTGAAGCAATTTCTTCATATCTATCCTGAATGACCCACGCATTATTTTCAGACTTGATTCTTTCCTGGTTCTAGGTAGCTCAGTCAAGGGAAGATTCATCCTGTCAAATGGACATAAAAGAACTTAGCAGATCAGGCAGCATCTCTGGAGAACATGGCTAGGTGATGCTTCGAGTCAAGGTCCTTTTTCATATCTGAAATGTCACCTACCCATGTTCTCCAGGGATGCTGCTCTACATGCAGAGATACTCCAGCACTTTGAGCCCTTTTATGGATTAACGGTAATCTGTAGTTCTTTGTTTCTACAATCATCCTGTCAAGCTCTTGGAGTTTTATACATTTTAAAGAGATTACTACTTATTCTTCTGACCTCTCAGCCCAGTCTGGTCAACCTCTCATACAAATCCATATCCAGGAACAGCCTGGTAAACCTTTGCTTCAGAGTCATACAGCACGGAAACAGGCCCTTCGGCCCAAGTTATCCATACCGACCAAGATGCCCCATCTATATTAGTACCACCTGCCTTCATTTGGCTATATCCCTCAAAAAACATTCACATCCATGTACCTGTCCAAATGTTTTTTAAATGTTGTTTATAGTACCTGCCTCAACTACCACATTTGACAGCTTCTTACATATACCCACCAGCTTCCAAGTGAGAACGTTGCCCCTCAGGTTCCTATTAAATCTTTCCTCTCACCATAAACCTGTCCTCAGGTTCCTGAGTCCCCTACTATGGGTAAAAAGACTGCATTCACCCTATTCCTCTCATGACTTTGTACACCTCTATTAGATCACCCCTCAGTCTCCTGCATTCCAAGGAATAAAGTCCTAGCCTGCGTAACCTCTCCCTATAACTCAGTCCCTCGAGTCCCGCAACATCCTCGTGGATCTTCTTTGCACTATTTCCTGCTTAATGACATCTTTCCTAGAGCAGGGTAATTAAAACTGAACACACTACTTGAACACACAACAAATGCAGCTGTACCAATGTGTTGTACGACTGTGACATAACATCCTAACTTCTGCACTCAATATCCTAACTGATGAAAGTAAACGTGCCAAAATCCTTGACTACCCTGTCTACCTGTGATGTTACTTTCAGGGAACTATGTACCTGCATTCCTAGATCCCTCTGCTCTACAACACCTGCCATCCAATGTGTAGGTCTTGCCCTGGTTTGACTTCTCTAAATGCAACTGCTTGCACTTATCTGCATTAAACTCCATTAGCCATTTTTCAGCTCACTTGTCCAGCTGATCAGCTTCAGTTCTACTCTGCTCTATTTTGCTCAGCTCTAATCTCTCAATTGCAAATATATCCTTCCTTGGGTCGAGAAACGCAACCCATGTGCAATATTCCAGATGGGTCTTACTGGATCATATATCATTGGAGGAAGACATCTCTATTTTTAGATTTAAATCCTTTTGCAATATAGATCAATGTATTTTTGTTCGTTTTACTAATTGCTTGCTCTAACTGCACATTGCAGTGTAAAAGAACGGCCGACTGTTTGAGTATTAACACTTTTTAAGCTCTCGCAATTTAAGATCTTCAGTTTTCCTCCCATTTTTGCACATTGCAGTGAATGCATGTTAACAGTGTTTTATATTTCGGCTAAGAGAATTAAAGCTGGAATTAACCGGCTGATGCAGAGATGTTATTTCTCATGAATGTAGATTCTGGAGCTCACAATTGATTGCTTTTAAAATTATTTGTGAAATTCTAATTGTGTGGGAGTAAAGACCTGTGAGCAGACAGTAAAACTGATCATTTCGTGTTGGTTTCTTTGGAAATCCTAATGGTTTGGCACACTTACTCATCTGGAATGTGAGATTGGGGGGAGTCTAGAGTATAAGCAGAATGTCGGGCAGAGTTGGCAGAGTGTGCAACTGGGGTCAAAGAACTGCATGTATAGCCAGGGTCGGGATTAAGGTCAGGAACATAGGAGGTCAGCATTGTGGGTCGGTTTGTAGCCAAAGCTAGGGATCCATACATTTCCTTCACCCTCAACTCACCAGGTTCAGATGGAAACCAAAAGTGAAATTAAGTGTATTTGGAGTGTAAAAGGAGTAGCATCCAACAATTCAGAAAATATTTCAGTACCCAGGGTGCTGGGTCATCAGAGTTCTAATGTACATGAAGATAATAATAATAATTATAATGTTTAATGTTTTAATGGGCGCCTTTCAGACATCTCAAGGACATCTTACATAGATTAATCGGAATAAAAACATATAATCGGAATAAAATAAGTAATAAAGACATCACAGAGACACAAATTAAAAACAGAATTCAATCCAAAAACAGAAAATCAAAAACACAATGTGAAGAGAGAGCAGCGGCAGCCAAAGCGCGCCAGCGTCCACTCTCTCTTCACGGCAGCCATCTAGGACACAGACTTACAGGATTACAATTAGACAAAAAAATCATCCCCCCACAGTGGATAGCACTGTGGGGGAAGGCACAATGTCCAGTCCCCACCCCAAGTTCACCCCAAAGTCAGGCC
Organism: Amblyraja radiata; assembly: GCF_010909765.2. Lineage (NCBI taxonomy): Eukaryota > Metazoa > Chordata > Chondrichthyes > Rajiformes > Rajidae > Amblyraja > Amblyraja radiata. The sequence continues at coordinate 27,852,260 of NC_045957.1, read as the reverse complement.
TATTGAGGCCACCGCAATTGCCTCTATGGAGGCCCGATGTCCCTGGCCGTTCTCGCCGGGTGGTCTTGCCCCGGCGTCGGGAGAGTCCTCCCGGCGGCTGGGCCACCTGGAACGGCCGTTTCCTGGATTGGAGACCGCGGCTGCCGAAGCCGACAAGGCCGCGCCGGTTTGGAACTCCCAGGCTCCCGATGTTAAAGTCGGCGCCGCCTCTCCGCACGCCGCCTCTCCGCTCCACAGACCCGCAGCCCGGAGATGTTGCTCTCGGCGGTCCAGCTCACCAGAGCTCCAGCGCGTCGCTCCGGCGCGGTGACCCAGGCAAGGCATCGCCTGCTCCACTCTGCTCCGCGATAGCGCTCCAGCGCTGTGCCGCCACCGAGGCCGAGGTGCTGGGCGGTCCCCGCCAGGAAACGGCGCTCCAAGCCCGCTGGTAGGCCACGAGGATGGGTCGACGGGCAGCCCGGAGAAAAAGCTGCCACACCGACCAGGTAGGGACCTAGAAATAAAGTTTACACCTACCCCCCACATTAAAAAGTCCATATCCCCTACAAACAAAAAACAGGACTCACTAAGAACTGTAAAAAAAAACGAATTAAAACGGATGGCTGCTGGCTAGCAGCCGTTCACCAAGATGGCTCCTCCTCCTGATCACAAGCATCAACAAATTCTTCAGATAAAACAAAAATCTCTGTTAAAAAAACATTGTTTGCTGCTCCTTTCCTGATGCTGGCTTCTTAAACACGATAACAAAACATCGGATTTCTGTTGCAGAGACTTTTTTCTGATTGTATCCACAAGTAAAATGCACGTATAAATGTATTTGTTCTTTAATTTTCTGCCCTATGTCTAGTGAAGTATCATCATGCTTACAGACTTTGTGTGCCTCTTGTTATGGCAGTGAATTGGAAACAGGCTAGGATCCACTGGGCTGCAAAGCAAGCCACATTGACAAATGATGCCTTCATTCAGTTGGCCATTGAGCGAGCTTAATATTTTGTTTTGTCTGCTCACACATTTTCTGGCACTTGCTTTCCAGCTTTTGGTTGAATGTTTATATTGATAGATCAATGCCATTCTTTTGCCATCTGTTATGATTGGATAAGCATGTGCGTGGCTCGGAATACCACTTGCGATTGTAAGTTACTTTGATTAAAATGGAGCATCCCAGCCAAATTAGGTATCAGTGCCAAATGTTTTACTCGCTAATGAAACCAGTAGATGTCTGATAATACATCGTGGCCAAATCGGTCAAAATACGTGTTTGTTTTTGGGTATCATATGTCTGGAAAGGTCAGCATTGGAAGTGATGCAGCACAGATTAATTAGAAGGTTTAAGTAATGAAGCATGTCTTTCCTTTGACTTCAGATGATTGAATAATTTCTTCCTGTGCATAATGATTTGAGCCATAAAGAAGCTTGAAGATCACAAACATCAACAAATTTGTTGTTTTTTTTTACCATATTACCACATTCAATATATTTTGCAATTATAAAATATAAGATATTGAATCTGAGGAATAATTTGTATTTTAAAAGTATAATGTAACCCACTTTAAATTCAATTCTTTAATTGCTAGATCATGAGGAAAAGGAAAATTCAAATGGTTGTTCCTAATTTGTAGAATGTTAGGGTCTGTACAATTTTTAATGTTTAGATACTGTGTCTGCGTAGGAGCGACTTGATTTGGGATTAAAAAAAATACTTTGACACCTTATTTTGTTTATTTAGAGTATTTGGAAAAAAGGAAACCGTAACGTTGCATTTACTGTTTCCTTTTCATTTCTGTGATGTGGGTTTAATCTAATAATGGAAGATATTTTTTAATTTCACCACGCTGACAGTGTTGCGTTTCACGGAAGCCGAGTCCTCATAAGGTCGTACAGATGTTCTAGATGTTGCTGGAATGTTACTTTGGGTGGAATTCTATGCTAACTCTGGCCAGTAGTGTTTATCCAGGAGTGGCTTCCCAGTTTGATTGTGTTTAACTATGAGCCACTTTAATCAAACAATGGGATTTCAGGATGACGTATGTGAATAAGCCACTTGTCATGCAAAGGTTATGTGGCAGATGTAAACACTGCTCTTTAAATTTTAACTTGATTCTTTTCAATTGTGATTCAATAGACAATAGACAATAGGTGCAGGAGTAGGCCATTCGGCCCTTCGAGCCAGCAACGCCATTCAATGTGATCATGGCTGATCATCCACAATCAGTACTCCGTTCCTGCCTTCTCCCCATATCCCCTGACTCCGCTATTTTGAAGAGCCCTATCTAGCTCTCTCTTGAAAGTATCCAGAGAACCGGCCTCCACGGCCCTCTGAGGCAGAGAATTCCACAGACTCACCACTCTCTGTGAGAAAAAGTGTTTCCTCGTCTCCGTTCGAAATGGCTTACTCCTTATTCTTAAACTGTGGCCCCTGGTTCTGGACTCCCCCAACATCAGGAACATGTTTCCTGCCTCTAGCATGTCCAAGCCCTTAACAATCTTATATGTTTCAATGTGATCTCCTCTCATCCTTCTAAACTCCAGAGTGTACAAGCCCAGCTGCTCCATTCTCTCAGCATATGACAGTCCCGCCATCCCGGGAATTAACCTTGTAAACCAACGCTGCACTCCCTCAATAGCAAGAATGTCCTTCCTCAAATTAGGGGATCAAAACTGCGCACAATGCTCCAGGTGTGGTCTCACTAGAGCTCTGTACAACTGCAGAAAGACCTCTTTGCTCCTATATTCGATTCCTCCTGTTATAAAGGGCAACATGCCATTCGCTTTCTTCACTGCCTGCTGTACCTGCATGCTTACTTTCATAGACTGATGTACAAGGACCCCCAGATCCCGTTATACTTCCCCTTTTCCCAACTTTCAATCATTCAAAAGATCAAAATCAACTCAGATTTCAAATGTATGCATAAAAATAACAATTAAATGAATTGTTGCCTCATTCGTTTCCTCCAAAAGCATGTTTTCAGGATGATTTAATACTGTGCTTGGATGGTTAATCTTGATGCAAGTTTTATTTCACATTAATGCCTTATAACCTTGATAATGGGATTTCATTTTTTTTTAAATCCCACATTCGAAAAACGCTTTGAAAGTCAATGTAGAATTCAGAAGTAACATTATCAGAAGTTTCTGGAGTTTAAAAAAACACAGTACTGGAGAAACTCAACAGGCCAGACAATACTGCTCGAATTCTTTGAGGAAGTAACAACCCGGGTGGATAAAGGGGAACCGGTGGATGTGGTATACTTGGACTTCCAAAAGGCTTTTGACAAGGTGCCACATAAGAGACTATTGCTAAAAATAAAAAATTATGGGATTGGGGGTAATATATTAGCATGGGTAGAGGATTGGCTAACGAATAGGAAGCAGAGAGTGGGGATAAATGGTTCATACTCGGGATGGCAACCGGTAACTAGCGGGGTTCCGCAAGGGTCGGTGCTGGGACCCCAGTTGTTCACAATTTATATAAATGATTTGGAGGAGGGAACCAAGTGTAATATATCAAAATTTGCGGACGATACGAAAATGGGAGGGAAAGTAGGGGATGAGGAGGATAGGAAGAGTCTGCAAAAGGATATAGATAAGCTAGGTGAGTGGGCAACAACTTGGCAGATGAAATTTAATACTAATAAATGTGAAGTCATTCACTTTGGGGGAAAAAAATGATAGGGCAAGTTATTTTCTACATGAGGAGGAGCTGCGTTGTAATGCAACGCAAAGGGATCTAGGGGTATTAGTACATGAATCACTAAAAGTCAGTATGCAGGTGCAGCAAGCAATCAGGAAGGCCAATGGAGTTTTGGCCTTTATTGCTAGGGGGATTGAGTATAAAAACACGGAGGTCTTGCTGCAGCTGTACACGGTATTAGTGAGACCACATTTGGAATACTGTGTACAGTTCTGGGGTCCATACTTAAGAAAGGATGTACTAGCCCTGGAGGCAGTGCAGCGAAGGTTTACAAGATTAATTCCTGCAATGAGGGGATTGACATATGAGGAAAGGTTAAGTAAGCTGGGACTCTACTCTTTGGAGTTTAGAAGAATGAGAGGCGATCTCATTGAAACGTATAAGATCGTGAGGGGCCTTGATCGGGTGGATGCACCGAGGATGTTCCCAATGATCGGGGAGGCTAGAACTAGGGGACATAGTTGCAGAGTGAGGGGGGGCTCTTTTAAAACTGAGATGAGGAAGAACTTCTTCACCCAGAGGGTGGTTAGTTTGTGGAATTCCCTGCCCCAGGGAGCAGTGGAAGCAGAAACGTTAAATATATTTAAGTCAAAAATAGATGGTTTTTTAGCTGCCAAGGGGATAAGGGGCTACGGGGAGAGGGCAGGGATATGGACCTAGGTATGGTTAGTATAGTAGACCTGAGTGATCTCCTGGACAAGTGTCGATCGCCTGGATTGGGGTCGGAGAGGAATTTCCCGGATTTTTTTCCCGAATTGGACCTGGGTTTTTATCCGTTTTTTTGCCTCCCCCAGGAGATCACGCGGTTCTTGGGGTGGAGAGGGGTGATAGCGGTATAAAGGGGAGGGTAGTGTCTTGTGTTCTGTGTCTTGTGTCTACTGTTTGTGGGTAAGTGTGTCTGTTTAGTGTTCAGCCATGAGTGAATGGCGGTGCGGGCTCGACGGACCTGGTGGTCTACTCTCGCACCTACTTTCTATGATTCTATGATTCTATATGTGGAGTAATGGACAGAAACAGAGATTGTTTTGGGTTGAGATCCTTCTTCAGACCAATGAAGTAGAAGGGAGCAAACTGGATAAGAGAGGTTGGGGTGAACCCTAGCCTGGCAGGTGATAGGTGGATACTCTGGTGAGGAGGGGTAATTAGTAGATAAATGAAGATAGTGACAAAGAATAGATGAGCGTGACAAAAGGTTCTTGGATAAAGAAGGAAGAGAAGTGGAATTGAAAGCCGGAGGGAGGGAGGGAGGGAGGGAGGGAGGGAGGGAGTGAGGGATACAGGTGTGTGTAGTTTTTTTTTTTAAGGAAAGCATGTTATTTGAATTGGGAGATAATATTAATCTTAAGGATGCCCGCAGGCATTTGGCTGCCCTTGTGTTTTTATCTCACCAAGTAAGTAGGTACTTTTTGGACAGCAAACGATATTAGTGCTTTATTGCAAGGGGAAATTATAACACTTATTATTTCAGTACTATAACATTTAAAAGACATTTGGACAGGTACATGCCTAGGGTACATCCACCTCTGGGGGTGCCGCATGAAGGCAGCCTCTGCCTACAGTCTGTTGTCTTTCTACCTTTTTAAAATTTTTGTTTGTTTAAAGTATGTTTTGGAGGTTTTTTTTTAGTATTTTATGTGGGGAAGGGGGGTAAGGTAAGGGGGAGATCGTTTCCCAGGCACTTCCTGGCGAGGATGCGACTATTCTCCGAGTCGCGTCATCGCCTCCCTCCTCGCGGCCTACCAACTGGATTGGCGCGGCCTTTCCTGCCGGAGACCGGACCCAGAGCTTCAGCAGCAGTGGAGCAGCGCTGGATACATCGTGGAGTGGGCGATGCCTTACCTGGGATCGCCGTTTGAAGCTCCGGAGTATTGAGCCTGCTGCATCAACATCGCGGAGCTGTGGTTTGCAGACGTCCCACCAACATCACGGAGTCCTGGGACCATTTGCCGAGGGCCGCCAGCGTTGAATCTCCGCCCAGCTTGGCCTGTGGACTTCGGGAGCCGCGGACTCCGGTAGGAAGTGGCCTATTCTGAGGTCCAAGCCGCTGAGGATGTTCTTCCGTACCGACGTCGGAGTTCCATCATCCCAGCGAGAGGGCCTGGACATCGGGCCGCCAGCAGCGGCGACTGCGGGGGGCTCGGGAGGCTGAACTTTGGTGCCTTCCCTCACAGTGGGAAACTTTGATACCGCTGTGTGGGGATGTTTATGTTATAGACTATCGTGTTCTGTGTTCTTATTTTTTTTAAATTTTATTCCTAATGCTGTATGGTGAAAAAAGCATTTCTTTGTCTCTACATGTACTCTGCACAATGACAGTAAAGTTGAATCAAATCAAATCAAATGGTTTAGAGGAATATGGGCCAAACATGGGCAGGTGGGACAAGTGTAGATGGGGCATCTTGGCCGGAATGGATATGGTAGGCCGAAGGGCCTGTTTGCGTATTGTATGACCCTATGACTCAAGTAAGGAGGCTAAACATTCGTTATATAGGGCATTCGTGAGACCAGTTAAGTAATGCATATTGTATTGGTTTCCATTATTTATGAAGGAATGTAAATACTTTGGGAGCATTCAGAGAAGGTTTATTTCAACTAGGATGGGATATTTCGTGAGGAAAGATTGCACACGATAGTTTTGTTTCTACTTCAGCTCGGAAGAGTGAGAGATTGCTTAAAATGCAATTGATAGATTCTTGATAAACAACTGGATAATGGTTATGAATATTCAAAATGCAGAGTTGATATTATAATCAAATCATCTGTGTTCTCACTGAAGGGCAGAACAGGCTTGGAGGGTTGCTTGACGTACTTAATTTGGAAGTACGTTTAGGCTCATGAATTGGAATTCTCTACCTGGAGAGCAGTGGAGACCAAATATTACCAGGGACTACACTGAGAGGTTGATGGATTTGGAGAACTGGCAGGAGAGAGGAATGGAAGCCTAGATTAGATGAATCATAATCTTATTAAATTGCAACCTGGCAGAGGGCCAAATAGTCTACTTAGACCACTTAACTTTACAATCTATTTCCCATCATCCACAAATGTGTACTTAACAGAAGTCACCAGATTATATAATGTTGAGAATATCTTTGTTTCATTTTTCTCTGCAAGTAACAGAAGTCTATTGCTCCATCTACAATACATAAATGCCTTTAGTTATAATTGAAAATTAAGTGTTAATGAGTGTATCTGCAGTTTTTGGTACACAGCCTTTTATGTATGTACTTCTGTATAAGCCCTGCATGTGAGTCATCTGATACAAAATCTCTTTACCTTGGACAACTGAATGCAGGTGAAAGCCAATCTGCTCCAACATAGTGACATTCATGTGGCCTTCACCTCCTGTTTCAGGTTCCAATTACTGCATCAGATAACCCAGTTAAGACTGTTGAAGAGATGTGATGCTATTGGGTAGACTGCAGTATTTTTCCATGGATTCATTCTAGCAAATAATTAAATGGGCTTGTAAAAGAATAGTTAAATAATAGCCAAGGTTGCCCATTCTCACAAATGAGAGTCCAGCTGTGACGATTTGAGGAAAATTTGTCACGATTGCTTTTCTTCTGAATCAAGTAATAAAGTGCCAGTCTTGGATCTTCGCAGAACCTCAGAACTGACAAGAATATTATTTCTGGTGTAGTTTGAATATCACTGAGGAATCAGATTGGGTTTTATCTGTAATGTGTTCTTACCAAAATTATTTTGTTAGATGACCTGAATAGGGATCTCAAATGTTCCAGTTTTGACATCTGTCCTATTAATAGCAATATTTCTTAGCCTCCTTTTATGCAGTGTAAATGTTCTTGTTCTACGAGCATACATTGAGTCACTTCAAGATTATTGTGTGGTTAATTCAACGTTCGTATATTTAAAAAAAAGACGAATATAAATTCATCTTAGTTCTGTATGCTCTCTTAATGAGGTATAAAACCCGGTTTGGCAAATTAGCTAGAAAACGTTATATAAAATAACTTCCGGGTGTTTTTGCATTCAGAATGCGATTGGATTAACCATCGCTGTGCCTACGATTGCCAGAAGTGTTTCAGGACAGATTTTGCATGGCAGTTTAAATGCCATTATGACAGAGAAAACAAATTCTGACTTTTAAATTGATGAGATGTATTTTCATCTCAACTTTGTTAAAACAGGCACTTAATTAATCCAGTGATGTTGTTGAAGGTGTAAAAGTTGGGCTAGATATAATTTTTTCCCCCCTGAATTTTAGTTGTGCAAGGTTTAAATCATTATGTGGGTTTGATAAACATTTACATTTGGTATTTGTCATTTGCTTGTGTTTGAGATCCTTCCGACTGTTAGCAGAATTTGGGACTGGTTGCTTTGTTTTGGGCTGGTATATCTTTTATCGTTTGGCTTTATTACTCCTTGGAAAGTATCTTTTCAAAACCACAACCTCTGCCAGCTAGTACAAGGGCAAGAAAAATTTGAGAACTCCACCACCTGGAAGTTGTCCACCAAGCCACACGCCATCCTGACTTGGAAATATTTTGCCATTCTTCACCGACGCTGGATCAAACTCCTGTAACTCTCCTGAAAATCATTGTAGTTATAACCACATGTCAAGGACTGTCGCAGTCCATGAACGCACCACTTTCTCAAAGACAATTATGGAGGGCAAATAATTGTTGGCTCAGCCTGTTAAACCCTCATCCCTTGAAAGAATAAAATCAAAATTCTCATGACCTATATGTGCAATGTTGTTTAATAACTGACAAATGCCACACCCTCTAAAGCAAAAGAAAAATACTTTAATTAGATGTAAAATATTGTGCATGTCTTTCAAATTTCATGTATCGAATAAATTGAAATCATTTGTGCATTTAATTCTCGATAATGCTTAATTCTTTAATGTAATAGTACTGGAAAAGCTGGACCCAACCCATGTCTGATGTTAAAGCCAGCTAATGATTATTTAATTATATTTTAACCTATTTAATATCTGTTTTCTGTGGATAATTGCATATCATTCAACCAATTTAAAACAAACATTTGGCTGTAATAATAATAATAATAATAATAATAAACACTTTATTGATCCCCTCAGGGAAATTCAGATGTCCAGAAGCCCCCAACCAACAAACCCACAGATTCAAAACGAACGCAGACAGAAAATACATAGAATACAATGTGGACACTACCTGAGAGCAATAAATACTTAAAAAGACCAATAATTAACAATTAAAAATTAAAAATTGCAAAATGCATCCCCCTACAGCCTAGCGGTCCGAATTATAAAATCTAATGGCTGCAGGGTTGAAGGATCTCCTGAACCGCTCCGTTCTATAAGGCAGGGAGAGGAGCCGGTTGTTGTTCCGAGTGCTCTTTTGACTCTCCAGAATTATATGGAGGGGATGCCCGGGGTTTTTCAGGATGACCTGCACCTTGTGCCTCATACGCCTCTCAAGCACATCCATCCCAGAGTCTACTCTCCCCTCCAGCACTCAGCTAGCTCGTTTAACCAGTTTGACCAGCTTCTTGTTGTTTTTTGCACTAATGCTGTTGCTCCAACAGACAACAGCGTAGAAAATAACACTTGCAACCACAGTGTTGTAAAACATGTGCAGCATATCATTACACACATTGAAGGATTTGAGCCTTCTGAGGAAAAAGAGTCTGCTCTGGCCTTTTTTGTAGAGGGAGTCAGTTGACAGACCAGTCCAGTTTGTTATCAAGGTGCACTCCAAGGTATTTATATGTCTGCACCACCTCAATGTCAGCCCCTGCAGCGTTGACCGGCTGAAGGGGGAGCTTGGACCTGCCAAAGTTAACCACCATCTCTTTAGTCTTAGTTGTGTTCAGGATGAGACAGTTCTCTTCACTCCAAGCAAAAAAGGAACTAGTCAAGTTCCTGTATTCCTCCTCCTGCCCGTTCCTTACACATGCCACAATCGCTGTATCATCTGAATATTTCTGTACGTGGCATGTGTCAGACTTATAGTTAAAGTCTGCTGTATACAGGGTGAAGAGGAACGGGGCCAGAACCGTTCCCTGTGGGGCTCCAACATTGCACACCACCGTGCCAGAGACACTGTCCCCCAGCTTGACAAACTGTGGTCGACCCGTCAGGTAGTCGTATATCCAGGAGATAAATGTGGAATCCACCCCCATCTTCTTAAGCTTGTCATTCAGAAGCTTGGTGGTTGGATGGTGTTGAACGCACTTGAGAAGTCGAAGAACATAATCCTCACATAGCCATCGGGTTTGTCCAAAAAGGAGTAGATCCGGTGCAGCATGTAGAGGACTGCGTCATCCACCCCAATGTTCTCCTGGTATGCAAACTGTAGTGGGTCGAGTGCGTGCTGGACTTGTGGTCTCAGGAGACGAATGAGTAGCCGCTCCATTGTTTTCATGATATGTGATGTAAGGGCCACCGGTCTGTAGTCGTTGATCTCGGTCGGCCGCCCTGCTTTGGGAACCGGAACGAGACATGATGTTTTCCACAGACCTGGTACCCTCCCTGACTGGAGGCTCAGGTTGAAAATGGTCTGGAGCGGCTCCGCCAGCTGAGCCGCACAGTCTTTTAGTAGCCTGGGACATACACCATCAGGGCCAGCTGCTTTACCAGGGCGCAACCTCCTCAGCTCAGCTCTCACCTCGTCCGCCGTGAAGAACAGTTGAGGAGATGCCGGCATAGGAGGTGCTGCAGCTGTGGTGTTGGGGGGGCTGCCTCGTGGAGGTGATGGTGGGGGAGAGGCTGCACCTGTAGAGGTGGGAGGGGATACCAGATCAAACCTGTTATAGAACAGGTTAAACTCATTGGCCTTATCCACGTCTCCTGACGGCTGGCTTCTCTTCTCCTTGAAGCCAGTGATGGTCTTCATTCCTCTCCACATCTCTTTGATGTTGTTGTACTGCAGTTTCTTCTCCAGCTTCCTTTTATAGTCCCCTTTTGCCTGCTTCATACTCCTTTTCAAGTGGTGCTGTACCCTCTTGAATTTTTCCCGATCACCAACCTTGAAAGCCTCCTTTTTCTCGTTTAGGAGGCTCTTGATGTTGCTTGTAATCCAAGGTTTGTTATTGGGAAAGCAACAAACAGTTCTTACTGGCACAACAACATCCCTACAGAAGTTGATGTAGTCCGTTATGCATCCAGCCATCCTGTCGATGTCCATACAGCTGTTTAATTCCTGTGGCTCCATCAGTATGTCCCAGTCTGTGCATTGAAAGCAGTCCCTCAGTGATTCACTGGCCTCTGGTGTCCACTTTCTGAAAGACCTGGTGGTTGTAGGCTGTCTCAGTACACAGGGTTTGTAAGAAGGCCTTAGATAAACCAGGTTGTGATCTGATTTGCCAAGCGGTGGAAAGGCTAAGACACTATAGGCCTCCTTGACATTGACATAGCACGAGTCCAGTGTCTTATTGTGCCTTGTGGGACAGTCAACATACTGTGAGAAGCCTGACAAGTGGGGGCTGATGTTCACATGATTGAAGTCCCCTGATAAGGCAATGAATACGTCCGGGTGTCGGGTCTGTAATCTCGCGACAGTCTCTTGGATGACGTCACATGCGACTACAGGCTCCGCTCGAGGAGGAATGTAAACAATAATGGCGACGATGTGGGAGAACTCCCTCGGTACATAATAAGGTCTCAGTCCAACCGCCAGGAGCTCAATATCCCGACAACAGATCTTATCTTTCACAGTTATGTGACCTGGATTACACCATCTATTGTTCACAAGCAGAGCAAGTCCCCCACCTTTGATCTTCCCACTCGCCTTCGGGTCTCTATCTGCTCGTACCGTAGTGAAGCCGGGGAGATCCACACAGGAATCCGGGATGATGTCCATCAGCCACGTCTCGGTAAAACACATGAGACTGCACTCACGGTAGACCCGTTGGTTCTTCATAAGGGCCTCCAACTCCTCACACTTGTTAGGGAATGAGTTGACGTTCCCCATAAGGATCGATGGCAGAAACGGCTTGTATCTCCACCTCCAGGCCCTTAGCCTGGCACCTGCACGGCAACCACGGAACGGCTTCTTCAGCTCAGACGGAATATGGTGTTTTATTCCGTAAGCTGTCCGTCGCCACATAAGGAGTTCATCCCTCCTATACGCGACTCTACACATGCTGTGTAAAAATTACTGCACAGCAGCAGCGGCAGCAGCCAACGCACAAAACACACTAAAGCACTAAAGCACTAAACAAAACTCTGAGCTACAAGGACTTGTATCCAAGTCCTTGTCCTTGTCCTTCACAAAAACTAAACAAAACTAAATAAAACACTAAACAAAACACACTAAAACGCTAAAACACTAAAACAAAACTCGTAGCTACAAGGACTTGCTGCCTCTCAGTTCGGCGCATGCGTACTCGATGTTAGTTGCGTTTGTTAACTAGATTTCATTGCAACTTCCTGATTAAGCCCAGAAGATTTTGATCTCCATTCCTTCCATTGGTTTCCCAATGTTGCCTGGGGTAAAAAAGGAAATTGTGGAGCTGGCATCACATTCAGGAATGTCTTGTCTGCATGATGTAAAAAGCCTCTCAATTGAACGTCTTGTCTGACAATCCAGTTAATGGTCTACGGAGGTGACTCCTCAACGAGCTTAATAGGCAGGTGGACATATTTCATGGTCAGGTTCCCATGGCCATAATTGCACTTTGGGTCATCTAGTATTTTGCAAGTTGTCACAACCTCCATCTCTTGTGAGGTTTTCGATGAGCGATGTCCTCCAGTATAGATGAGGCCAATGATTACCCCCTGTAGTGTCAACAATGAAGTATTCTTGCATTGGTATGTCTAAATGACCCTTCCACCAGGCAAATGGGTTTGTCCTTAAATCGCAGGTATTGGGTGCTGTTTCTCAGAATAGTTGTAATGATTTTAAACAGCTTTATGATGCTTTTTCCAGGCTTCAGGCAGTGTTAACGATGGCTAGTTTAGTTTAGCTATACAGCACGGAATCAGGCCCTTGGGCCCACTGACTCCACACTGGACCACTGGTTACCTGTTCACACTAGTTCTAGGTTACCCCACTTTCACATCTATTCCTTACACACTCAGGGGCAATTTATAGAGGCCAATTAACTCACAAATCTGCACGTCTTTGGGGTGTGAGAGGAAACCTGGCGTAAACCCACACAGTCACAGGGAGAATTTGCAAACTCCACACAGGCTTTCACATAGTCATGATCAAACCTATGTCTCTGGTGCTGTGAGGCAGTAGCTCTACCAGCTGCGCTGCCATGCCGCCCTAGTTATGAGTCTGGATCAGGAACATCAAAACATGGTTTACATCCCTTCCAGCAAGCATCACATAGAGTGTGTCTTAAATATACCATCTTGTCCAAACATGATATAGCCCAAGAAATCTTCCCATGATTATTGGTGGGCGAGATCATAAACAATAACTATTATCTAGATAAAGAAAAAGATGAAGGCTGGAAATTCTTTGACAAATTACTCTCTTCCCATTGACCCAAAAATCTTCTATCATCTAAAAATCTCCACTCAACATTGTGATTGTATTAACCACTTGTCTGATTGTTGCTGTTGCAATAAAATCTGAAGCTTGATGTTATCCATGGTAAAATAATTCTACGGTAGATGGTGCTGCTGCCAGTGAACCCGATATCTGTTCCTTCAAGTACCATCACATGTGTGAGTAGAGGTTGTGCAATTCGGGTGTTACCCGCAGCGATTGGCAACATGTTCTTCCTCTAAAAGCTTACCGTTAAGAAAAAGATGGGTCACACTGTTGTGAAGAAGCACAGGTGACTGTTTTCCTTTAATTTGCACAGCATCATGGCTATTTCATCATGATTGTATCAAAAGCCTGGGCCTCTCTGGTCACAAACAGCATTGGCTCAAGGATTAAAATCATACATACATACATATACACCACAGCATCTTGAAGTCTCTGTAAAGCACTCACTAATCAGCTACCTTCTATAATCACATGAACTTCAAACTGACTCAACTGCTTGTTTTAACAGATCCACTGGTAATCCATTGCTCAAAAGTGAAATATTTTGGATGGATAAGAAATACTGCATATTACTGGGATTGACAACTAAAATAGTGACTGAATTTAAAATGTTGCATTGATGGTTGTGGTGCACAATCTCTGAAGTGAACCAATAGAGTTCTTTATGTTACAGAAAGATGGTTTTGTTAGCAGTTCGTGTATCAATCAGTTGCTGGTCAAAGGCAACCACACTTGATCTGTGCTATTTTATTTGGGTTAAAATAGCCAGACAAATACGGATACTTGGGATTTAGCAACTGGATTTGATGCTTAGTTTTCAGTGTTAGTCATTGTTTTCTAATTCCAAATTTTATTCTTTCATCTCCTTAGAATGTCATCAGAGGACAAAAGTGTGGAGGCATCTGACCTAGGACCGCCACCTCTTTCTGTCGCCCTCGCGGCTGTTCCTGTTGGCAGCCCTGTAAATAATGACAAACGGCCACGGGGCCGACCTCGCAAAGATGGCACAACTCCTCTACAGAAGAAAAAGAAGTAAGTGTTATTTGAAAATTTGTAAATTAAGTTGCATTGGTTGTGTTCAGATGTTACCAAGCAGCTACTGTACTCCGTATGATGGTTCTCCGAAATCTGCATCTGATATCTTGAGATTTGCTAATGCCTAAAACGCATCAGCTTTCAGGAACACTGTTTTATTTTAAACCCGTTTGGTTTGTGTACTTGGTTCATGGAACAGATGGCCTGGCATGGTTAGGATAATATATTTGATGCTCCCTCAACATCTTTATTGTTTTTGGAAATACAATGATCTTCTGCTACAAAGCCTTTTCTCTTTGCGGCATGTTAAAATCGGCATGGTTTTGAATCTTGTCTGAATTCAAATGTATGTGGACTACTAACTATTTTAATAGGTCAGTTTAAGATTACTTTCTATCAGATGAAGGTGCAAGCCAGAAATGTGAAAGAACTTCAATTGCCTGGATAAGTGTAACTCCAGTAGCACTCAAACGTAACACCCTCCTGGACAAAACAGCCGATTATTGATATCTCATCCACCACTGTAAACATTGACTCTGTCTACCAGGCATGAGGTGTGCATCATTTGTTTCCCCAAGATATATGTAATATTTACACTTAGCATTATGTAAATATCCTCTAATTTCACCCTTGTCACTCATTTAGTACAGTGCTTACATATAATCCAAAAAATAATATTTAAAGCGGTTGACTAATTTCAGCATTTTTTTTCATCCACTCAAATTGTTCTAATTATGCCATCACTAGTACCAGAAATGCATTCATTTGTAGTAATGCATTCACTCACAAAACCAAAACATTTGGCTGAGTGTTTTTTAAGCAGTTGGAGTGGAAGCTGTCTGAAATATCTACACTTGCCATTCGGAAAATTCTTCTTAAATTTAAGACGGAAAGTCTTTTATGTAAACTTCCTCCAAATTAATGTAGAAATGCAAAATAATCATAGATGCTGGAAATCTGAAATAAATGTTGGGAAGGTGTGGCAGAATCTGTTCAAATTTGTGGCGTTCATCATCGTTCATTCCCTCCAAGCTGGCTGCCAAGCTCACAGAATTGGTTTTCTGCACATCCCATCTTCGCCTTACTCATCAACAGACCACAATCTGTTCATGATCAATGAAACCATCATCAATGAAGCACCTCCAAGGTGTGTGCTCAGCCCCTGCTCGACTCACTGTATGCTGACAACTAAGTAGCCGGACGCAGTTCGAACTCTATCTTGAAGTTCGCTGACGACATCATCACTGTTGGACGAATTACAGATGACGATGAGTCAGAATATAGGAGAGAGATCGATCAACTGAATAAATGGTGCCAGACCAACAACCTCACTCTTAATGTCAATAAGACCAAGGGACTGATTGTGGGTATTGGAAGAGCAAGGACAGGGACCCAAAAACCTGTCTTCATTGACGAGACGCTAGTGTGGAGTCAAAAGCTTCAAACTCATGGGAATGCATGTCTCTGAAGGTCTATCCTGGACCCAGCACATTGATGCAATTATAAAGATAGCCCATCTCCACTTCCTGGGAAGATTGAGGAGATTTGGTATGTCAACGAATACTCTTAAACTTGTACAGGTGTGCAGTGGAGAGAATATTGACTGCATCATGGCTTGGTTTGCCAACTTGAATGGCAAGGGATGAAAAAGATTGCAAAAAGTGGTGAATACTGCCCAGTCTATCACGGATACTGACCTCCCCACCATCGAAGGTATCTACAAGAGTCGCTGCCTCAAAAAAGGCAGCAAGAACTATCATAGACCCACTCCACCCTGGCCACACATTCATGTCATCGGGAGTATGGTATGGGAGCCTGTAAACTGGAACATCCAGGTTCAGGAGCAGCTTCTTGCCTACAACCACCAGGCTATTAAACACTACAACCTCCAAATAGGATCCAAGCTACATACTCGGGGGCATTATTTTTGACTTTGCACTATTATTGCTTTTGTTTTTAAATTTTGTTTATTTGGTGTTTTACAGAGTATTATGTTTACATATCTGTGGTGTTGCTGCAAGTAAGAATTTCATTGTTCCGTTTTGGGACATTTGACAATAAACACTCTTGAAATGAAAATTGACTTAATGTTTCCGGTCTTTCTACCAAAAAACTGCTAACTTGAAATGTTACCTAATTTTCCATCTCTAGAGCTGCTGCCTGATCTGTTGAGTATTTCTTGATTTTCCTTATTATTGTGGTTTATAAGTCTGGCTGAAATTAACTTCTTAATTGCATTCCTAACTCAAACTATGATTAGAAATTTGTTTTGACATCCTATTAATGTTTTGTTGGGCAGTCTGTCTGCAAATATATAGTGTGGGTAAGAGGGAGGTGGTCAAAATGGGATCTGAGAGGTAAATATTTCACGGGGGAAAACTGGAATGAGTTGCCAGAGGAAGTGATGGAGGTAGAATGGTAACAATGGTTAAGACATTTGGAAAAGTACATGAATGAGCAAAGCATAGAGCGATATAAAATTAATGCAGGGAAGTGCGATTGATGTAGATAGGTATGATTGTTGGCATAGATGCAGTGGGACGAAGCACCTGTTAATATGCTGTACAACTCAACTAAGACTGGAAAATTGAGTATTGTTAGGAAAAGAACCAAGGTTCGTGTGATCTCGTAACTTTATTTGGAAAATAAAATGAACAATTACAGTCTCAGTGTAGAGAAATCAAGAACCAGATGATATACAGTGGCTTGCAAAAGTTTGTCACGTTACAACCACATTTTGTCACGTTACAACCACAAACATAAATGTATTTTATTGGGATTTTATGTGATAGACCAACACATAGTGGCGCATAATTGTGAAGTGGAAGGAAAATGATACATGGTTTTCAAATTTTTTTACAAATAAAAAACTGAAAAGTGTGGCGTGCAAAAGTATTCAGCCCCCTTTACTTTGATACCCCTAAATAAAATCCAGTGCAACCAATTGCCTTCAGAAGTCACCTAATTAGTAAATAGAGTCCACTTGTGTGTAATCTAATCTCAGTATAAATACAGCTGTTCTGTGAAGGCCTCAGAGGTTTGTTAGAGAACATTAGTGAACAAACAACATCATGAAGCCCAAGGAACACACCAGACAGGTCAGGGATAAAGTTGTGGAGAAGTTTAAAGCAGGGTTAGGTTATAAAAAAAATATCCCAAGCTTTGAACATCTCACGGAGCACTGTTCAATCCATCATCTGAAAATGGAAAGAGTATGGCACAACTGCAAACCTACCAAGACATGGCCGTCCACCTAAACTGACAGGCCGGGCAAGGAGAGCATTGATCAGAGAAGCAGCCAAGGTAACTTTGGAGGAACTGCAGAGATCCACAGCTCAGGTGGGAGAATCTGTCCACAGGACAACTATTAGTCGTGCACTCCACAAATCGGGCCTTTATGGAAGAGTGGCAAGAAGAAAGCCATTGTTGAAAAAAAGCCATAAGAAATCCCGTTTGCAGTTTGCCACAAGCCATGTGGGGGACACAGCAAACATGTGGAGGAAGGTGCTCTGGTCAGTAGAGACCAAAATTGAAGTTTTTGGCCTAAATGCAAAACGCTATGTGTGGCGGAAAACTAACACTGCACGTCACCCTGAACACACCATCCCCACTGTGAAACATGGTGGTGGCAGCATCATGCTGTGGGATGCTTTTCTTCAGCAGGGACAGGGAAGCTGGTCAGAGTTGATGGGAAGATGGATGGAGCCAAATACAGGGCAATCTTGGAAGAAAACCTGTTATAGAGTCTGCAAAAGACTTGAGACTGGGGCGGAGGTTCACCTTCCAGCAGGACAATGACCCTAAACATACAGCCAGAGCTACAATGGAATGGTTTAGATCAAAGCATATTCATGTGTTAGAATGGCCCAGTCAAAGTCCAGACCTAAATCCAATTGAGAATCTCTGGCAGGACTTGAAAATTGCTGTTCACAGACGCTCTCCATCCAATCTGACTGAGCTTGAGCTATTTTGCAAAGAAGAATGGGCAAAAATGTCAGTCTCTAGATGTGCAAAGCTGGTAGAGACATACCCCAAAAGACTTGCAGCTGTAATTGCAGCGAAAGGTGGTTCTACAAAGTATTGACTCAGGGGGGCTGAATACTTTTGCACGCCACACTTTTCAGTTTTTTATTTGTAAAAAAATTTGAAAACCATGTATCATTTTCCTTCCATTTCACAATTATGCACCACTTTGTGTTGGTCTATCACATAAAATCCCAATAAAATACATTTACGTTTGTGGTTGTAACGTGACAAAATGTGGAAAAGTTCAAGGGGTATGAATACTTTTGCAAGCCACTGTAGGTTTAAGGTGAGAGGGGCAAGATTTAATAGGGACGAAAGGAAACGTTTTAACTCCAAGGATGGTGGGTACGTGGTACGAGCTGCCAGCGGAGGTAGTTGTGGCGGGTACCATAAACAGCATTTAAAAGACATTTAGACAGGTACATGGATAGGAAAGGTTTAGAGAGACATATGGGCCAAATGCAGGTTGATGGAACTATCTTAGATGCAGCATTTTGGTTGGCATGTGTGAGTCACAGTACCCACCATAATGTTTGGGACAAAGATCCATCATTTAGTTATTTGCCTCGGTACTCCACAATTTGAGATTTGTAATAGAAAAAAAAAATCACATGTGGTTAAAGTGCACATTGTCAGATTTTAATAAAGGCTATTTTTATACATTTTGGTTTCACCATGTAGAAATTACAGCAGTGTTTATACATGGTCCCCCCATTTCAGGGCACCATAGTATTTGGGACACAGCGATGTCATGTAATTGAAAGTAGTTATGTTTAGTATTTTGTTGCATATCCTCTGCATGCAATGACTGGTTGAGGTCTGCAATTCATGGACATCACCAGTTGCTGGGTGTCTTCTCTGGTGATGCTCTGCCAGGCCTGTATTGCAGCCATCTTTAGCTTATGCTTGTTTTGGGGGAAAGTCCCCTTCAGTTTCCTCTTCAGCATATAAAAGGCATGCTGAATTGGGTTCAGATCGGGTGATTGACAAGGATTTACAATTTTTTAGCTTTGAAAATCCTCCTTTGTTACTTTAGCAGTATGTTTGGGATCATTGTCTTGCTGTAGAATGAACCGCCAGCCAATGAGGTTTGAGGCATTTATTTGAACTTGAGCATATAGGATGTGTCGATACACATCAGAATTCATTATGCTTCTACCATCAGCAGTTGTATCATCAATGAAGATAAGTGAGCCAGTACCTACAGCAGCCATACATGCCCAGGCCATAACACCCCCACCACTGTGTTTCACGGATGAGGTGGTATGCTTTGGATCTTGGGCAGTTTCTTCTCTCCTCCATACTTTGCTCTTGCCATCACTCTGATATAAGTTAATCTTCGTCTCATCTGTCCACAAGACCTTTTTCCAGAACTGTGGTTGCTCTTTTAAGTACTTCTTGGCAAACTGTAACCCGGCCATCCTATTTTTGCGGCTAACCAGTGGTTTGCATTAGCAGTGTAGCCTCTGTATTTCTGATCATGAAGTCTTCTGCGGACAGTGGTCATTGACAAATCCACATCTGATTCCTGAAGAGTGTTTCTGATCTGTCGGACAGGTGTTTGGGGATTTTTCTTTATTATAGAGAGAATTCTGTCATCAGCTGTGGAGGTCTTCTTTGACCTGCTGCCCTTTGCAATTAGTAAGCTCACCAGTGCTCTCTTTCTTCTTAATGATGTTCCAAACAGTTGATTTTGGTAAGGCTAAGGTTTGGCTGATGTCTCTAACAGTTTTATTCTTGTTTCTCAGTCTCAAAATGGCTTCTTTGACTTTCATTGGCACAACTTTGGTCCACCTGTTGATAAACAGCAATAAAAGTGTCCAAAGGTGATGGAAAGACTGGTGGAAAGACTAGGTGCTGAGAGCTCTCTTATATCTGCATTAAAGAGGCATTTAAACACACCGGAGCAATTACAAACACATGTGAAGCCATGTGTCCCAAACATTATGGTGCTCTGAAATGGGGGGTCTATGTATAAACACAGCTGTAATTTCTACATGGTGAAACCAAAATGTATAAAAATACCCTTTAATAAAATCTGACAATGTGCACATTAACCACATGTGATTTTTTCTATTACAAATCTCAAATTGTGGAGTACAGAGGCAAATAAATAAATGACGGGTCTTTGTCCCAAACATTATGGAGGGCACTGTAGGTCGAAGAGCCAGTTTCCATGCTGGATGTCTCTATTAGCTCAATAAATATATTAGTAGTTTCAAAAAATCTGTTTGTTGCAGTACTTTGGGGTACAGCACACATTATGGTTTTGAGTAAAGATCCTTTGCATTGCATGTTCAGACATAAATGCTTACTATTAATATAAGGCATTCAATTCTTTCATTCAGTTGATTTGGAAGTATTTTATGGGTGCTCTTGCTGTATTTCTGCTTTTCATTAATTATCTCACAGTACAAATTGAATAAGCCATTTGCTGGCTTTAATTTAATTTATGCAGTAAACATTTTCGGGTGTTCTGAATGCATCAGTTTGGTTTGTATTGTTTAGTACTGCACATCTATGACTGTTGGACAAACACATGCCAAATTAATCCCAAAACATATTGTCATATTTGCAGTGTTATTTCCTACCTATCTTTGTAATAAGCAAATTTAGCAATCAGATTGTAAGAATTTGAAGACTTAGTACCGATTCCTGTAGTACAATACTTGTATACATCTTGCCAACCGCTAAAAGATCCATTTTGCATACTTAGTTCTGTGTTAGCCAACAATCGTCTGTCCGCACAAATGTTATCTGCTACACCATAAGCTTTCAATTTCTGTAACATCATTTGATGCTGCCCCTTTTTAAATTCTTTCTGAAAGTCTAAATATAGTATTTCCCCATTTTCTACAGTACATGTTACTACTTAAATGGACACCATTAAATTGTTCATAAATGATCTCCCTTTAAAAAAAAACATGTTGTTGCCTGATTACCTTGGATATCTTTTAAGTGCCTGCTTTAACATCTTTAATAATAGCCTCCAACAGTTTTCTTATGACAGCTGGTGAGTTAATTGGCCTGTAGTTTCCTGCTTTCTGTGTCCCTCCCATTTTGGTAAATAGAGAATGTAATAACTGCTTTACTCAATCTAATAGCACCTCCCCCAAATGTAAGGAATTTTTTTGAAAATTAAAACCAAAGCATCAACTGTGAAATTAAAACATAATGCTGGAAATACTAATCAGGCGGTATGTGTGGTGAGAGAAACCGAACAAATGTTTCAGGTCAGTGACCCAGGTTAGAACCAACTCTTCATTGATCACCTCTTTTTTAAGACCCTGGAATGAAGTCCATCATGACCCAGTGGAGTTGCTGAGTCAAGTTAAGTTGAGTTGAGTTTATTGTCATATGCATAAGTATGTTCAAGAGTCAATAGTGTTTAATTGTCATGTGCCAGGAGCGGAATAATGAAACATTTTCTTGCTTCAGATTTACATGCCATTAGGTGAAATAACACAAAATACAAATATACAATAATCAATTATACAATAAATTAATAATCAATAATACAAGGCAACCAGATCATAACAGTGCAAAACCAAAGTACGTAGTATAACAAAAACAAAGTCCATCGTGGATTGTTGCTGAGGCAGGGTGGTGTTTAGGGTTGTGCCGTGTAGTTCAATAGCCTGATGGTTGCTGGGTAGAAGCTGCTCTTGAACTTTGGAGGTCATGGTGCTCGGGCTCGTATACCACTTTCCCATTGGTAGCAGTGAGAGGAGAGCATGGCCAGGGTGGTGTGGTCTTTCATATTAGCTGCCTCCTTGTGGCAGCACTTCCTGTAGATCCCTTCAATAGCGGGGAGGTCAATACCTGTGATGGTTCTGGCAAAATCCACCCCTTTTTGCAACTTCCTCTGTCCAGGAGTTACCTAATCAGGCCTAACCAGATGAAGTAGTAATGAAAATCTTGACTGCTGCAGCATCTCAAGCACATAGACTTGGACAACACTCAGAAACATGAAGATTATACATAAATCGTATACAAATTCTGCCAATCAGTGAAAAGATAGACGTTGTGGAAAAAAATATTAGTGCAAAACATAATTAGAAAACAAGTCCATGGTAAAGCAAGGCATGGTATGTAGTGTTTTTTAGCCAAGTAGGATTAGGGTTGTACATATCAGTTCAGGAACCTGATGGGTGTAAAAAATAGCTGTTCCTAAACTTGATGGAGTTGGACTTCAGACCGAGTTAACTTTTTTGACCTTGTTTCTCCACTTGTTTTCTACTTCCATCCAATTTCAGGCTAATAACTATTTTGCAATATGACTATATGATGGCTGATATGTTTGTACCTCACCTCCTTTCCCAACTCTTTCCCCCTTCTCTGCAACCCCCCCCCCCCAGAACTGCTAGAAATATTCACAAGGCACACACTATCTTGGAAGAAGGAAATAGTTAATATTTCGGATTTGATGTTTCATCAGAACCTGTGACAGAACAAAGTTGAAAGAAAAGGGATTGGTGGAGGAAAGTACAGTAGGGAAGGGGATGCTGTCGGAAGGAGGTAGAAGAGATAAATGCTAAATGAGTGCAAGCCAAAAATAGGTGGTAAACAAATGTGAACCTTGCAAACGGCCAAAAGTGGGGGTAAATGGCAATATTAGGATAATTTTGTGAAATTATTTTTACTAAATTTGAGATATTGTAATGTGCCTTGTTGGAAGGCAAGATATTGTCTCCCAAGATTTGAGATATTGTAATGTGCCTTGTTGGAAGGCAAGATGTTATCTCCCAAGATTTGGTGGATTACTGCAGGAGATCCACGGTCAGTGTGGGCTCAACAACAAATATAATGTCAGGCATACTCTGAAGCTGAACTGAAAAAAACATGAAAGAAAATTCACAAATTCCAACCCTACATATTCTACTTCTTCCCAAAATCAATCTAGCCTGTCCTCGTTTCATAGAAATATTTGTAACTCAGCTTTTATTTTTCTTCCTGTGTTTTCTTCCTGAATCCCTTTTTTCTGATGCCCTCATCGGTTCATGTTCTTGTGGTTCTAATTGTCTAAGTTTTACTACATTTTCCAATCTATCTACTGCTTCATCTCTCATCATGCCACCCCCAGATACTCCTTTTTTGATTTGAGGCCAAACCTGTCCCATCTGTCACCTGTATTCTCTGCCTGACTGAACATGTTCTCGTATTACAAAACTTTTTACTCTATTCCCTTGAAAGAAGGTGTTGCTCATGGGAATCTATTAATCCCAGTTTTTCACTGAATATGTGGAACCCCTTTGTTTTGTTTTTCTCACCTGTTTTTTTTATTATATTCTCGCTCTTTTGTTTGAATTTTGTCCATTTTGGAACTAGAAACATAGAAATTAGGTGCAGGAGTAGGCCATTCGGCCCTTCGAGCCTGCACCGCCATTCAATATGATCATGGCTGATCATCCAACTCAGTATCCCGTACCTGCCTTCTCTCCATACCCTCTGATCCCCTTAGCCACAAGGGCCACATCTAACTCCCTCTTAAATATAGCCAATGAACTGGCCTCGACTACCCTCTGTGGCAGGGAGTTCCAGAGATTCACCACTCTCTGTGAGAAAAAAGTTCTTCTCATCTCGGTTTTAAAGGATTTCCCCCTTATCCTTAAGCTGTGACCCCTTGTCCTGGACTTCCCCAACATCGGGAGCAATCTTCCTGCATCTAGCCTGTCCAACCCCTTAAGAATTTTGTAAGTTTCTATAAGATCCCCTCTCAATCTCCTAAATTCTAGAGAGTATAAACCAAGTCTATCCAGTCTTTCTTCATAAGACAGTCCTGACATCCCAGGAATCAGTCTGGTGAACCTTCTCTGCACTCCCTCTATGGCAATAATGTCCTTCCTCAGATTTGGAGACCAAAACTGTACGCAATACTCCAGGTGTGGTCTCACCAAGACCCTGTACAACTGCAGTAGAACCTCCCTGCTCCTATACTCAAATCCTTTTGCTATGAAAGCTAACATACCATTCGCTTTCTTCACTGCCTGCTGCACCTGCATGCCCACTTTCAATGACTGGTGTACCATGACACCCAGGTCTCGCTGCATCTCCCCTTTTCCTAGTCGGCCACCATTTAGATAATATGGTGCTAATTAAAGTTGCTTTGATTTAGTCTTTTTTTGCATGAGCCCACCTAACTTTTATTTTTCCTTCATGACCATCCTCTTTTCACTTCCATTTTATTGATTAATATACACTGTAGGTCCGCAGATTCTCAACACAACCTTGGTTGCATATCTTTATGCCTTGCTTCCTGAAAGGGCTATTTTCTATTCTCCCAATTTTGTATTATTGGATGTGCGCCAATGATTACAACTTCCGCATAAGTACCAGTGACCATCATTGACTTAACCCTCTGTTCCTTTTTCTGCATTTCTGCTTTCATGCTTCATGCTCCATTGTAAAGGTAGTCTTTGTTCTCGTCCTCCGTCCCAGCATTCTCCACTTTAAACTGATCATCTATTTGCCATTTCTGTCAACTCTAAAATGATTCCACCATCAAGCAGATCTCTCTTCCCTCTTCAGCCTTATGATATAGCCATTCTTTATACACTGTTTCTCTCTTCAGTTACTCCCAGCACTCTGGTTCTTTACAATATTTTTCCATGGTGGCACAGGAGATGCTATATTAGCCTTTCTAGTACGTCTCTCAGCCCAAAACGTTGCCTATTTCCTTCGCTCCATAGATGCTGCTGCACCCGCTGAGTTTCTCCAGCACTTTTGTCTACTTTCTAGTACGTCTTCTATTTTTGTTCCTACACCATGCTACTGTGCAGAGCCTTGAATACTGCCTTGTTGAAATATTGATTTAATTAAAGTTTTAGTTACTAATGCCTGGTTGTCTTTAGGTGATTGAGTGGAAATGGGTAGGGAGTGGAGACAGTAAGACAGTTAGGACGGAATCCAGATTACATGATTGGTTTGAGTCGTATCTCAATTTAATTTAAAAGAATGACAGAGTTTCTCTTGTAATTCTGTAATCCACACTCTTAAATTTTTGTTAGCTTCCTGTATTGGCCTCATCAAACTTAACCATAGACACATAGAAAGCAGGAGCAGAAGGACATAACATTCTTGAGTTTTCACTACGATCGCAGTGATCATCGGTCTCCAATGCTGTATTTTCTAGACTCAGTCCATACCTCTTGATTGTTTTGCGTATACAAAGTTAGCATTCTATCTTAAATATATTCAATGACTTCCCCTTTGCACCCCATTGCGGTAGCAAATTCCATAATTTCATCACCTTCTGGAGAAATGTCTTCACTTCTTGGACCTAAATTTCTTGTCCTGCAACCTGAGCCCGTGGCCCATATCCAATAGAAACATTCTCCCTGCACCCAATCTATCAAACCCTGCCAAATTTTGTTTCATTTAGACAACCCTCTTCTCTTCCCTCCCCCCCCCCCTCTCTCTATAAACTCAAGTGAACTCTGATACAGTCGACCTATCTTGATTGAATAGGGACCTTGGCCGTCTTTTTCATTAAGAAGGTAGTCCACGTCTGGAATGAGCTGCTGGAGGAAGCTTAGGTTTAGTTTAGTTTGTTATTGTCATGTGTACCGAGGTCCAGTGAAAAGCTTTTGTTGCGTGCTAGCCAGTCAAAGAAAATACAATACATAGTTACCAACAAGCCGTCCACAGTGCACAGATAAAGGACATAATATTTAGTGCAAGATAAAGCCTAATTAAAAATAGTTCAAAGGTTTCCAATGGGGTAGATGGAAGGTTAGGATTGCATTCTAGCTGACAAATGGTCTGATCAGTTGCCTGATAACAGCTGAGAAGAAACTATCCATGAATCTGGAAGTATGTGTTTTCAAACTTATGTACCTCTTGCCTGCTGGGAGATACAAGTGGATACAATTACAACTTTCAAAAGATATTTGGACAGATGTATGGATAGAAAGGGTTTAGAGGGATTTTGGCCAAATGCATGCAAATTAGATATAATGCCAATTTGGTTGGCATGGATAAATTGGGCTGAAGGGCCTGTGTCCTCGCTGCATGACTCAATTACGTTCTGACCTAACCTCTTCTCAACAGCAGTTCTGCTGTGCCAGGAGCAATGACTCAACATTCAACTGAGCATAGCAGCCTGTGGACTCAACATTAAGTTTATATAATGATTCGGTTATTGCAAATACACTTCTGTCTATATCCTGTATTAGTTTCTTGTCCCATCACCATTCTCTTTATCCGTATGCCGTAAGCTTATTTTAATTTCCCCAGCATTAACCGTTTGTTTCTGATAAAAGTTAATTGATCTGAAACTCTCCCTCTGTCCTCCTGACCATTTGCTGTATTTATCATAGTTAAGTTAGGTTTATTTTTTAATGTAGAAACCTAGTCTGCCCTTAAATTTAATATGGAACAATTGCATTTTGTGTATCAATGGAATCATATGAAGGTGCTTGATCAACATTGGAACGCAAATTGATGAAAATACTGCTAAAGGGAGGCTTTCATCGAGATGTTGAAGTTAATTACTGCATAGGTAGACACAAAATGCTGGAGTAACTCAGCGGGTGATGCAACATAACTGGAGAGAAAGGGTAACGTTTCAGGTCAAGACCCTTCTTCAGACTGATGGCGACATCATACCACATACCGTACCACAGCCACACTTGAAGTTAAAAATCTTGTCCAGAAACCCCACATTAACAAGTAATGATTCCTGTCTTCCCTTGAGCTTGGTTAAGAATTTTGGCGTGTAATGGGTTAAGTTTCAATTCATTCTGAGACCGTCGCCATGTGTCAGTTTTTGAATCCGGATCTTAAACTGATCCATGCCAGGATTTTTGCTCAGCCTTAGGGTCGGCACTATTTTTGCTAGCAGTGTTCCGCCCCCTCTTCATTTTAGTTGGATCATGAGGATAAGTTTTATTGCATTGGCTGGGGGTGGGGTATGGACCATTAAGATTGTGGATTTTTTTGTTGCCAGCGTAATATTTTAAATGGAAGTTACAACATACTCTGTGCAATTTCTTGTTTGTTTTTGGAAAACACTTTCATCTAATGGAGTTTACAATGAGCGCTGAATGCAGTTTCTCTACAAAAACCAAACAAGATATTTTCGATATATTTACAACTTTAGGAGTCAGTTACTGAACGATATTTATGACTTGTTCGTTAATTTCACTTTAAATGTCAGATTACAACTAAACAAACATTTGAAATGGGTCGCGATGAAAGGAGAGACGCGCGCAGTGGAGTATATAATGTGTAGTGATTTATGTTATCCCATCTTGCAGACCGTGGTGTGCATCTTCCCTCCGAATAGTGTTTACTGTGGGGCAGTGACAGTTGCTTTATCCTTCATTTGTCAGTAATCAATTGAAGTATAGTTGTATTAATTGTTCTTATAGCTGTAGTTATGTTTCGAGGTCAGAATAAAATGGTTTGAAAAAGTAATGGTTGTATCACAGAACTTGTAATAAAAAAATCACTTCCTGATTCTTGTGTAGAGGTTATATTTTTTACTGTAAGGAAATATTGAATCTGTTGTCCTGTCAGATTTAATGCATTAATTTTCAACTATATTGATTGTACATTAATGTACTTTTTTACATTTAGGTTTAAGCTATTAGATAACTGGTTAAATACTGAAATATGACAGGCCTATTAGCTCATATGATGTGTTACAAATCATTGAGGAGTAAATATTAAAGTATAAAACAATTGAAAGAAGCTTTGTCATTTATGCTCTTAGAAGCCACGTTGCCCAAATTCCACAATGGGCTGCATCTAAGTGCCATTGACACTTGCCCTTGGGTGTTTGATAGGTATACGTGCATTTCATTTGGGTACTGAGGTTCCAAAGATAATGGGATATGTGACTGAAAGATAGGACTAAGAAGTAGACTTTACAAGCAGCTTGAGGAGAGGTGAAGCTATCAGTGGAATGGGTTGAGGATTTATGGCCAGAAATGGAGAAGTGGAAAGTTCTCTGGAGGTTGTGGACTGGAGCACACTGGAATGAGATGGGGGTCAGGCCTTAGAAGAACTTGTAGGCACATTAAAATGGTTTAATCAGAAGGCTTTTTAAGGCTTTGCACATTTAAAATGTTGAATTTAGCAACAAGAAAAAATATACACAAATCTTTGTGCACCTGCGAAATCATCCAGAGGAATTAGCACCTTCAATTGAGGAAGATATTGTAAAGAACAAACAATATCAATGCATGGATAGGACAGGTTTGAAGGGTTATGGATCAAGCGCAGGCAAATGGGACTAGGGTAGCTGGGACATTGTTGGCCGGTGTGGGCGAGTTGGGCCGAAGGGCCTGTTTCCACTCTCCTTGCGAATGAAACATAACTAAACCAACGGAACAGTTAGATCTCAAGCCGGGTGTTGAGCAGCCAGGTTGTTATCTGCCAGGCCCTGAGCTCCATTTGGTGGGTGGTAGAGCGGGCACTCAGAGATGACGTAGTTGGCTGTCTGTTGTTCTGCTCCGCATTCACAGCCTGGGCTCTGGCGGAGCCCCCATCTCCACATGCTGGCATTGAAACGCATTAAAAACCCACACTGTATTAATCTATGAACCTATGACAACAAAGGGGGAAATTAAATAGGATTTAAGACACTCCATTGTATTAGGGTGTGATTAATGCTTACAGTAAGAGTCTGGCCAAACTCGTTCATGCCAACCAAGATGCTCTATCTAAGCTAGTATATGACCATAGCCCTCTAAACCTTTCCTATCAATATGCCTGTCCAAGTGTCTTTTAAATGTTGTCATTATACATAAACTTCCTTCCCTGGTAGCTTATTCCATATACCCACCAACCTCTGAGTGAAAAGTTGCCCTTCAGGGCCCCTCAGTCTTTTCCCTCTCACCTTAGACCCATGTCCTCTGGTTTTTGATTCTCCCACTCTGGGTAAAAGACTCTGTGAATTCACCCTGTTAATTTGCCTCATGATTTTATACACCTCTATAAGATCACTCCTTTGTCTCCTGTGCTCTCAGGAATAAAGTGCTGGCTTGCCCAATCACACTCTATAGCGAGACCAGGAGAACAAAGAGGGGCCATTGGGACTACATTTGACACTTTCT
This sequence comes from Amblyraja radiata, assembly GCF_010909765.2. Taxonomy (NCBI): domain Eukaryota; kingdom Metazoa; phylum Chordata; class Chondrichthyes; order Rajiformes; family Rajidae; genus Amblyraja; species Amblyraja radiata. The sequence goes on along the minus strand of NC_045957.1, from coordinate 27,822,996 downwards.
AACACTTTGCATACTTTGTGAATGGTCTGCAAAAAACAAAGAAAGTATCAATCAATCAATTTTTAAGCTTGCAGTAACAAAAAACGTTTTTAACTGTTAAAAAAAAATGTAGCAGATTAGGCCTCGTCTTTGGAAGGAGAAACGGAGTTGACGTTTATGGAAGTCTAGACCAAGGGCAGACCCGTTGGGCCTGCTCCCCAATGCAAGATTCCACCACTCACCCGTTCCCCCAACGCAAGCCGTTCCCCCAACGCAATATTGCACCACTCACGCATAACCACCAACTGCACAGGCGCGGCTCATTTCTCCTCATCCCCCAGCACTCCCTCCTCCTCCTCCTCTTTACCCTCCCTCTTCAATCCCTTGAGAGGGAGGGGTGATAGAGAGGGAGGGGTGATAGAGAGGGAGGGGTGGTAGAGAGGGAGGGGGGTAGAGAGGGAGGGGGGGGGGGGGTAGAGGGGGAGGGGGGGGGGTAGAGAGGGAGGGGGTAGAGGGGGAGGGAGGGGAGGGTGTAGGGAGGATGGGAGTGAGGGTAGATAGAGGGGGTATCTCCCTCCACCCCTCCCCAACTCCATCCTCCACCCCTCCCTACCTCCCTCCTCCACCCCTCCCCACCTCCCTTGATATATCTCCATCAGGGCTTCTGCAATTTCTTCTCTAACTTCCCACAGCGTCCCCGGATATATTTGGTCAGGCTCGGGTGATTTATCTACATTTATATGCCTTAGGATGTCCAGCACCTACTTAACCATAATACTGTCCTCAAGACAATCACTTTTAACAATCTCAAATTCATCACTTTTGTTTGGATTACTCTGGCCTCTGTCTTGTTATGCATTGTGAAAGTCAGGTTCCTTGACTTCTTTGGTGCTTTTAACACCAACTGCTAGGGGGCAAACTGACGAAGATGTGGTTTTATGCTGCATTGGTGTCCTGGATTGCCAACTACCTGACTGGACAACTGCAATATGTCTGGCTACAGAACTGTGTCTCGGACATGGTAGTGAGCAATGCAGTGGCCCCACAGGGGACGGTCCTCTCTCCCTTCCTGTTCACCACCTACACCTCTGACTTCAGATATAACTCTGTGACTCCTGCCTCCTGCAGAAGTTTTCAGATGACTCTACAATTGTGGGCTGCATCAGTGAGGGGAGGGATGCTGAACACAGAGGTGTAGTCAACGACTTCGTTGAGTGGTGTGGGCTGAATCACCTGCAGTTCAACACTGACAAGGCTAAGGAGTTGGTGTTGGACTTTAGGAGGAGAGGAATACCCCTGTCCCCTGTCTCCAACAATGGTGTAGATGTGCAGTGTACCAAGGAGCACAAATACCTTGGAGTGTACCCGGACAGTAAACTGGACTGGTCCAGGAACGGTGAGACCCTGTACAAGAATTGACAGAGCCGCCTGTACCTTTTGAGAAGGCTCCGCTCCTTCAACGTCTGCAGTAAGATGCTGCAGATGTTCTACCAATCGGCGGTAGCCAGTGCCATCTTCTTCGCTGCCGTGTGCTGGGGCAGCAGAGCGAAGGCCGTGGACGCCAATAGAATTAACAAACTCATCAGGAAGGCTGGCTCCGTCCCGGGGGTGGCGTTCGATTCATTGGAGGTGGTCTTGGAGAGGAGGATGCTGGACAATACAGCTCACCCCCTCCATGACACACTGGTCAACCTGAGAAGTACCTTCAGCAATGGACTGGTCCCACCAAGATGCAGGACAGAACGCCACAGGAGATCCTTCTTCTCTGTGGCTATCAAACTGTACAACTCCTCCCCTTCTGTCATGGTCTCAACTGAGACTGTTTCCCCCCCCCCCCCCCCCCCAAATCTTTGTACGTACATCCCCAATCCGTTCCACTCCTCACTTTAATACCATCCTGGGATAAATTAAATTCTATCGCATCGTTTTGTTATCGCAACATTCTCCTTGAAAAGTACATCCTAAAAGTAGACAGGTTTTTGTTTTTGTGCTTTTGTTATGGCCTTGGCACTGCAGAGAGATGTTGATCAGGAAAAATATCAGCAACTGATGATGTGATCTTTGCCTCGTGATAGGTGACAAAATGGGGTATTGACGGACTTCTGGCTTAATTTTAAACATAGGAGCCATTTCTGATTTCTGTGCCTTTATCAGTCTGATCTTTTCAAACACTTAAATTGTAGTTTCTCTAAGGCGAGCCTGTGTCTATGAATAGTATTGCTACTCCTTTGGGTACATTTGTCAGATTCTGGATGAATCCATGTTATGTCTCATTCTCGAGTATGTATGTAACACAGTGGAATTTATTAAACTCTTATCTTTTGTGTCAGCTATACGTCCACACAAGATGATATTTCCTGTCCTTTGCCATGAAAAATATATTGATTTACCAAAAAGATGTTCTCATTTTCCCAGCATTTTATTTTTGTAAAAAAAAGTGGGCGCATCATGTGCAGGTCTTCCAATAGATTCTGGCATAGTTTTTCTTCCAACTTAACTTGGGATAGAGCCTGCCTCTTCATCGTTGATGCAATCTGTTTTAAAGCAGCAAGTTCAAAATCATCCACTCCCATTGGGAAGAGTTGAAGAAAGCAAATTGGGTTTTTGTACTTTTACTGACTTCTGAACACTTTCACTTAATAAAGTAATTTTCTTTGAATTTCTTGTTATTTCCTATTAATAAATGGGGCTCACCTTGGAAGACCTTCCAGGTAGACCTGCATTTTCATTGGTAAATTCTGTATTGTTGGTGTGGAATTTTCTGATTTGTTCTTGGAAGCTTACATATGTCATTTGAAAATGTGAATTAGTCCATCTAGACTTGAGCAATGTCAAATTGATTTGCCTTACGGTGGAGGAAATGGAGTAAATATGAATAACTGGTTTCTTTAGTGGAGTATTGTGTTTAAAAACAGGGAGAAAAATAGAAGTTGGAATTTTTTTTAGGAAAGTGATTGAAGCCAATCCCTTTGGCTACATGCTCCTACACCAAGGGTAATGTGCAGGACTGAAGCTGTGTTTGCAGCTAAGAATTGGCATAAAGTTGACATAGTATGAAGAGTTCATTGTTGAAGTATGAGATGCCAGGGAAGATTAGCCAGAGAAGATAAAGCAGAATGGTGACAATAGACAATAGGTGCAGGAGTAGGCCCTTCGTGCCAGCACCGCCATTCAATGTGATCATGCTGATCACCCCCAATTAGTACCCGCTCCTGCCTTCTCCTACGCTATCTTTAAGAGTCCTATCTAGCTCTCTCTTGAAAGTATCCAGAGAACCGGCCTCCACCGCCCTCCGAGGCAGATAAATTCCACAGACTCAAACTTTCTGTGTGAAAAAGTGATTCCTTATCTCCGTTCTAAATGGCTTGCCCCTTATTCTTAAACTGTGGCCCCTGGTTCTGGACACCCCCAACATCGGGAAGGTTTCCTGCCTCTAGTGTGTCCAAACCCTTAATTATCTTATATGTTTCTATCATCCCCTCTCATAAACTTACAAAATTGTTAAGGGGTTGGACAGGCTAGATGCAGGAAGATTGTTCCCGATGTTGGGGAAGTCCAGGACAAGGGGTCATAGTTTAAGGATAAAGGGGAAATCCTTTAGGACCGAGATGAGAAAAACATTTTTCACACAGAGAGTGGTGAATCTCTGGAACTCTCTGCCACAGAAGGTCGTTGAGGCCAGTTCATTGGCTATATTTAAGAGGGAGTTAGATGTGGCCCTTGTGGCTAAAGGGATCAGGGGGTATGGAGAGAAGGCAGGTACAGGATACTGAGTTGGATGATCAGCCATGATCATATTGAATGGCGGTGCAGGCTCGAAGGGCCGTATGGCCTACTCCTGCACCTATTTTCAATGTTTCTATCCTCTAAATTCCAGAGTATACAAGCCCAGCCGCTCCATTCTCTCAGCATATGACAGTCCCGCCATCCCGCGAATAAACCTTGTAAACCTATGCTTCATTCTCTCAATAGCAAGAATGTCCTTCCTCAAATTAGGAGACCAAAACTGCACACAATACTACAGATGTGGTCTCACTGGGGCCCTGCACAACTGCAGAAGGACCTCCTTGCTCCTATACTCAACTCCTCTTGTTATGAAGGGCAACATGCCATTCGCTTTCTTCATTGCCTGCTGTACCTGCATGCTTACTTTCATTGACTGATGAACAAGGACCCCCAGATCCCATTGTACTTCCCCTTTTCCCAACTTGACACCATTTAGATAATAATCTGCCTTCCTGTTTTTGCTACCAAAGTGGATAACCTCACATTTATCCACATTAAACTGCATGTGCCATGCATCTGCCCACTCACCCAACCTGTCCAAGTCACCCTGCATTCTCATAGCATCCTCCTCACAGTTCACACTGCCAGCCAGCTTTGTGACATCTGCAAATTTGCTAATGTTACTTTGAATCCCTTCATCTAAATTATTGATGAAATCAAGATCAAACATACAATAAAATCCATCCTAGGTTTAATAAAGAGGGGGAATAAGACTGATTTCACCTAGCATTAAATAATACAGTGTTGGGAAATCCAGTTTTAGATTGAAGACATATTTTTAATGATCCTGATCCAGATGATCCAGTCCTGCAGGAAAGCAATCTGAAAGATTAATCCACCCCTAGCTTTCCCTGCTCTTGTTTGGCCCACTGAGTTCTTTCAACAGTTTGTCTTTTGCTCCAGATTCTAGCATCTATAGGCTCTTGTGATATACTTATATTTATATTTAAATATTTGTTTAAATCCTTCAAATGCCAACATACATACATCTTGGGACTTCTGAAGTTGTGAAAGGTGTTACCATAAAGGTTAAAATGTCCTCTTTTCACCCGTTGTAAAACAGGTGCTGGACGTTCACATAGATACAGAAATGAGCCATCTACAGATTGCAAATATCTGTTAATTTGTGATTGAATATAGCATTTTAATAGCTAGAAGGTGCAATCTGTAAAATTGAAATATGACTTTCCTTGTTGAAATAGCATTAATCGAGGAAAAAGGCATTTAAAAATAATAGTAGCAATGTGAAATTGATTTGCCTTACGGTGAAGGATATAGAGTAAACATGGATAACTGTTTTGTTTAGTGGAAATGGTGATCATTTTTCCTAATGTACAACTGGGGATGTGAAACAGGATTGTTGTGGCTTTCTCGTTGGGTCCATTTAGACAAATTCAAGCTCACTTCCAGACACTGTTACTGTCAGTCATTTTCATTTAATTTCTTCTCCCCATCTTACCATTGCTATTTTGTGTGCCATTTGTTGAGAGTTAATCATATCCTAAAGAGCTATAAGGCAGCGATGTACTCTGGAACCTATGATTCATGGATGAGAGATGGTATTCAGTGGAAAGGTTAAGCAAAATGGGCTTACATATTCAGAAGTTTCAAAGAGTTAGTGGTAATTTCATTGAAACTTAAGATGCTGAGGTTGCTTGACAGTAAATGCAATGAGGATATTTAGCTTGTTGGGAAGTAAGTAACATGGTCTTGGGATAAGGAGGCAGCCACCTAAGACTGAGATAAGAAGTTCACTCTGAAGGTTGTGATTCTTTATCTCACAGATCTGTGGATGCTCTGTTGCACCATTACATTTATTCATGCCAATGCCTTTTCACTTCAGAGAAGCACGGGGAGGCGGAGAGTGGAGGGGTGGTGGGGAATACCAGGTTCTTTAAGTATCGCATGCTTGCCAAGCAAGATCCATTGTGTTTTGTTATGTTCAAGAAGGAACTGCAGAGGCTGAAAAATCGAAGGTAGACAAAAGTGCTGGAGAAACTCAGCGGGTGAGGCAGCATCTATGTTCATAGAGCTGGAGTTTAAGGTACTTCCAAATGTTGCTGAAATTCAATTGATTAAAACCAGGCAGCTCATAGAAGAATCCTGCTGGTAAGTAGGAGAAAGCCACTTGCCCCTCAGATTTCCCAGCCCATTCTGCCATTTAACATACCATCTACTTTAATTATAATGTAACTCCTGATTTATATCTACCTTGCTTATCAAGAGTTTGTTTACATTCTTGGGCCTTTGAGGAATAGTTCCAAAGAGTATGATGCTCTGAATTTATTTATTTTTGCCTCATGACTATCTTAAACCGGTGACTCGTTATTTAATGCAGTGGCCATTATTTCTAAAAGCACAAAGATTAGAGCCATTGGATTCTGCAACAAAAAAAACAATGCTAGATAATTCAGCGGGCCAAGCAGCATCTGTGGAGGCAAAAGCTGCATGTCAATGTTTTAGGTTGAGACCTTGCTCTAGTTCTGGATGTTCCCTTTAACTCTCTTCCTTCCAACTTTCTCTTGCTATTTCTGAGGTTACTTACACTCTTGACTGGGTGATTAAAGATGCCTATTTAACTCATCTGCCAACACCTGATCTTCCATTAATAATTCTTGAGACTCTGTGCAAGGCAATTCTGTTGGTATGTATACAGGTCTTGTTCAAACCATCAAAAATTAAACTCCTTTTTGATCATATTTGTTTAAAAATCCTTCTTGATATTAGACTCTACAACTTTGATTAACTACTTTTCTGTTTTTTATCATAATGGACAGTTTCTGCTGTAAGCCGTCCATTTGAGATAGTGGCTCTGTTTTTCACTGAACATTACCACGGTTTAATCTGCTGGGAATGTTCAATAGCCATGCATTTTGCACTTCATTCGAGAAATGGAGTCATGGAGCACTGAATCGTTTTTCAGCACACCATATTCATGGTCATTATTGGTCATTCAACACAACTCCCATTTACCCATAATAAGTATGAATCCTTGGATGCCAAGCATATTTAAATGCTTGCCTAAATATCTCTTAAAGTTAACTCCTCTGGCGATATGCTCCAATATTAACCACTCCCTGCAACAAAAAACATTTCCTCAAATCTTCTTTAAACTGCTTCCCCATCTTAAGCCAATGTCCTCTTGTTTCGATGCCTCGATTATTGGAAAACATTTTGACCATTTAACCTTTCTATGCCTTTTTGTTTGATATAGCTCCATCATGTCGCCTCTTGCCCCCTTTTGCTGCAGGAGAAACAAATCTGCCATATTCAATCTCTTCATAAAACTGAAGTCCATTAACATCCTGGTGAATCTTCTCTGTATTCTCTCCATTGTATTTTCACCAATCAACAACAATCCATTGATCGTATTATCACCCCACCCACCTCCCAATGGCCTGAAAACACTGACTTTATCCTATCACAGATATTCCATTTATCCCATTCATCCTCACTTCCTTCCTCTCCCCACCTCCCCAACCAAGCTTCTCCATAGAACAAGTGAATATTTTTCATTTCACATGACTGGTCTTCACTTTGAAACACTGAGTGTATTTCTCATTCCCCAGATGTCGCATGACCAAAGCATTTGAGCTTTTTATTTTATTGTTATTATTTTATTGTATATCTAACATTTACTTTTTTTGCCATTGGCAAATACTGACATTAGTTGAGGGAAGTGTTATTCCCAGAGGCTCTTTTCCATGAGCAATATATTGCACACCTTTCAATTTGGTGTATTATTTCATTTTTTATAACAACTTTAAGTATTCCTCATCTGATGATGTCTAATTGTTGGATTCGCCGGTGCATTTGTTCTTTGTTATCTGCAAATGTGATTTGGAAAAATGAAAGATGGGGAAAATTGAGCATTTGTACCTACCTGCACTGAATTGGCTTAATAGTTTCCTTAATCTATTATAGTGTCTCAAAACAAATGGCCTTGATTGGTTCTAACATCATTTTGAGACATGGATAACTGGTCATTTTTACGCTTGTTATATAGTATTCAAGTCTCCTTGTATGACTGAGTAGCTACGTGGCTTCAGCATTTCCGATGCAGTCACAGAGATCTGGATTTAATCAAGGCAATTGTTTGAGAAATTTACATCTCAACTTCCTGAAATTGATGATGAGCATGTCTGCACATACTGGTGCACATTTGATTATGTACTATGCTTTGGTCTCTTCCCCCCTGGTAAAGGAAAATTATCTTGTATTAAGGGCTTTATCCTCATTAAACTGATATTTGAGCTTTAGAAGAAATCAGATTTTTAAATTAAATTTTGGAGCATTGTGAATTGAATTAATTGTGAATCCACAAGGGTTTTCTTAAGTAGCTAAGATAGCATTTGTAGTGTGTATTTTGGCTAAGAACTGATGACTTTGTAAGTGAAGATGTTCTGCCCAAACGTCTTCCTGCAGAGCCATCCATTGCTAATTTCCCTGTAGCCCTGCTACTTCTCTTACACATGTCCATCAACTGCCCTTTGATTATTTTGCTACTTGTTTAAGTTAAGCGGTAACTTGTAGTGCTAGATATCCTACCAGTACAGGTGCACAACCTTTTATCCGAAGATCCAAATAATGAAAACCTCCGAATAGCGGACATTTTTTCGGTCCTTGAAGAAAGGTCCTTGAAAACGTTCACCGAGGGCGGCCCGCAGAGCTGACAGCGGAACCTCCGGTCGGTCCTCGAAGAAAGGGGAACTAAATCCCCATTCATAAAAGAGAAGGTGAGGGTATATTACGCGGGAGGGTTAATAATTGACAATATGCTGCTGCCTGCCCGCTGAGTTAAAAAGTTCCCACGGTAGACTCACGATACACAGTGTATCGTGAGTCTTGCGTGGGAACTTTTTAACTCAGCGGGCAGGCAGCAGCAGATTGTCGCTCCCTTCAAATTCACCCCACCTACACCCCTCTGCTTCCCAGCCATGTGTGTGACCCCTTCCCTCCCCTCTCCAGCTCCCCGCCCATTGCACCGGCGCAGGGGCTTTGCACTTTCTTCACGTCGGCGATGCCAGTCACTGGAGACGTCAGGACCAACGGGACACCGACCCCCAGGCCCACTGCAAGCACGGCGATCCCAGAGACCCACAGCCAGCAGCAGCCCAGCCCCGTTCCAACTCCAGAGGAAAACTGCAAACTGGCCGGAGACATCAGGACCACCAGAAACCGCTCCCCGATGGGCCGCTACGGCGACAAGTGGCAGTTCGCCCACAACCCGAGCTGTGCCCCCTCATCGGGACACCAACCCCCAGGCCCACTGCAAGCACGGAGATCCCAGATCAGCAACTCCAGCCCAGCCCCGCTCCAACTCCAGAGGAACACGCTCCCCGTATGGGCAGAAGCTGATGGTGTGCAAGGTACGTCTTGTTCTTGGGGGGGGCGCAGCTCGGGCTGTGGGCGAACTGCCACTGTCGCCGTAGCGGCCCATCGGGGAGCGGATTCCTCTGGAGTTGGAGGGGGAGGGGGGTATTGTGCTGTTTGATCGCCCCCTACTATCCCAGGGACAGGGAGACAGGACGTTCACCGAGGGCGGCCCGCCGAGGTGACAGCGGAACCACCGGTCGGTCCTCGAAGAAAGGGGAACTAAATCCCCATTCATAAAAGAGAAGGTGGGGGTACATTGCGCGGGTGAGTAGGAATCCCAAGACAAAGTTGAGTGAGCGTTCACCGAGGGTGGCCCGCAGAGGTGACAGCGGAACCTCCGGTCGGTCCTGGAAGAAAGGGGAACTAAATCCCCTTCATAAAAGAGAAGTGGAGGGTATATTGCCCGGGAGGGTATATCGCCTACCTGGAAGAAACCGGACATTTTTTCCAGGATGTCGTCTGCTCACCAAAGCTCACGTTTGGCGCCAAACGCACGTCGCCTCTGCTGCACACGGATATAAGAGTGTGAAAATGTCGCCTTTGGCCGCCTAAGGGCATGTAGCCCCGCTAGGGTGACATGAGTGCGAGAGGTGATTCAATGCTGCGGTCACATTTACAAATTCAGGAATTCATTCAACACACTGCATTTCATACAGACATTTATTCTGCAAGAAAAAACTACATTGAAGACTCAAACTCGCGACCGAGGAACTGCCGGGATCAAGGCGCAAACTCGCGACCTTGCGGATATGAGCCGAGCACTCTACCACTGAGCCAGCCATTAAAATCTACGCTAAAAAATTTCCATTCCGAAGGCCGACAAATTCCGAATTACGAAAAGTGTCTGGTCCCAAGGCTTTCGGATAAAAGGTTGTGCACCTGTATGTTGTTGGAATGTGCAAGTAAACTGTGAAAACTAATGAGGTCATGGAGTATGTACAGGTTTTATGCAGACAGCACCCTAGGTTAGGATTGAATTGTCCCTGGTCTTGAGGCAGATGTGCCAAGACTAAAAGAAATAGAAACAGGAAAGGCCATTCAGCCCTTGGAGCCTGCATCACCATTTAGTAGTCAAGGGTGTTTTGTTGTCATATGTCCCAGACAGGACAATGAAATTCTTACTTGCAGCAGCACAACAGAATATGTAAACATAATACTATGTAAACAATATAATAAACAAGAAATGGATCATGTCTGTTGGAGCCATAGTCATGCAGCAAGGAAATAGACCCTTTGCCACCTCTTGTCCATGCCGACCAAGGTGCCTATCCAACCTGATCCCATTTGTCTGTGGTTGGCACATAACCCTCTTAAATCTTTCATATCCATGTATCTGTTCAAGTGTCTTTGCATGTTCTGATTGTACCTGTTCAATTGTTTTCTCCTGCAGCTTGTTCCATATACGAACCAGAGGATTTGAGGACTCTGTCCCCAAAGCTCTCTGTGACAATAAGTTCAAAAGACCCAATCCTCAGAAGATATTCTTACTCATCTTTGTCTTAAATTGACTCATTTTATTCTGAGACAACTGGTTCTAGACTTGCTCTTGAGAGGAAGCATCCTGTTAATATTTACACAATCTAGACTTATAAGAATCTTTGTTTCAATAAGTTCCCCTCATTCTTCCAAACTCCAATGAATAGTCTCAACCTGTTTAACATTTCCAAGGGAGTCACATTGTCTGTTTTTCAATCTTCTGGTATCTTCTGAGTGTGGTGCTTTTTCGCAAAATATTCAGCCATTGGGTTTATTTCTGTTCAGCCTCTTGATTTAAAACCTTAGCGTGCTGTCCATTGGGTCCTGGGCACTTCTCTGCCTAGAGTTCCCTGCATTTCTCCAATACTTAATGCCTTGTATTTGGAGTTTTTATAAATGCTATCATGCTATCATCTCCCCTGCCTTGTTGCCAATGACATGTCATTTCAATAAAGAACATTAGATTTGTTTTTTTAAACAGTTATCTACAACTCTGGATTTGCTCTGTTTTGTTTTTTAATTTGCGTCTTCTGCCCTTGACTATAAATTTATGACCTTCAGTTCCCACCTTATTATCTTCTGCAGCTACTCTTTCATTTCCTCCTGATTTATTAAACCTGTTCACAGACCCTTCCCTTGTCTAATTAAAATGCGATCTTCAGCTCTAGTTGTGATTCAAGGGTTCAGGTGGAGTCCATCCCACAGAACTGCTCTTCTTCCCCAGTATTAGGGCAGCGTTCCATGAATCGGAACACATTTCTCCCACACCATGCTTTCAGCCATGCAATCTCCATCAATCCTATTTACCCTTTGCCAGTTCACATGTGGTTAAAATAAGAATAAGGAGATTATCAACCTTGTTTTTATCAGTTTTGTTATCATTACCTTCTTTCTCGTTTTAGCTTTGTTCTTGGTGCCTCCATGGACCACAGGGACTGGATCCTCCACCTCTCATTCCAATTTCTTCAGTGAAGAAGGAATATCCTTCACTCTGTCACCAAGCAGGCAACACAGTCTTCTGGACACTTACATGCTACAGGGAGCTGTGTCCAGCCCCTTAACCATGTTGCCCTTATGACTACTGCAGAATTTCTATTAAAATTATCCATATTTCTTAACCTGAAGACTAATAGCAATTGCTGACAGTACATCACCTGCCACTTTACATCAACTTGCTAAATTGAGTGAGGGATCGGGGGGGCGCGGAGGAGGGTGGTTGGTGTTGGTTGGTCGGTTAGGGTTGATGGAGGGAAAAAGGAAGAGCTATTTTCAATTTCAAGACATTTGACAAGTAAGTTATAAGGTTAAGATGATTAACTGGAGAACCAGAGAGGTGACCAGACTCATCGTTTAATGTCCCTAAGTGATTGGAAGTGGATTGCCTGAACAGAAATCAATGATATTAATGAAAATTTAAAAACATGTAGGTGGATTGGATATGAATGTAAGAACAGGAGTAAACTATTCAGCCCCTTGATTCATTTCCAGCACTCTTTGATCATGTGTGGCTCATCTCCATTAACAGTAAAATACTATTAATCCAGCATGCTTGCAGCTTTGGTGCCAGACTGGTAGAATTTCATTTCAATCATACGTTACTCCAATGAATACTCCAAGCATACCTTTTAACTTTTAATTTGGACTTTACACAGCAGTATAATTTCTTGCAAACCAGGCGAATTTAAAGGGAGCGTGGGAACCTGGCCTGCACGCAGTGTGTCAGTTGCTGAATCCTCTGGATTTTCAAACAATCAGAGAGCTGAACATTGGAGTTTACTTTAGCTGCCTTTTCCTCATGTGCCTTAATAAAAGCTAAAAGTTATCTCCTGGCTTTTGTTATACCGTGGTCAAAAATGGATAGTTGTGGCTATTTGCAGAAAATGGGATAAGACGGAAAAGGGATGTGGATATTGGGCATTGAACTGCAAGCCTGATAGATTATAGGAACTGGAGGAGTAAAGTTGAAAGGGAAATTAAGAAGGTAGAGCAACGATATAAGAAAATATCAACAGTAAAATAAAAAACTCCAAGAGTAGTTTTTCTAACTAGGTAAGAGGCAAAAGGATATCTAAGGTGAGAACAGATCAGTTAAGAACCAAAGAGGTAATCTGTGTGGAACGGAGAATGCACAAGCTTCATAATATTTTGTGACTGCATTCACTAAAAAGGGTACTTTCCCAAAGTTGTAGTCAAAGGCAGAAATGTGTGCAATATTTGATGGGATAACCCTAAAAAAGAGTAAGTAAGGGGTTAATTATCTCCAAGAATGGAAATCTTGTCAAGTGAAATATATCATAAGCTGTTAAAAGAAACAAGGCAGAAAATTGTGAATGCTTTTTAAAAAATCTTCCATGGCTAAATGAGATCCCAGAGGATTAAAGGATTGTTAATGCTGTACTATTGTCTACAAAGCCACGTAGGGAAAAAAAACAAATTACAGACCAGTTATTTAAAATTCGCGCCTTCAAAAAATATTGGAAATACTCAGCAGATCAGGTGTATCTATAGGGAGAGAAACAGTTACTTTCATATTATGGACATTTTTTCAGATCTGGGAAGGAGGCATTAGGAGCTTGTTGGGTTATCTGGGCATTGAGCATCTGGTTATCTCGGCATTTAGTGAATTGAAACAGAATGAGAACAGGCAAAAGAATGTGGGGGTTGGGAAATTCAGAGCAGGAAGACGTACACAGCAAGTCAGGTTGGGCATGTCCTCCACGACGAGGAGAAAAGAAAAGTAGGAGAAAAGTTAACAAATTTGCATTCTAAATAATGGAAACTACAAAAAGCAATCCCCAAATTGACAGATCAGATGAACATTTTCCATATCCAGTTGAAAGGCAATAAGATTGAACTATTTGCAACTGACTTAAGCGAGGATGGTTGCTTTCTGAGTTCACCAATGTTAATATAAAGAATACTGCAAAAGGGACAGGTAGTGTCTTCTCTGCTTCATGACTTCCATGCCTATAGTTATGCCTCTAGTCAAGCTGCCCCAGTCCAGCTACACCAGCGTATTTAACTAACAATATCCAATCCACTGAAGCTGAAGGAGTTTTCATTCATCAATGAGGTGATGCAATGTATAATTAAGTCTGTCTTTAGGTAAACAGTTAGTTATTGCCTGCTCAGTTTGAGTTTGCAAGGACAACCAGATTTGGTTCAACGATGGAGTACTGACTTCAAAAGGTAATGTGTTAATGACAGATATTATGGCTGAGTTCAATTGAATTTGGTATCAGGGAGTCCTGGCAAAACTGTTTCAATGGGAATATTGGAGAAAACTCCATTGTATAAACTCGGAAGTAACACAGGAAATTCTATCGCAGTTGTAAAGCCTCAGCTGCAGGACGTCACTGTTGGACTTTGAGAAAACGCTCCTGGGACAAATGGGCCTGTTCCACTTAGGCGATTCTTTGGGCGACTGCCGCAAAATTTTCAAAATGTTGAAACATTTTCGCCGACAGTGGCGACAATTTTTGCTGTCGTAGGTTGACGTAGGTGTAGTCGTAGGTGCTGTCGTAGGTTCTCACCAGGTGTCGTAGGTGAATTCCATTAAAACTAGTCCCTGGCAGTCGCCTAAAGTGTTGCCTAAGTGGGACAGGCCCATAACTCTCTACGCTTTCTCCATCAATAGCCCGTATCATAAGGTGGACATGTCAGCTGATGATTACAACCTGAACTGATTAACACCAATTAATGAAACAATTTGTATCCATATGTGTATTTTTACAATACTGGAGAGATTTCAGCACAGAACATTAAAAATGTCATATCTCCACTGTTTCAAGTAGTATGGTGTTAATTTGTTCAGGGATTGTTACTCAAACGTGCAAGAGATAGTAGAAATAAAATCAAGTTAGGAATTAAATTAATTCCCTAATTCAATCAGTTTATATCTCAAATATATACATTTTTAGGACACCAATGATGTGACATGCTTTGACACAATGAAATAAAGAGGCAATTTCTGCATTAATCTCATTATAATTCAAAACATTTTCAAGTTTGTTGCTTTGCAGAGATGCATGTTTCACAGTAATAAGCAAAACTATTGATGAATTTGGCATTAAGTGCTCTGAATGGCCATATTTCAAAGAGTGTAACGGTGATTACACTTGGTGTCTGCCCTATTTTAGATAACCACTGTTACACCACAATGGTAAATTAAGACCAAAGAACTTCCCAATGAGATTGAATTTTTCTAGTTTGAAGTACTCAATAGATAATGAAATTATGAGAAGAAAGTAACCTTCATATCAAGATTCTGTAAAAGCTGTTGCATGCCAAAATTAATGAATATTTTTGGTGTCCACCATCACACGCATAACACCAGCATTTTGCAGTAGCTATATTTCCATCAAATTATGTACCTGCAGTCTCTTATTATGTATGGACAATTATGTCCATAAAGTTTATTCAAAACACGAGAAAGAAATCACAAAAAAAAAATACTGGAAGAAACTGGAGCTACTTTCATTTTGGTGTCCACCCTTGGACACTGTGTAACGCGTGCAACGCACGTTTCAGTAGATAACAGGGATATTGCTCATTTGGTCACATACTCCATGTTTATAGCAAGAAAGTACATTTGTTTGTTGAAAAACAGCAAAAGTGAAGAAATCAGCTATCATGGTTTAGAAAAAAATGACTTTCTAAGTTTCATGTTATTGTGGACACCAAACATAAAGTGTAAAAAAACACATAGGAACACATGTTAAACAAGGAATTTTGTTCATTAATGACATTTTCTCAAACTTCATGAACTATCTCTCCATGCCATGTACTGCCGCTGTGAGGGTTTTTGATTAATCTGAATCATGTTGAAATAATTTAATTGTGAACTTCAGTTTTATGTATGATGTCATACTTTTTGTACCCAGTATTGTAAAAACACACATATGCAGCTAGGTGAAACTGAGGGCTTGAGGTACAAGAGACTGACAATATCCACCAAGAGATCCAAAAGTATGACTGTTACCAAATCACTCACCATCAGTATCGTGGGATGGGATTCAACTTCGATCAAAAATTTAGTTGGGGAAGTCTTAGTTGCTGTGACAACACAACAGACCAAAGGCCATAATAAGTCAAACAGTGAAAATAAACTTATAACTTTCCATAGTTAGCACTGAATAACTGGTAAATTATCAATTGGATATTTGCCATGTAAAAGCTAAGCTCGTTTGACTGCTGAAATACATCTTCGAACTATCTTCCACTGAATGATGGAGTGCTAGCATTTACATACAGATACTTTGAGAATTGTTAATTCAGAAAAGGTGGTTAAAATAATAAGAAACAAGTTAATATACTCCAGCAGAAAGGAAGGTTTTTCCCCATCGTGCTGGGGTTTGCAACTGAGATAACAGATTTTGCTTCTTTCATTAAACTCTTGAGTGATTTTTATTGCTCAGAACCATGTCTCCAAATTGAACTGACTAAAATAAAAAACAGAAAAACAGAAGTGCATTAGGAAGTAGGAAGTTTAAGTTGATCAGTCGAATGTTTACGGTATTCAAACAATACACCATACCCACAAGTCAATCCGTACAATGTTTATGACCCGAAAGCAATGTGAAGTAGTAGCAGAGTCTGATTTTGAGATTTATGCCACTTTTGTATTAAATTAATGTAAACTTTCTTGGAATACATTTAATGCTTTATCAACTTTTTATGTGAATGCACAGTATTAATACATTTTTTAAGTTGAGTTCAAAGACGACCTGATAGTTAGCTGGAATGAGTTTCTGCACTGTAATGATTAAAAGCATTGCACTTTTACACATCAACATTTTTCAGTACAAATAAACAAAAACTGAAGAAATAGAACACGGTACCACGGTCCCAGAATCTTGAGCAAGTGCAGTTGATGAAGTGAGAACTGGCTTTGCTGTGTTAACAGTGGATTATGCCTTCAAACCTGTATCATATCATTGAAGATACCATTGTGATCGATAATAAAACCGCTCCAGAATCATTTATTTCTAGTTTTTAAATGTCAAATACCCATTTTAAGCTAATTTTGCCAATAAGAACCATAGTGTTTCAAAGAACAGGTGGTTGAGTTGCACATTGAAGGGTAAATACGGGTCCATGTGGGATGAAGTTATTTACTGAAATATAGTGAATTAACATTTTTCATGCAAGTTTGTAAATTGAAGCAATTAATCTAAAAAAGTCACCTTTATTGGAAGCCTGATTCTCTCAACTAACAGAAGCCTTAACTATGTAACAGTGTTTTAGGTAATCCCTTCCACACACACACACGCCCACAAGTTGCAGTTGCTTGGGTGATGGATATTTGCTCCTGATATCTCTCAAATGACTATCCAAAAAGTTGAGATACGGAATAAAATTCGTTCTCATGAAATTTATGTGAAAACAAGTAAATAAACACGTTTTTCCAAATTGTGCAAATGATACTGCTTCATGTTATGGAAAATAGCAATCTCGGAACTGAATACTGCCTACCTACCCCCTTGGAAACCAGGGTGGTTGTCTACATGCAAAGTTCCTAAAGCACTTGAGGCACAGGTCAAACTGTTGGAAGGATAAATTAGGTTGGTTAGTTTAGAGATATAGTGCAGAAACAGGCCCTTCGGCCCACCGAGTTTGCACCGACCAGTGATCCCCTCACACTAACATTATCCTACATACATTAGGGACAATTTACAATTTTGCCGATGCCAATCAACCTACAAACCTGTACGTCTTTGGAGTGTGGGAGGAAACTAGAGCACCTGGAGAAAACCCACGCAGATCACGGGGAGAACGTACAAACTCTGTATAGACAACACCTGTAGTCAGGATCGAGCCCCGTCTCTGGCGCTGTAAGAGAGGCAGGAGAATGGGAATATGAGGGAGAGATGATTGAATGATGGAGTAGACTTGATGGGCCGAATGGCCTAGTTCTACGTCTATTCCTTATGACCTTATGACAGCAACTCTACTGCTGCGCCACCGTGCTGTGGTTTAATTAAATTAGTTTAAAGGTTTTTGTAGAAGTGAGAAGTGGATATGTTAGGGATGGAACTCTAGGGACATGCATACACATTTGAAGGCATCGTCTTCCATAGTGGAATGAGGGGATTGACTATAAAAGGTAGCATAGAACATTGTTTGGTAAGATATTATTGTGGAACTAGAAACAGGAAACGCCACCAAGACATTTAAAGGCTGTGGTTAGAGATTTTTCTTGAATTATTGGCAAAAATAGTGATTGTAAATATACAGGGGCCAAATATGTTACTGTGCAGATTGCAATTGACATTTAAGCCCCATTTAATCGAGGTTTGTGGCATGTGGGTAGATGTGCTTCCATCCTCTGTGGAGAAAGTTGATCCCTGTGGTTCCTATTAAATCTTTTTCCTTCATGTTAAACCTATAGACCCTCGTCAAAGATACCTGGGGACCAGTTGTGGGATTTCTGTTTTAGAAGGATACTGAAAAGGCAATGTGAATGTTTGAGGATACGACTAGTCATGAGAAGCGAGTCTCATTCTATTTAGTTAAGAGAGAATAATAATGCAGATCACTGGGCGGAGGTCTCCGGAGAATTGGGTTGTATGTGCAAGATGTATCTTGCAAGAAAATCATTAGCCTAATGTATCATGGTAGAGTGTTGAAATAGGGGATGCAAGTGAGAGCATGGTTTTCTTTCTGGTGTTACAGGTGACTGGTAGAATTATGATTTTTCATTACGCAAAGCAGTGTCATCTGAGTATGTGGCAAGAAATGCAAGCTGCAATGCTATTCTTTTATTCTACATCAATTGCGTGAGTGAATTTTATCCCATAGATCAAATTTTGTGGTTGTGACTTGTGAATTTTGTAGGGGCAAGTTTCTGTATCTGAATGGCTATAATGCAGGGGGTCACATTTATTTAGAGATACAGCATAGGAACAGGTCCTTCGGCCCACCAGGTCTATGCCAACCAGCTACGCTAACACTATCCTACACAAGCGATAAGTTACAATTTTACTGAAGTCAATTAACCTACAAACCTGTATGCCTTTGGAGTGTGGGAGAAAACCCACATAGTCACAGAGAGAACGTACAAACTCCATACAGACAGCATCTGTAGTTAGGATTGAACACAGTTCTCTGGCAGCAGTTCTACTGCTATGCCACTGTGCCGTTCCTTATCAGAAGCTCTTAAGTCTTTGGGCTGAAAGTGGTGAATTTCTCCAGGTATCTTCCATGAGGGTCAGTTTTGATTAATTGAGTAATATCTTGCCTTCATATTTGGTGAGGTTTTGACTTCAAAGCAAACCATTATATATTTTGCCAGACATTTGAGGACGTGAGCTGCCAAAAATTCTGCATATGCAATTTTATGTCCAACTTAATTTGCAATTCAAACTCTTACATTTTAATTGAATAAATGTTATTAGCCAAGTATGTATACATACATGGAATTTGCTTTGGTGTTTTGCTCGCAAGGATAACAACATGATATACAGTAGACAATTGAAAATAAAACAATATAATTTAAACATGTGAAGAATAAAATAAAATACCAGAGCAAAAGGTGGCTACATTTTTGGCTGTTGAGTAGAGCTACTTCTTCTTCCTCTTCTTAAGCCGTTTGCTCTTCTAGGGAGCAAGTGCCATTGGCAAATGTCCTCCACCTCACTCGGTTGTTGGCAGTTCTTTCGAGATCTCCTCAGTTGAGCCCACTCTCAGACATTTCTGTCTGGACACCTCTTCTCCAGCTGTTCCTGGGGCAACCTCTTTTCCTTTTTCCTTTTTCCTTGGGGGTTCCATTTCAGGGCTTGCTGGGTGATGTTTGGGGCAGGTTTCCTGAGGGTGTGTCCAATCCAACATTTTCTCCTTCGAATTTGTAAGTCAATGGGCTCCTGGCTTGTTATTTTCCACAGGTCCACATTGCTTACTTTGTCTCTCCACCAGATGTTAAATATTCTCCTAAGGCAGGTGTTAATGAATGTTTTCGGCCTGTATGTAGTGTGTTTTGTTGTTTTCCATGTCTCTGATCCATATAGCATCACCTGTTTCACATTTGAGTTAAAGTTGCGTATTTTGGTGTTGATTGTGATGTGTTTTGAGCTCCAGATCTTCCTGAGCATGTTAAAAACCACCCTAGCCTTATTGATTCTATTTTTATATCTGCCTCTGCCCCTCCGGTGATGTCCACAACACTGCCTAGGTATGTGAATGTTTCTATCTCCTCTAGAGCAGTGCTGTGCATAAGGATAGGGTTGCTAGTTTTTGGTTACTGCTCGTGGGGAAAAAAGCTGTTTTTATGTATGGTTGTGGCGGCTTTGATAGTCAGGTGTCACCTCCCAGAGGGAAGTACTTCAAAGCGTTTGTGGCCAGGGTGAGAGGGGTCAGAGAAGATCTTACCCGCTCGCTTCCTGGCCCTTGCAGTGTACAGTTCGTCAATAGGGGGAAGGTTGCAGCCAACAACCTTCTCGACTGATCGAACAATGAGTTGCAGCCTCCGGATGCCATGCTTGGTGGCTAAGCCAAACCAGACCATGATGGAGATGGCGAGGACAGACTCTATGATGACAGTATAGAAATGGACCATCATTGCCTGTGGCAGATTGTGTCTTCTCAGCAGCCGCATGAAGTACATCCTCTGTTGGGTCTTTGTGACTGTGGAGTCGATGGTGGCCTCCCATTTTAGGTTCCTTGAGATGATGGTTCCAAGGAACTGAAATTACTCCACAAATGTGACTGTGGTGTTGTTGATGGGGGGAGGGGAGGGGAGGGGAGGGGGAGTTCTCCTAAAGTCCACAGTCAATTCCACTGTCTTAAGAGCATTAAGCTCCAGGTTGTTGCAATGGCACCAGGACGCCAGCTGTGTCGCTTCCTGTTTGTGGGCAGATTCCTCCCCATCCTGGATCAGCCCTATTTAAGGGTTTCAACTTGTATTTTATTTTGAAATCAGTTGATGAAAAGGATTTTAAATGATATCTTGTAGCTGGGCTTGTTTGTCTTGTTTCTGTTTCTATTTATGTTAATAATACTTAGTTTGCAATTTATTGCTTGAGAATTACAGCTTGCTGGTGCTTGCATTCAAAACAAAGCTAAAAGCTCCGGGTGATCATTTATTTTCCAATCTGTCTCAAAGGGTTGTATTTGCATCATTTGTGTACAGTACTTATCCAGAATCTTATCTATTCACGGGAATCATGGCCCCAAATGATGAAATGCATACTTTCGTTTGGGATGTGAAAATTATTTCAATACACAAGGGGAGACATCCTTTGTGAGAGTGAACCAGAGATGCTGCCAAACCTGCTGAGTTACTCCAGCATTTTGTGTTTATCTTTGGTATAAACCAGCACCTGCAGGTCCTTTTTATTACATCCTATTTTCCACTTTCAACACCATATTTCTAACCAAACTCATCTCCAAACTCTTGGACCTACAACCACACAGCATCCGGAACTTAGACTTCTTAACCTGTAGACCACAATCCGTAAGGATATGCACAAAACATCCTCGACAGATTCCCCCCGATATCATGTCTTCAGCCCCTTACCGTACTCAGCATGGGTGGAAATCTCGGGGGGACGACAATCCCCCCCCCCCCCCCATGTTTTGTAATCCGGATTTTGAAATTCTGTTAAAAAAAAATCTATTAAAAATCCCCGCTTTCTGCGAGACAGTGGGGTTGTGACCGATGATCGAGGGCACTGATTGGACGAGGGAGATGTCGGTCAGCAGGCAGTGGAGGCGGGACATGATGATTCAAGAAATTGCACCCCTCCCCCCATGTTTTGATAGCGATTTCCGCCCCTGGTACTCAGGGTGTGTTAAGGGTCTGATGCTGATCATGCCCTTTTGGCCAAATTCTGCTTAAACTCCGGTCATAATTTTGCACGTCACCATTATAGTGGGGCCATATCTCAAAAAATAACGAGGCTGAGCGCAAAAAAGAGAGCTTGGTAACATGGTGAATTGAAGATGAAAAGGAGCTGGTCATCGGGCAGGAATGCACATACGAGTCTATATCAATGGTGTTGAAGTAGAGATAAACCATAACCCCCCCCCCCCCATTGACTCCAACTGCACTTTATGCAGTCTCGGGAATGCACCCAACATTATCGAGGACCTCTCACATCCCAATCATTTCTTTTACCCCCTCTCCCATTAGGCAAAATATACAAAAGCTTGAACACATCTACCACTAGATTAAAAAAGCAGCCTTTTCCTGCTGATACCACTCTTGGTCAAACGTCTCAATTTTTTTTTAGATTTTTAAAGGTATTTTAGATCTTCCAATCTACCTTGTTGTGACCTTTGCCCTTTTTTAAATTCTGCACTTTCTCTGTAGCTATTACATTATATTATGCACTCTGTTTATTTTCTCTTTTACACTGCTCATGTTTGTCTGATTGTACAGGTGCACAACCTTTTATCCGAAAGCCTTGGGACCAGACACTTTTCGTAATTCAGAATTTGTCGGCCTTCGGAATGGAAATTTTTTAGCGTAGATTTTAATGGCTGGCTTAGTGGTAGAGTGCTCGGCTCATATCCGCAAGGTCGCGATTTTGCGCCTTGACCCCGGCAGTTACTCGGTCACGAGTTTGAGTCCACGTTCGGGGAGCTACGTATGGATGCTCTTTGTGGACTACAGCTCTGCCTTTAATACAATCCTTCCCCACAAACTGGTGGACAAACTGGGGGACTTGGGACTTCCACACTCCACCTGCATGTGGATAAATAGCTTCCTGTCAGCTCGCAGCCAGAGAGTCAGAGTGGGCCATCACACATCCATGGCCCTCAGCCTCAGTACCGGCTCTCCACAGGGCTGCGTGCTGAGCCCCCTGCTCTACACCATCTACACACATGACTGCACCCCCGCCCACCACAGCAACACCATTGTCAAATTTGCGGATGACACTACGGTGGTGGGACTCATCTCCGGGGGGGACGAGTACGCCTACCGGGATGAGGCGGAGCAGCTGACAGTGTGGTGTGGAGAAAATAACCTGCTCCTCAACACCTTAAAGACAAAGGAAATAATAATAGACTTCAGAAAGAATAAAACGGACATGGTACCATTAACTATCAGAGGGGACTGTGTGGAGAGGGTGTCGGATTTCCGCTTCCTGGGAATCCATATTGAGGAGGACCTGACGTGGAGCGTGAACACCTCTGCGCTGCTGAAAAAGGTCCAGCAGAGACTGCACTTCCTGAGGGTGCTCAGGAAGAATAACATCACTCAGAGACTGCTGCTGTCCTTTTATCGGTGCTCCATTGAGAGCCTCCTAACATACTGTGTATGCGTATGGTACACCAGCTGCACAGCGGCTCAGAAGAAAGCGCTCCAGAGGGCCATTGACAACGCCCAGAGGATTGTCGGCTGCCCTCTCCTTACCTTGGAGGACTTACACAGTTCCCGCTGCATCAAAAAATCCCAGAGTATTATAAAGGACATTTCCCACCCCGGACACTCCCTGTTTGAACTGTTACCGTCAGGCAGACGGTACAGATCTACAAGGACAAGGACAAACAGACTTAAAAACAGTTTTTACCCCACTGCTATAAAGGCACTAAATGTAGCTGCCAAGGAACGCAGGGGCGATACATAATAAGAGACTGTGAAATCGACAGAAGGATGTAGGGCTGGGTGTTTATGCGTGCTATTTTCATGATATTTATTTTAGTTGTTTATCTTTTTTTAAATATTTTACCTTGTATGTATCGTTAGCTTTTAGAAATGTTTGAATGGTGCACTGACTGGCTGACATTTTACAATTTCGTTGTACATGGTTCATGTTACAATGACAATAAAGAAACTATTCTGTTCTATTCAATGTCGTTTTTTCTTGCAGAATAAATGTCTGTATGAAATGCAGTGTGTTGAATGAATTCCTGAATTTGTAAATGTGCCCGCAGCATTGAATCACCTCTCGCACTCATGTCACCCTAGCGGGGCTACATGCCCTTAGGCGGCCTAGCTCGGGGATTCTTGAATCCCCGAGCTAGGTCGCGAGTTTGCGCCTCGATCCTGGCAGTTACTCGGTCGCGAGTTTGAGTCTTCAATGCAGTTTTTTCTTGCAGAATAAATGTTTGTATGAAATGCAGTGTAGGAGAGGTGTACTGACTGTGTGGGCAGAACTTTGGAAGTGATTGCCCACCAGTCTAAAAAGCCGCTGTGTCTCCCTGTCCCTGGGATAGCAGGGGGCGATCAAACAGCACAATACCCCCCTCCCCCTCCAGAGGAATCCGCTCCCCGATGGGCCGCTACGGCGACAAGTGGCAGTTTGCCCACAGCCCGAGCTGCGCCCCCTCATCCGCCACCCCAAGAACAAGACGTACCTTGCACACCATCAGCTTCTGCCCCTACGTGTTCCTCTGGAGTTGGAGCGGGGCTGGGCTGGAGTTGCTGCTGGCTGTGGGTCTCTGGGATCTCCGTGCTTGCAGTGGGCCTGGGGGTCGGTGTCCCGTTGGTCCTGACATCTCCGGCCACCCCCCTGGACTGGAGCTGAGACTGGGAACTGTACCGCCCTTGCCCCCTCCCTCTGCAACTGCAAACAACCCCACTCTCCTGCAAGGGCGGTACAGTTGCCGGAGGATGGCAGGTGGCCGGAGACGTCAGGACCAACAGGAACCCGCTCCCCGATGGGCCCCTACGACGCTCCGAGCTGCGCCCCGTCATCCGCAACCCAGGTTCCTCTGTAGTTGGAGCGGGGCTGGGCTGGGCTGCTGTTGGCTGTGGGTCTCTGGGATCTCCGTGCTTGCAGTGGGCCTGGGGGTCGGTGTCCCGATGAAGGGGCGCAGCTCGGGGAACGGCTTCTGGTGGTCCTGACGTCTCCGGCCAGTTTGCAGTTTTCCTCTGGAGTTGGAACGGGGCTGGGCTGCTGCTGGCTGTGGGTCTCTGGGATCTCCGTGCTTGCAGTGGGCCTGGGGGTCGGTGTCCCGTTGGTCCTGACGTCTCCGGTGACTGGCACTGACCTGTTGGTATCGCCGACGTGAAGACAGTGCAAAGCCCCCGCGCCGGTGCAATGAGCGGGGAGCTGGAGGGAAGGGGTCACACACATGGCCGGGAAGCAGAGGGGTGTAGGTGGGGTGAAACTGAAGGGAGCGACAATCTGCTGCTGCCTGCCCGTGAGTTAAAAAGTTCCCACGCAAGACTCACGATACACTGTGTATCGTGAGTCTACCGTGGGAACATTTTAACTCAGCGGGCAGGCAGCAGCATATTGTCAATTATTAACCCTCCCGCGCAATATACCCTCACCTTCTCTTTTATGAATGGGGATTTAGTTCCCCTTTCTTCGAGGACCGACTGGAGGTTCCGCTGTCACCTCTGCGGGCCGCCCTCGGTGAACGTTTTCAAGGGCCTTTCTTCAAGGACCGAAAAAATGTCCGCTATTCGGAGGTTTTCGTTATTTGGATCTTCGGATAAAAGGTTGTGCACCTGTACTTGTATTATCTGCCTGGGTAGCGCTCAAAACAAAGTTTTCCACTGTATCTTGATGTACATGACAATGAATTGCCAAGATAATATCTTTACTCACGAACTTGAGAATGGATAAGATAATTTTCCAGTCATGAGCCCTGTTGTTAGTTGCTTCAAAATACACTTTTTTTCATATTATGCTGAAGGAAAACCTTTGTACTGAATATATTTAAAGATGTTGATTTGAATCCACTAGTCAATTTTCATGAAATGTCAATTCAAGTGATGTTTATCATGAGAGTGATATCATTATTATCATGATAGGTGAGTACATGAAAATGAGAATATACAGTGCATTCAGAAAGTATTCAGACCCCTTAACTTTTCCACATTTTGTTACATTACAGCCTTATTTAAAATGGATTAAATTCTTTTTTTTTATCATCAGTCTACATATAACACCCCAGAATGAAGAAGCGAAAACAGGTGTTTAGAAATGTTTGCAAAGGAATTAAAAAGAAATAACTGAAATATCACATTTACATAAGTATTCAGACCCTTTGCTATGACACTCAAAATTGAACTCAGGTTCATCCTTTTTCCATTGATTATCCTTGAGATGGTTCTACAACTTGATTGGAGTCCACCAGTGGTAAATTAAATTGATTGGACATGATTTGGAAAGGCACATACCTGTCTATATAAGGTTGACAGTGCAGGTCAGAGCAAAACCCAAGCCATGAAGACGAAGGAATTGTCTGTTGACCTCCGAGACACAGATCTGGGGAAGGGTATAAAACAATTTGCAGGTCCTGAAGAACACAGTGGCCTCCGTCATTCTTAAATGGAAGAACTTTGGGACCACCAGGACTCATCATAGAGCTGGCCGCCTGCCCAAATTGAGCAATTGGAGGAGAAGGGCCCTGGTCAGGGAGGTGACCAAGAACCCTTCTCCTCCGATTGCTCCACAGTTCCTCTGTGAAGATGGGAGAACCTTCCAGAAGGACAACTATACCTGCAGCACTCCACCAATCAGGCCTTTATGGTAGAGTGGCCAGACGGAAGCCTCTCCTCAGTAAAAGGCACATGACAGCCCACTTGTAGTTTGCCAAAAGGCATGAGAAACAAGATTCTCTGGTCTGATGAAACCAAGATTGAACTCTTTGGTCTGAATGCCAAGTATCATGTCTGGAGGAAACAAGGCACTGCTCATCACCTGGCCAATACCATACCTATGGTGTAGCATGGTGGTGGCAGCATCATGCTGTGGGGATGTTTATCAGCGGCAGGAACTGGGAGACTAGTCAGGATTGAGGGAAAGATGAAAGGAGCAAAGTACAGAGAGATCCTTGATGAAAACCTGCTCCAGAGCGTTCTGGACCTCAGACTGGGGCGGAGGTTCACCTTCCAACAGGATAACGACCCTAAGCACACAGCCAAGACAACGCCGGAGTGGCTTCGTGACAAGTCCGTGAATGTCCTTGAGTGGCTCAGCCAGAGCACAGACTTGAACCCAATCAAACATCTCTGGAGGGACTTGAAAATAACTGCATCAACACTCCCCATCCAACCTGTCAGAGCTTGAGAGGAACTGCAGAAAAGAATGGAAGAAATTACAAAAATACAGGTGTGCCAAGCTTGTAGCATCATACCCAAGAAGACTTGAGGCTGTAATTGCTGCCAAAGGTGCCTCAACAAGGTACTGAGTAAAGGGTCTGAATACTTATGTAAATGTGATATTTCAGTTATTTCTCTTTAATTATTTTGCAAACATTTCTAAAACACCTGTTTTTGCTTTTTTATTATGAGGTATTGTGTGCAGGTTGATGATAAAAAAAAAAGAATTTAATCCATTTTAGAATAAGGCTGCAACGTAACAAAAATGTGGAAAAATTGAAGGGGTCTGAATACTTTCTGAATGCACTGTAAGTTGCTTATTTTCTTGGTCATGTAATAATCATTTTCAAGAAAATGTGGAGAAGCAAACAACTGCAGATCCTGGAATCTTGATCAAGACTTAGTGCCAGAGGAACTCAGTGGGTCAGACAGCGCGTCTGGTGGAGAGAATGGACAAGTGACATTTTGGGTCGGCTTCCTTCAGACTGATTTCAATAGGAGGAAGGAAGCTGGAAAAGACAGGTGGGGGCAGGACAAAGCCTGGTGAGTGATAGGTAGATACAGGTGGGGTGAGGGGGTTGATTGCCAGTTGGGATGCTGAGTGCAAGGAAGATGAATGTCATACGAAAAGCATCTTTTGTCATTTCATTTTGAAAAAAAATCATCGTCAAATTGCATAAGAATTAGATGCGCAAAAGTTTATGAAGCCACCAAGGCAATAATTTGAAATGCTAAAATGTTTTATTGACAATAAAATCTTTAAAATAATAAAACATAATTTATCTATTCAGGGTAGTGCTCATGTGAATCATAAAAAAATGGGAGTAATAGAATGCTGCTGACATCCTCTTGCAGGACAGTTTAGAGTAGGGGTCGTTGCCTAAAAATAAAAACTTGCTCATGTAAGACTGTCGTCTTCATCAATGGCTGTGAAAGAAGTTGCAGAATTGTGGCAGCAATCAAATCGGCCATAATGTAATATAATCGCAGAGCAGCTCAGAGCCAAGTTATTTAAACCTGCTCCTAGTCTTTGTGGCCCTCATATGTTAAGATAGCGAAAGGGATGTTGTGACATTTAGTGGTCCCTGGTGTTCCGATAATGGTGCCGCTGCTCTTAAATCTGAACCTGATGGAGCTGGCAACATTGAAAGCAAAGATTCTTTTTTGACTTTTCTTCCGTGGCTTATAACAAGACTTAAGAACGATATTAATGGGTAACTTTGTATCTGATAAATCTCTTTATAGCAAAGCATAGCCATTTCCATCATGTGACCACATCCAATACTGTGGTTCCTGTTGGCATTGTCATCTATGCAGATTTCTAAAAGAATTACATGAGCAGAAAAAAGCAGGAGCAAACTAGTTGGCCCCTTGAGTCTGCCACCATTCAATTACATCGAGCAGCTTTACCAGCTGCGCCACTATGCTGCTCAACTTGTTCAGTTGTAACTGGTACAGTTATTAAGGCATCCAAACAACAAATGACTAGTCTTGGGTAGACAAAAATGCTGGAGAAACTCAGCGGGTGAGGCAGCATCTATGGAGCAAAGGAAATAGGCAACGTTTTGGGTCGAAACACTTCTTCAGACTAGTCTTGAATGTGTTAAGACTTTCAGAAGATTCATCGTAGCATTCTTTTTCAGTCTGTTTCTGAGCTATATCATGGGCCATCATCAACCTTTGGCACACGTTGTTGATTCTGATCATAGAAACATAGAAATTAGGTGCAGGAGTAGGCCATTCGGCCCTTCGAGCCTGCACCGCCATTTGATATGATCATGGCTGATCATCCAACTCAGTATCCCGTACCTGCCTTCTCTCCATACCCTCTGATCCCCTTAGCCACAAGGGCCACATCTAACTCCCTCTTAAATATAGCCAATGAACTGGCCTCAACTACCCTCTGTGGCAGAGAGTTCCAGAGATTCACCACTCTCTGTGTGAAAAAAGTTTTTCTCATCTCGGTTTTAAAGGATTTCCCCCTTATCCTTAAGCTGTGACCCCTTGTCCTGGACTTCCCCAACTTCGGGAACAATCTTCCTGCATCTAGCCTGTCCAACCCCTTAAGAATTTTGTAAGTTTCTATAAGATCCCCTCTCAATCTCCTAAATTCTAGAGAGTATAAACCAAGTCTATCCAGTCTTTCTTCATAAGACAGTCCTGACATCCCAGGAATCAGTCTGGTGAACCTTCTCTGCACTCCCTCTATGGCAATAATGTCCTTCCTCAGATTTGGAGACCAAAACTGTACGCAATACTCCAGGTGTGGTCTCACCAAGACCCTGTACAACTGCTCCTATACTCAAATCCTTTTGCTATGAAAGCTAACATACCATTCGCTTTCTTCACTGCCTGCTGCACTTGCGTGCCTACTTTCAATGACTGGTGTACCATGACACCCAGGTCTCGCTGCATCTCACCTTTTCCTAATCGGCCACCATTTAGATAATAGTCTGCTTTCCTGTGTTTGCCACCAAAATGGATAACCTCACATTTATCCACATTATACTGCATCTGCCAAACATTTGCCCACTCACTCAGCCTATCCAAGTCACCTTGCAGTCTCCTATGCTAGGAGGATACTCCTCCTCACAGCTAACACTGCCCCCCAGCTTAGTGTCATCCACAAACTTGGAGATATTGCCTTCAATTCCCTCATCCAGATCATTAATATATATTGTAAATAGCTGGGGTCCCAGCACTGAGCCTTGCGGTACCCCACTAGTCACAGCCCGCCATTGTGAAAAGGACCCGTTTACTCCTACTCTTTGCTTCCTGTTTGCCAGCCAGTTCTCTATCCACATCAATACCGAACCCCCAATGCCGTGTGCTTTAAGTTTGTATACTAATTATCTCTTATGTGGGACCTTGTCGAAAGCCTTCTGGAAGTCTAGATACACCACATCCACTGGTTCTCCCCTATCCACGCTACTAGTTACATCCTCGAAAAATTCTATAAGATTTGTCAGACATGATTTACCTTTCGTAAATCCATGCTGACTTTGTCCAATGATTTCACCACTTTCCAAATGAGCTGTTATCCCATCTTTAATAACTGATTCTAGCAGTTTCCCCACTACCGATGTTAGACTAACTGGTCTGTAATTCCCCATTTTCTCTCTCCCTCCCTTCTTAAAAAGTGGGGTTACGTTTGCTACCCGCCAATCCTTAGGAACTACTCCAGAATCTAAAGAGTTTTGAAAGATTATTACTAATGCATCCACTATTTCTGGAGCTACTTCCTTAAGTACTCTGGGATGCAGCCTATCTGGCCCTGGGGATTTATCGGCCTTTAATCCATTCAATTTACCCAACACCACTTCCCGACTAACCTGGATTTCACTCAATTCCTCCAACTCCTTTGACCCGCGGTCCCCTGCTATTTCCGGCAGATTATTTATGTCTTCCTTAGTGAAGACGGAACCAAAGTAGTTATTCAATTGGTCCGCCATATCCTTGTTCCCCATGATCAACTCACCTGTTTCTGACTGCAAGGGACCTACATTTGTTTTAACTAATCTCTTTCTTTTCACATATCTATAAAAACCTTTGCAGTCAATTTTTATGTTCCCTGCCAGTTTTCTTTCATAATCTATTTTTCCTTTCCTAATTAAGCCCTTTGTCCTCCTCTGCTGGTCTCTGAATTTCTCCCAGTCCTCTGGTATGCTGCTTTTTCTGGCTAATTTGTACGCATCATCCTTCGCTTTGATACTATCCCTGATTTCCCTTGTTATCCACGGATGCACTACCTTCCCTGATTTATTCTTTTGCCAAACTGGGATGAACAATTTTTGTAGTTCATCCATGCAGTCTTTAAATGTCTTCCATTGCATATCCACCGTCAACCCTTTTAGAATTAATTGCCAGTCAATCTTGGCCAATTCACGTCTCATACCCTCAAAGTCACCTTTCTTTAAGTTCAGGACCCTTGTTTCTGAATTAACAATGTCACTCTCCATCCTAATGAAGAACTCAACCATATTATGGTCACTCTTGCCCAAGGGGGCACGTACAACAAGACTGCTAACTAACCCTTCCTCATTACTCAATACCCAGTCTAAAATAGCCTGCTCTCTCGTTGGTTCCTCTACATGTTGATTTAGATAACTATCCCACATACATTCCAAGAAATCCTCTTGCTCAGCACCCCTGCCAATTTGATTCACCCAATCTATATGTAGATTGAAGTCACCCATTATAACTGTTTTGCCTTTGTCGCACGCATTTCTAATTTCCTGTTTGATACCATCTCCAACTTCACTACTACTGTTAGGTGGCCTGTACACAACACCCACCAGCGTTTTCTGCCCCTTAGCGTTTCGCAGCTCTACCCATACCGATTCCACATCCTCCAAACTAATGTCCTTCCTTTCCATTGCGTTAATTTCCTCTCTAACCAGCAACGCTACCCCACCTCCTTTTCCTTTCTCTCTATCCCTCCTGAATATTGAATATCCCTGGATGTTCAGCTCCCAGCCTTGGTCACCCTGGAGCCATGTCTCCGTGATCCCAACTATATCATAATCATTAATGGCTATCTGCACGTTCAACTCATCCATCTTATTACGAATACTCCTTGCATTGAGACACAAAGCCTTCAGGCTTGTTTTTACAACGCTCTTACCCCTTATACAATTATGTTGAAAAGTGGCCCTTTTTGATTTTTGCCCTGGTTTTGCCTGCCTGCCACTTTTACTTTTCACCTTGCTACCTATTGCTTCTACCCTCATTTTACACCCCCCTGCCTCTCTGCTCTTGTACCCATCCCCCTGCCACATTAGTTTAAATCCTCCCCGACAGCACTAGCAAACACTCCCCCAATGACATTGGTTCCATTCCAGCCCAGGTGCAGACCGTCCTGTTTGTACTGGTCCCACCTCCCCCAGAATAGAAGCACATGTTTAAACATCAGTCACACACCCCTTTGTCATGTTCAGAACACAACTGGAAGTAACATTCTGCTGCAGCAGGCAGAGTTCTGTTTCCAACAGATAATTGCATCGGGAGTATTATACACTTTTTATTTCATCAAGCACTTGTGTAAATGGTCTGCACAAGAAACAGTCTATTAACTGTCAGAAATGGATAGTGATCTTTGACTCAGCTGTGCCTGGGATTTTAATTGACACTTACTGCTGATATCACTTAAAATGACTCAACCCCCACCCCTCCTCTCTGCTCCCTAATGTTGAAGGATTGTTCATTTATAGTGCCAAATAGCTTTGTAGGTGGAGTTAGTCACATTATACAAAAATAAATTGTCAATCTAATGTTTGTAAATTGAGCGTGATCTGTGTTGAGATTCTGGGTTCCCAGTATTAACTCTGCTAGTTAGGAAATGCAAGCTTAAGGCACTTTGACACAACAAAAAGTGAAACAGACCATTGGACCTCTCTAATATGTGAGAACTAGGAACAGTTCATTTACGGCTACCATTCAATAAAGGAAAGTGTGTATTTTCAGATACAGGGAGGTTGCAGACTTAAATAAATAGAAAACTATTTTCTCTAAATTAAAGAGAGATAGGAGGAAAAACAAATTGAGAATTATTAAGGTTTATAAAGTATTAAATGAAATAAGGCTGAACAATTGGAGTTAGAAAAACAAATAAAACAATTAGACTTTGAAAACGCGGCTGACCCGTCCACAAGAAAACGTAACAAGATAGCTGCACTAATTCAAACTAAACCAGATACTCTCGGCAAATATCAGTAGGGCATTTCAATACACCAAACAAAAACACTTTGAATTCGGCTATAAATACCATCAACCTTTAGCAAGACAACTTTGTAAATTAGAAAATGACCGTACCACACATAAAGTCAGATCGGAAAGAGGTGAACTGCGCTCATTGCCCAAAGATATCAACGAAAGATTTCAACAATTTTATCAAACCCTCTACTCGTCTCAAA
Source organism: Amblyraja radiata (assembly GCF_010909765.2). Classification (NCBI taxonomy): domain Eukaryota; kingdom Metazoa; phylum Chordata; class Chondrichthyes; order Rajiformes; family Rajidae; genus Amblyraja; species Amblyraja radiata. Next base: position 27,790,467 of record NC_045957.1, on the reverse strand, counting down.
CAACAGCCGATTTAGTCACGATGCAGACTTTTCTGGATAAGTGCAACCTTCCATCCCTCAGTGAGACTGAACGTGAGGAGTTGGCTGCAGAAATAACAGTAAAGGACATTTCATAGACCATTAAATCACTGAAAAATGGAAAAACTCCTGGCCCAGACGGGCTCAATAATGAATTTTACAAAAAATGTAACAACATAATTTCCCCACGTCTACAAACCCTGCATACCCAAGCGTTCATTGAGCAGACCTTACCGCAGACTCTAGCCGAATCAATTATCACATTAATTCCTAAAAAAGATAAGAACCTTGAAGAGCCGGGATCTTATAGTGCAATTTCCTTTTTAAATACTGACCAGAAGATTCTAGCCAAGACTCTGGCTCGTAGACAGCTTAGTCATTGGCAAACTTGTACGCTGAGATCAAACTGGGTTCATACCTAAACGACACTCATTCTTTAATCTGAGACGCCTGTTTAATATAATTTATTCACATAGAATACCGAACGAAGACCTCACAATCATCTCATTGGATGTAGAAAAAGCTTTCGACCAAGTTGAATGGTCTTATTTCACATCGTTGGAAAAATTCCAATTGGCCGAAAACTTCTATATACTAACCTGACCGCCAGAATATTAACCAATCAAATACTTTCATCTAAATTTTACCTATTCAGGGGTAATAGACAAGGATGCGCTCTCTCCCCGATGCTATTTGCATTAGCCATAGAACCTCTTGCCGAGAGTATTAGGTCCCACCCAGACATATATGGATACAATACTAAACACACTATGAACAAAATTTCCCTCTATGCAGACGTTATACATTACTAACCCCCGAACCAGTATCCCAAATTTACTATCCATTATAGAACAATTCGGCACCTTCTCTGGCTACAGAATTAATTGGAATAAAAGCGAAATTATGCCAATAAACGAACAAGACGCCACCCGGCTCCAACAGTTCCCCATTAGAATTGTTACTGACAAATTCAGATACCTCAGAGTTTGCATTACCAGGAAATATTCCCTTCTGTTCAAACCAAATTTCCCTCCATTAATCACAAAACTTCATACTTATATTCAATTTTGGAAATCATTGCCTATTTCCCTCCTCGGCAGACTAAATGTCGTAAAAATTATCTTTCTCCCGCAGCTTTTATATCTATTCCAGACAATACCGATATATCTTCCCAAATTTTTCTTCAAAAAAATTGATTCCATTGTTACTAATTTCATTTGGGACTACAAAAGCCACCGAATACATAAACGACACCTGTGCAAATCCAAAGAGAAAGGAGGACAAGCCTTACCCAATTTCCTCTTTTACTATTGGGCAACAAATATTAAAACCATAATTTTCTGGCTAGATGATTTGCACCAACAGGCCAACTGGCTAAAACTGGAAAGAGAAGATTGCTTGCATTTCTCCATAGGCTCGATTGTCCTGTCTCCAATACTCCAATATAGGTCAATGTATGAGCATAACCCTATAATACATGGTACTATTCGTTTCTGGGAACAGTTGAAGCTCAGTCTCAAATTGAGAGACATGTTTCTCCTTCTTCCTATTGCAAACAATCACTCTTAAAAACCCTCTACTTTAGATGGTGTTTTCACCCAGTAGAAGAACAAGGGAATCAACACCGTGGGAGACCTTTATTGGAAGGGGACTCTTTCCTTCTTCCAAGAGTTGCGGGAGAAATATGATCTGAATAATAATAATTTTTTTCTGATAGCTCCAGGTTAGGGACTATGTGAGAACATACAGGCAAGACTACACCTCTGCAAGTCCAGACAAACTCAATTAGTGTTTGAATAGACAAGCAGATATAGAGAAATTGATATCCTACATTTACAATTTCCTTCAAAACATCGACACCCCATCATCTGAGGTTTATATGCGTGCATGGGAGGATGAGATGGATCAACAAATTTCCAATGATATATGGGACGAAAGCTTACAGTACATTCATTATTGCTCCTTAAATCCCAGACACTGCCTGACACAGTTCAAAGTGCTGCACAGTGTATTCTACTCCAAAACCAAATTGAGCCAGATTTTCCCCAGTGTTTCCCCTCTTTGCGATAAATGTTAGTCTCAAGAAGCCACCTAACCCACAGTTTTGTACTGAGTAGAAAAATAGAAAGTTTTTGGACGGAAGTATTCAGCATCATCTCCAAAACACTGTAAATCCCGTTAGAGCCAGACCCAAAAGGGAGGAAGGGAGAGGAATAGAATAGAATAGAATAGAATCTTTAATTGCCACGCAACCAGGGTTGGTGGTATTTGGGTTCGGTACATGATGGTACACTGCTTTTGTTACATACCACTAATAACACAGATCACTGTAATAAAGTGCATCCATACCACATCACAAATCACAAATCTCACCAACAATACATAGTGCAAAAGAACAAACAAAGACCATAGACAAGACACTGTATACATCAAAAGTCATATTATTGTCTGATTATTGGACGGAATTGAGAGTTCTTATTGCTGAGGGGAAGAAACTGTTTTTAAAGCGGGTGGTTTTAGTAGCAAGTGACCTGAGGCGCCTCCCCGAAGGGAGAGACTGAAAAAGGTGATTTGCTGGATGGGAGTGGTCCGAGATGATCTTTTTTGCCCGTTGTGAGGTACGTTGGAGATAACTTGAATGGATTGAGGGGAGGGGGGAGTTGATGATCCTGGAGGCCTTGGAGACAATGCGTTGTATTCTGTGTAGTGAGTGACTATCGGTGTTACCGTACCAGACTGTGATTGAGGAGGTGATGATGCTTTCAATGATTGATTGATAGAAACGGACCAGGAGGTGTTTATCAACTCTGAACTTTTTGAGCTGTCTGAGGAAATATAGACGTTGTTGACCTTTCTTGATGACGTGGTCTGCATTGATGTGCCATTTTAGATTATTGGAGATATAGGTGCCTAGAAACTTAAATGAGTTTGTGGAGGTTATGGGGTGAGAGTTGACATGGACCGGGGGTTTGTGGTTTTGATTGCGTCTAAAATCTATGATGATTTCTAAGGTTTTTGAAGTATTAAGCTGAAGGTTGTTGTCTGCGCACCATTTGACTGCGCTATCGACTGTTAGATGGTATTGTGATTCTTTGTTGTCTGAGATTAGGCCAATTATTGTTGTGTCGTCTGCATATTTAAAAATTTTAACTGAGCTGCATTGGGATGTGAGGTTGTTGGTGTAAAGTGAGAAGAGCTGGGGTGACAGAACGCACCCTTGGGGGGCTCCTATGTTGAGAGTCAAAGGGCTGGAGAGTTTTTCACCCACCTTGACTCTTTGCTGTCTGTTTGTTAGAAAGTGTAGAATCCAATGGCACATGGCTGGGTGGATGCTCATGTCCAACATTTTATTGTAGAGTTTAATCGGGTGTATAGTATTAAAGGCCGAGCTAAAATCTATAAACAGGATGCGTGCATAGGTGTTCGGTGATTCCAGATGATGAAGGGAATAGTGAAGAGCTAAGTTGATAGCATCCTCAACAGACCGGTTGGCCCTATATGCAAATTGGAAAGGGTCCATGATGGGGGCAGTGTGGGTTTTGAGATGGGTGAGGACTATGTGCTCAAAGGCCTTCATGGCGACTGATGTTAATGCCACATTAGCGGGGGGATAGAGAAGAGAGAGAGAGGGAGAGAGAGAGAGATTAAATCGGAACCTGAGGGGTGACATTTTTACACAAAGGGTGATGGGTGGGTGGAACCAGCTGCTGGAGGAGTTATTTGAGTGTGGTACTATCGCAACATTTAAGAAGCGTTTAGACAGGTACGTGGATAGGATAGGTTTAGAGGATAATTGGCCAAACTGCAGGCAGATGGGACTAGTATAGATGGGAAATATTGATCGGGGTAGGCAGGTTGGGCTGATGGGCTTTTTTCCATGCTGTTCAACTCTATGAAAATATTTAATTTGATTTTAACGAGATAAAATCTCATCATCATAAACAGGAAAAAACTTGAGTAACTTCCTTCTGCAAGGTGAATCCATTGTATTTTATAGCTTTTGACATATCTTTCATGATTGCAGGACTCGAAGCAGGGGGAAGATGGTTGTTGATGATGATGACAGTATGGATGGGTTGGAGACAACAGAAAATGCAATGGAAACAGGTAAGAAATTACATCCTGCTTTAACATTAGAATAATATTATCATCTTTGAAAATTGTTTACTCGTGCTGCAGCGGGTACTTGTAATCTTCTTTCCTGTAAGTGGCAATCACAAATTCAGTGACATCCCCAATACAATATTGGGCAGACATTTTTTGCAGTCCCACCCCGAGCCATGTCTGATCCCACTGGTATTTATGTTGTTAATGTAATTTCTGATATGAAGGAAACTAAACCTGGTTGGAACCCGTATCAATGGCTGGAATGCTAGTTTATTGAGAGGATGTTTCCTGTACCGTGGCTTTGGGGGTCACAAAATGGATTTGCACTTGGTTTATTCAAAAGGTAATGCTTCTTTAGACTTCAAAGTAGAGAATCCCAATATATTATTGAGTACATTTAGAATAGAGAGATATTTGACCGCTAGGTATTTGTGGAAACGAGTATTCACTGAGAGTGTATTTGAGGTGGAGAATCAGTAACGAATAGTGCAGCTGGCTTCAGTTGTATGGTACAGTCCTTTCTGGCATCAAATATCATGTGTATATTTAATATCTGATTCATGTGGGCCGAAGAGCTTGTATCTGTGCTGTCCCACTAAACTAATCTAAAATTAAACACTGGTGTAGGAAGGAACTGCAGATGTTAGTTTTTTCCGAAGATAGATACAAAATGCTGGAGCAATTCATCAGGTCAGGCAGCATCTGTGACGAAATGGAATAGGTGACGTTTTGGGTCGGAACCCTTCCTCAGAAGAGACTTTCTCAAGTCCGGGGAATGGTTCCGACCTGAAACGTCACCTACTCAATTCTCCAGAGATGCTGCCTGAGTTACCCCAGCATTTTGTACCTATCTTCCAATACCAATGAATTTCTTTTGGTTTTAGTAGTTCTTGGCATTGGCATTTGTTTTCAAGAAATCGTTGGAATGATTTTTGTGCTACGTGTCCTTTTTATATGTGGAATAACTCTTCTGGACGGAGTCCAATTTTCATAGGCTATCTGCCAAGTTAGTCACTTAACCGGCACATTTTATGCCTTCCCAAGTGTAAAGTGATCGGATAAAATTTGTAAAAAACAATATTTTTTAAATTGCCACCTCGCTGCATTACTTAATCACAACTATTAAATAGTTTTGAGTTACTGATATCTCAATTGAAGTTTTGGATAAGTATTGCATTGTTGCTGATTTCACGGTTTCGTATTAGTTCATTTCCAGTTATGTTTTGCTGCTACAGTATTCACAATAAGCTGAAACAACTTAGTCCTCTTTTGTCTGTCACAGTCTGCACCATTCCTCAGCACTATGCAATGCTGATAATCTGATTCAAAGATTCCATTAACTTTGCAGAATTAACAGCACTTCCCTGGCTGTGCAGAAATAATAAACAGGTTCCACGGGATCATCTATTCAAATCACTTGGAAATAAATGTCTCCAATACTTTGAAAATGGCAGGTCAACAAAGAAACTACAAACCGTGTAAAATGTGTTATGGAAGTGGTACTAATGTCACGACAAAATAAAACCTGAATCTTGAAATCAACCTGTGTCTGAGGCCTAGAAATCAAACTCACACAGATGACCCATTTTGAATACACATGGAGAAACAAAAAACAGCAGATGCTGATAAATACACAGAGTGCTGGAGTAATTCAGCAGGTCAGGCAGCATCTCTGGAGAACATGGACAGGTGACGTGTTGGGTCGAGCCTTCTTCACACTAATTTGGCTGAATGTGTGGGGAAGAGAGGGGGGAAAGGAAGCTGTAAATGGGGAGAAGCAGTAGAGGCCTGGCTGGTAATCAGTTGGCATGGGCAAAGGCTTTTTTCTTCCTTTCTTTCTTATCTGTGGCCTTTCTTCCAACCAAGTGCCTATCTTAAAATGCCTAACTTATTATTTCAAAAAATAAATGAAGAAAAAATAATTTTGAAAGAAAAGGTGAAACGTATGAATTGCAATGCCTTCAGATGTTCAACGAAACCAAGTTTCAGAAAGCGTATATATGCATATATGGCACCATGCATTGCGGATGGATTTCCAATGTTGTCCTTGCAGTCCTGCTTCAGTTGTTTCTAAAGTAAGGTGCACATTTTCTATTATCTTTGCAATGGATAGGGTGAACAAAAATCCAGTGTAGAATAGTCAACAATATGCTACCTTTCTAGCGTTGAACCAAACACGCTCAGTGGAAGCTATTGATTTTAGGCTACCTTTTTGCCATTTTCATGGGAAGGTGCTCCCTTCTTCCATTCAGCTCCACACCATAAGAACCAAATTGACACTGCAAAATAATATTACTCTCGTGATCCATGCTAATGTTGTACAATACTGTTTTGGCAATTGTGAGGGCTGAAATGATTGTTTCCCCCTCCTTGCAGGATAATTTGCAATGTGGGACACTTCATCAAAATTGGTGTTGCAGCCGATTAATTTATAATATTAATGCATGTAGGACGTGAAGCATTTGAGATGGGCGCATACGAGTCTGCTGGGAGTCCAGGAGCTACATGTTACGAAATGATTTTGGAAAAACAAAACATAAAATGTAGCTATTAGTATGCCCGTTAATCTTTTAACTATTTTAAAAATGTGCAAGTTTGTGGAAAATATGTCAACATGATCATGGATTTATAACCATAGTAATATTTTACTTCATTTTAAAATTGGCTATGAGCCAAGTTCTACTAAAGAGCTAATCTTCCATTAATATTTCACGTAATACCTCCACATACAAAACTGTGTTCATTTATTTCTCAAACAAAGCAATATTTTTTATAATATATGATAGACAAGGCTTGGATTCAAATATATTTTCCACATCTGATATCTATAATTTAATGAGAAAGAAACCTACACTGCCTCAATAGTAAACTTTACTGCATAATTTTTGGGTGCTTCACTGTTGGCACACTGTTGAAGTGATTCCAAAATGCTGCACAATCTCTGTGCCAGTGTAGCGTATTGATTTTCAGCATTTCTCTGCAGAACCCAGAGTGGTAGTCATTAAAAAAATGTCTTCTATTAGAAGATTAGATGAATGCCTTTTTGACATACTTGATCTCAGCAGTTCAGAATATGAATCTATTCACCTGAGTAACAGTATCTTATTATATCATCATTAAGCACTAGCTGCAATTGATAGAAATAGTATATTGCTTTTGGAGTGTTTTTTAAAAGAGCAATAATAGTAATTATCCCCGTAAGGTTTTCTATAATAGATCATCTCCACTTATTTTGTTACTTACATATGTAACTAAAAGTCGTCGTGTCATTTCCCCCCCCCCCCTTTCATTAAATCCTTTCTTTGTATCTTCAAGAGGAGCATTGATTGAACAGAGTGGGTGACTATGTGGTCTGGGACTAAATCCACATGATAACTAAAATGTTAAGTCCTTAAAATGTGTAGGTACATTTTGTCCATTGTGTTTTGTCTGGTTTTCTAGATTTGACTAGTTTTACATTATCAACATATCCAGGTATCTTGTTAAAGTAGTAGTATTACTTAAAAGATTCAATTACATTGATATAATTATTTTCTGGCTGATCTCTAGTTTGGGAACGGTTGTTTTATGTCCCAGATTCTTGATTTCTGATGTCAGACCTGATGAGATATTTAGAATTATAATTAATATCTTTGGGATGGTAGAAGTGTTTTCATTGTGTTATGTGTTTATTAAGATAACTATTTTCCTGTTGGAGTGTGTGAGTAAACAGAATGGTATATAATTTATGTCTATGTGTAGATGTAGGCTGTGTGACAGCTGTTAAACTTAGTCTCAGCATGAACTTATTTTTGCTTTGAACCCATAAGACTGCTAAGTATGTTTCAATTATCCTGTAAAGGTTTCCATGGAATATTATCTCACTATTCTTTAGTAATTAGGTTTATTATTGCCACGTGTACTGAGGTGCAGTGAAAACCTTTTCAAAGTTTGCATGCTATCCGAACAGATCGGATGTACCATACATGAATACAATTGTCAAACTGAAGTACAATAGGTAGAGCAGTGGGGAAGATACAGAGTGCAGAATATAGTTCTCAGCATCGTAGCGCATCAGTTCCATGGACATAGCTACGCTCCAGCTCTTAAACATCCACCAGGGGATAATAATCTTAACTTTTTTGTTAATTGTTGTAAACATTCGGCCTCTGTCATTAATCTAGATAGGATGCAAAATAGATTTATGAGGATGTTACCACATCTGGAGCATTTGACTAATAGGAGAAATTGGCTGGAATAGGTCTTTATTTTCCTTGGAGTGTACGAGGCTGAAAGGTAGCTTTGGGGATCATAAATTCACGAGAGACATAGATAGGGTGAATAGCCACAGTCTTTTCCCCGGAGTAGGGAAGTCTAAAACTAGAGGGCATGGGTTTAAGGTCAGAGGGGCAAGATTTAAAGGAGATCTAAGGGCAGTTTTTCCCCACAGAGCAGTGTGTATATGAGCTGCCAGTGATATAGGTGCAATTACAACATTTAAAATACTTGGATAGGTTCATGGATCAGAGAAGTTTGGAGGGATATGGGCCAGGTGCAGGTAAGTGTTACCAGCTCAGTTAGGCAACTTGGTTGGCATGGATGAGTTTGACCAAATGGCTGCTTCCGTGCTGTACAGCTGACTCTGGTTATTGACCCTAGCCAATGGAAGCAATTCCCCCCACCCACCCCCCTTATCAAATTCCTTGAGGTATATTGGTTGACACTTTGTATCTGTTCTCAGGAGAACAATCCCAACATCCCCATTTTTCTATATAACAGAAGGTTCACATCCCTGGTAACATCTTGTAAATCCATTCAAAGAACAAAGCATTCTTATCAACTGTAGCTACTTGATTCGGTGTGCATAATATATTAACTTGTGAAACACAAGTTATGATCGGCCATGATCACATTGAATGGTGGTGCTGGCCGAATGGCCTACTCCTGCACCTATTGTCTATTGTCTATAATTCATATACTTTCTTAACTATCATATCGACTTGTGTGAGTATATCTCCATTCAGTCTTATGCTATTATATGTACCTCAGAATAGTAAAGATTAAATATTAATTTTTCTCCATACCGTTTCTCCTAAACTTCACATCCTATGTTCCTATCCAGTGCACCAATCTTTGTCCACCTGAAGTCACGATTTGAAAATTGTATGACATGAATGCCTATCAAAAAAGCTTGGAATCTTCCAAGTTATTGTGATCTTATTTCCAGAGGCTGCAGCTCTGCTCTTAAACTTGCCAGGGGGTAACAGCCTGAATTGAAATTAATTCTGAACCATTGAAACAATTGTAAGAATTGTTTTAGTTTTACGATTTTAGCAGATTATAAAGCATTAGAGGGCAAATTGGTTTATTATTGTCACGTGTACTGTGATGCAGTGAAAATATTTGCATTCGTGCTCTCCTGGCAAATCATATCGTACATGGGTAAAATTAATCCATACATGAATACAACAGATATTGTAACGATAGAAAGGAAACATTGTTGCCGCTAAAGAAAAAATGCATATTTAAAAAAATGCAAGAGTCGCAATGAGGTAGATTAGGAGATCAGGAATATATTTGTAGTTTATGAGAGGTCTGTTGAATAGTCTGATAACAATGATAGGTAAAGGAAGATGGTATCTGCAGTGGGTCTGTTGCAACGGTAGGCAAATTGCTGTGGAGTAAAGGGCCTGTCCCACTTGGCGATTTTTTTCGGCGACGGCCGGAATCATTGACTAACGTATCAGGTCACCGAAAAAGTCGCGGCGTGACGACGCATTGACACGCAGTGTCGCAATATTTTTTTGTCGCCACACAGGCAGTCGCCGAAAAAATCGCCAAGTGGGACAAGCCCTTAAGGCTTTCTGGGAGACTGGAGCTGATGTGAGTCATGACAAGCATCTCAAAGCATTCCATAATGGTGCATGTAAGGGCATGATAGTTATTAAAGCATAATGCCTTACTTTTCTTTGGCACCGGGATTATAATGGTCTTCTTTAAACAGGTGGGAACCTCAGAATAGTGTAGGGAGAGGTTGCTAGTAAAGATGGCATCCTTTACCTTTTGATTTGCTCTTCTGAAAATATGTTCACCTTGCTCATAAAATGATAAGCATCTCGCTGTAATATTTCTAAACTCAGAGCTATAGAGTGCAGCTACAGGCCCTTTGGCCCAGCTCATACATGCTAACCAAGTTGCCTAACCAAGCTATTGCCACTTGCCTGCCGTTGGTCTGTACCCCGCCAAACCCTTCCTGTATGTGTCCAGCATAAAGTGCCAAAATACTTGCTGGATCAGTCAAGCCCTTTGAGGATGACTAAACTGCTGACCTTCCACCCACCAACAAATTGGGTATCTTGCTGGTCGCTTCCCATTGGAAACTTAATCTCTCAACCAGTCCATTGGTGTGGAGTTTTCACCCTTTACTGACCCAAGTTCAGTACAGAACAACAAATGCAAGTGCATTGCAGAGCATGGAGTGCAACAGAGGTCTGGTCTGCTGAACTCCATTGGGAAATGACATCAAACTATTAATGAGTTAATGGCCTGTGCCACTTGGCGATTTTTTTCGGCGTCTGCCAGCATCATTGAATGACGTATCAGGCCTCTAAAAAAACGCAGCATGATGCGGCGTGATGACGTATGACGAGCGGTGTTTTTTCAAGTGTCGCAACGTTTTTTTGTTGCCGCTGGATTTTGAAATGTTCAAAATCTTTTGGCAATACTGATGACGCAAGCAAAATCGCCAAGTGGGACAGGCCCTTTACAGGCAGACAGTTGTACGATCTTACCTGCAGTCTCTTGAGTATTTGTTTCTGCTGTGTAAAGTACAAGCTGCAAAATTCATCTGATATAGTTGAAAGTTTTACATTTTCACAGGATTTAGTATTAATTTGACTATGACTTCGCATTCTTGGATAGCAGGTTATTCTGGTAATTGCTTGATTATTTGTCTCTGCATCGGTGCTTTCCGTAGCAAAGATTAAGGTACAGATAAGAAAATTGGGAATTAAATCGCAAAACATTTTGGTTACATCAGGTGTTTATTGTAACCGTAGTGCCATGAATGAAGTGTGAATATTCCCCGCAATAAATATTAACTTGAGACTTCCGGTGGCGCTATGGAGTAGGAGAGACTCGCGCCAACTAGCTCCGTGAAAAAAAACGAAAAAACGGGGGGAAAAGACAGATCCTACCTGCAGAAAACGGCACCGATTGTTTTGCAATAGGCCCGTGACGTCATCAGGCGCGCGACACCGGCAGTATGTTGACTCAGCATACTCCCCCCCACAAGACAAAAAACGGCAAGACTAAAGAGGTAGGCCCAACTGAAGTCTCGGCCTCAGGTAAAACAGCATCCCGAGAAGACATCTCAAAGAAGAAGAAAAAGACCGAGATGGAAGAATTAAAAACGTTTCTTACGGAGGAACTTAAAAATCTTAGACAGGACTTTAAAGAAGAGCTGACATCTTTTAAAAAAGAAATTAAAGAACAAATTAAAGAAGATGTTACAGAGATTGTACACAAAGTCCTTGAAGACTGGAAATTAGATATGGAAAGAAATTTGACTCAAAATGTTGAAGAAGTAAATGAAATACTGAATATGATGGAATCCAGATTTGATTCTAAACTTGAACCTATCTTCCAGACATTAAACCAACACCACAAGATTGTAAAAGAACTTGAGGAATTTGCTGAGACAAGCACCGCAACTACAAAACAACTCATCACTGAGAACCAACGCCTATCAAAGTTATTGCGTCAAATAACCAAAAAATGTACAGACTTGGAGGGACGACAGAGGCGTCAGAACTTAAGAATCGTGGGCATCCAGGAAGGCAGAGAGGGGTCTCGTGACCCCCGTGAATTTGCTGCAGATGTACTGAAAACAATTTTGAACCTGGACCAGGCACCATTACTTGCCCGAGCGCACAGAGTGCCGAGACGTCCCCCAAAGGTGGGCGACCCTCCAAGAATAATGATAATAATAAAGGAAATCTAATCTAATCTAATCTAAAGGTCCAATATGACCATGTATTGAATGACATGATGAGGAAAATTGTCAAAAGCAGAAATCTTGTATATGAAGGAGACAAGATTAGCGTATTCAGAGATTATCCTGTGGAAATTGCTAAGAAAAGAGCATTGTTCACAGAAACAAGAAGAATACTGAAGAACATAAAGAATTTGAGATATGGACTGTTATACCCCGCAACACTAAGAGTTAGTTACGAAAATAAGGAACACTTCTTCATCAAGCACACAGAAGCATTTGAATTTGCCAAGAACATCGAGGACAAGATCGAAGATTGAAAAATATTCAACATTCAACACCTACCTGGATACTGCTATCTCGCAGAGAAGATATGGAACTCTAAACTCTAAACTTTAAACTATTATATTTAAGAGTTGCCTAAAATTCGCAATAAGATTTGGGTAAATATCTTGCAACGGATATATAATACTTACATTTTAGTACTAACTTCTAACACCTATTAATAATCATGAATACTAACTAACACTAATTATTGATAATTAGATTATTTAGATTATTTAAGAATTAACTAAAAGTATGAAACATAAGTAAAGTGTGATTCAGATATTTTACAATGAAAAATGTATGGTGGCTCTCTGATGTTTTTGTTTTTGATTATTTTTTTATAAATGTTTATATTATACAAAACTAACATTTCAATTTGAGACTACTAATTATATCATTAATGGAATATAATCATTATTTCTTTCCCCCCCACAAATTGTTTGCATCGAATTGGAAACTTTCCTTTCAAGGAAAGTACGGAGCTAGTATTTTTATTAACCAAAAGCTACGGAAGTCCATAGATGCTTAGCCACATTAGGGTGGCTATCACTAACTGCACTAATTGTAGTTGTAGTTGCTTTTTCTTTTTACTTTCCACACTTTACTAATCCAATTTGCTATCACTTTTTTTTATTTTATATCATATTATATTTTGTATTTGGAATGGAATTGCATATTTTACTTAAGGAGATATGTTCGGATGGAAAACAGACGTGACCTAAAATTCATCTACCTGATGTTCGAGTATAAGGTAGGGTTGAGAGTGCTGAATCATCTGCTCTACCACTTAATCACAAGATGCAAGACATGAATATAAAAATTGGGGGTGAGGGAATTAAATTCTGTAGTTGGAATGTTAAGGGAATTAATGAACCTATCAAGAGAGGCAAAGTGTTAGCTCATTTAAAATCATTGAAAACAGATATAATATTTCTCCAGGAGACACATCTTAAAAAGGAAGCACAACACAGATTGAAAGCAAAATGGATTGCTAAAGCGTACCACTCTTCATTCTCACATAAATCTAGAGGTGTTGCAATATTAATTCGTAACGGTATACCCTTTAAACATATATCAACGATAGAAGACACTGAAGGCAGATATATTGTAATAATAGGGGAGTTATACTTAAAAAAGGTGACTCTCCTCAATGTGTATGGACCAAATTTTGATAGCCCTCTGTTTTTTAAGAGAATTCTTAACAATATCCCGGAATGTACACAACAAAACTTAATAATCGGTGGAGATTTAAATTGTACATTGGATGCTTGTTTGGATAGATCATCAACTCAAAGAAAACTAAAATCTCGATCAAGTGAATTTTTAAACTCATACATTAATACTACTAATATTAAGGACGTTTGGAGAATTGAAAATCCATCGGGCCGAGAATATTCATTTTACTCACCAGTACATAAAACTTACTCAAGGATAGACTATTTTTTAGTAGATTCAAAACTTATCCCATTTACCTATAACTCGCAATATCATAACATCATAATCTCAGACCACGCTCCACTAACATTTATGATCAAACTAAACGGAATGGTAGAGACTCAGTCACAATGGAGATTTATTCCCCAAATCTTAAAAGACAAGTTATGTAATGAATACCTAATAAAACAGATTAAAATGTTTTTTTGAGGCTAACGATAGCCCTGAAATCTCTGCTTCCCTTCTTTGGGAAACATTTAAAGCATTTGTACGAGGAGCATTAATTTCTTCCCAATCATTTTTTAATAAAGAGAATAGGGCCAAACAACAGAAACTGGAAATGGAAATAAAGCAATTAGACACAGAAAATGCAGTAGCACCATCCACGATAAAACACAATAAAATTGCAGTACTGAAATATAAATTAAACAAGATATATTCAGACCAAGTTATAAAACTTTATCAACATACAAAACAATTAAATTTTGAATTTGGTGATAAACCACAAAAACTACTAGCGCGTCAACTTCGTAAATTGGATGGGGAAAAAACAATATACAAAATTAGAACAGACAAGGGAGAAACATTAACACTGCCTAAAGATATTAATGATAGATTTCTACAATACTACCAAAAATTGTATTCATCTAAAATAACAGAACAACCAACGGGAATGGAAACATTTTTACAGAATTGTAAGTTTGCGGGTCTAGATCAGAAAGAGAGAGAATTACTAGGGGCTGAAATTACGATAAAAGACATCGAAGAGTCAATCAAATCTTTAAAAAACGGAAAGGTCTAAATTCTGAATTTTATTAAAAAAATTATGATTTGCTTTCCCCACGCCTACAGACAATGTACAAATACGCCTACACTCAACAGAAACTCCCAGAAACTCAAAATGAATCTACAATCATACTCATACCAAAAACGGACAAGGATCTTGAAGACCCAGGTTCATACAGAGCTATAGCCCTCTTAAATACTGATCAGAAAATATTAACTAAAATTTTATCTAATAGATTGAGCTTAGTGATCAGTAAATTAATACATCCCGACCAAACAGGGTTTATCCCAAAACGTTATTCATTTTATAATCTGAGAAGATTATTTAATATTATTTACTCCAATAGAATTCCTAATGCAGATCTAGCAATTATTTCGTTAGATGCTGAAAAAGCATTTGACCAGGTAGAATGGCCATATTTATTTTCTGTGATGGAAAAATTTCATCTAGGAGAGAAGTACTGTACATGGGTTAAATTGTTATATTCTAATCCAACAGCCAGAATATTAACAAACAAAATGTTATCAACTAAATTTAATCTCTCTAGAGGCTGTAGACAAGGATGTTCACTATCCCCACTATTATTTGCTCTTGCAATCGAACCCCTAGCAGAAAGCGTTAGAAACCATCCAGGAATATATGGATACAATACTAGAGACACAAGGAATAAAATGTCCTTATATGCAGATGATGTACTAATATATATTACAAAGTTAGAAACTAGTATTCCAAACTTATTAAATCTAATAACTTAATTTGGTCAGTTTTCGGGATATAGAATTAATTGGAATAAAAGTGAAATCATGCCAATAACAAAATTCAATTTACATACAATACAACAATCCCCTTTTAAAATAGTTAAAGATAAATTTAAATACTTAGGAATCTATGTAACTAAGACATATACCTCTTTATTTAAACTAAATTTCCCACCCTTACTGAATAAACTACATAAGAATATTCAATACTGGAAAACACTCCCCATTTCTATGCTTGGGAGAATTAATGCTATAAAAATGATTTTTTTACCGCAACTGCTGTACCTATTTCAATTAATTCCGATATATATTCCAAAAACTTTTTTCAAAAAAGTCGACTCCGTTGTTACAAGTTTTGTCTGGGATTATAAGAATCATAGAATAAGTAAAAAACATTTATGTAAGTCAAAGATAAATGGAGGTTTGGCTTTGCCAAATTTCTTATTTTATATTTGGGCAGTCCATATTAAAAACATGAATTTCTGGCTGGAAGAAATTGATCGAAAACCAGATTGGTTAATGATGGAAAAGGAAGACTGTCTACCTTTTGAAATAGGTCCGATCATATTTGTCCCCACAAAACTGCACAAAAAAACCTATAAAGAAAACCCCATAATACATAGTGGAATACGAATTTGGAAACAAATAAAAAAAAGATTTAAAATTGAATAATATACAACTATGCCTTCCCATTGTAAATAATCCTTCATTCAAATCATCCTTTATGGACAAAGGTTTCACACAATGGAAAAATTACGGAATCAAAAATATTGGACATCTTTATGGGAAAGGCACTTTTCTTTCATTTCAAGAGTTACAACAGAATTATGGACTGCACTCAAATAATTTCTTCAGATATCTACAAATTAGAGATTATGTTAAATCTAATACACAAGTCTACAGTAGGGAATCAGAAATTCTTGATGAATGTTTGAACAAGCATCCTAATACTGAAAAACTAATAGCTTATATTTATAACACCCTACTAAACAACGAGGTACCACCGACCGAACCATATAGATACAAATGGGAAAATGAAATAGGTCACCCTATAACGAAAGATATGTGGGACGAAAGTTTACAACAAATACATCAATGTTCATTAAATGCCAGACATACTTTAATACAATTCAAGGTCTTACATAGACTACACTACTCTAAAATAAAACTAAATAGAATCTTCCCACAAATCTCTCCTATTTGTGATAAATGTCTACATCTAGAGGCTAATTTAACACATACGTTTGCAAACTGTATAAAACTTAAACATTTCTGGACTGATATTTTTGAAATAACTTCAGAAGTTATTAATACAAAACTGGACCCAAACACAAAATTAATAATACTTGGAATATCAGAACAAAGTTTAACACTCACAACAAACCAAAGAAATTTCCTCGACTACAGTATAATAATCGGGAAAAAATTAATATTAAAATTTTGGAAAGGCCCTACAACCCCCACAATTAATATGTGGATTACGGAAATGTCGGAGACCCTATACTTAGAAAGAATTAGACTTGTCTTAATGGACAAACAAGATGTTTTCGATAAAATCTGGGCTCCATTCATTAACTATCTGAAGGGATAGATTGGCACAGCACGAGGACCCAACTGAAACTTGAACTCAGGATCAGATGAAAAGCTATACTTTATACGAACCTACGATCTCCATTGACGTATTACAGGTAACCCATTCCACCTCCTCTGTTTTTCTGGGGTTTTTTAATTTGTAACTTTCTACCCTCTCTTTCTCTCTCTTTCTATAAAAAATAAAAACACTAGAAGCAGAAGTAATTGATAATTGAAAATTTTAATAATGTATGACTGATGTATATGAAAAGTTTTTTTACTATAATATGTAACTATACTTTATAATATGTCTACTAATAAAAATATTTTTTTTAAATAAATAAAAAATAAATAAATATATTAACTTGAGCCAAATTGATATTTTAAAACTTCCCTGCAAACCCTTCAGTAAAATTGAAGTACTCTAATTATTTTTAGTCTCTGGTGTCTTAAACATACATTTGGTTAGTTATGGAGGCTCCTGCAGAATTGAATTTCTATGCCTGATTAACGTTATGTAGTTCAAATTTTAATTACATATTGCTAAAACACTTTTCTATACCATTTTGAACACTCAATGATTGATCATTTACGATTAATTCAATTATTCACAACCCTTTATATATCGTGGAGCAATTGTAAAGGCCCTATCCCACTGTACGAGGTAATTCAAGAGTTCTCCCGAGTTTCCCCTGATTCGAACTCTGATAATTATGGTAATAGCCGTTCGTAGGTACTCGGGGACTCTCGTGGACACTCTCCGCACTGTTGAAAAAACTTCACGAGCTTACCGCGTTTCACGAGTACCTGCTGTTAGCGTTGTGAGCTGCTACATGACATCCACGAGCTCCGACGTACCCGCTACTTACATTACATGAGCTCGAATCGGGAGAACTCAAGAGAACTCTTGAATTATCTCGTACAGTGGGACAGGCACTTAATGATAGGTGATATATGTATAAGTCGTAGTTTTTGTTTCATCTATTGTTATATTTTCTGGTTTCATTTCTCATAACTTTTTTGGCTGGCAAAAGCAGAAAAATATTTATTTGGGCTTTTAATTTTACGGTTTAATAGTGACACTGTGCAACATTTGTATCTAATAACTGTGAAGGGCCTTTGGAGAATCTTGTGAGATATATTGTTTGTGCTCACAATCACTACTCAGAGACTAAATCGTGGAAACAATAAATGCTTTATTTGCGAGTCTGCAGAATCGGGTGCTTCTCCAAGTTGAGACACCCCGAGCAAAGGAAAAACGTCTATTTTTATACAATTCAGTATACAGTCTTTATTGATCGGACGCCTCCCCTTCTGACCCCTTCCAATCAGGGTACCGAGGTTCACAATCTTCCAACCCTCCCCTCCGTGCGTCATCAATCATTCCCTCGCCTCCCACATCATACATCGCATGTACATTTAAATTAGGTTCTTTGTCATGAGGGGCGTAAAGTTAATATTCATTTATTTTATTAAGCATGCTCAGTAGCTGTTGCCCTAACCTACCTAATTGCCTTTGACCTAAAGAATAGCTTCTGTGTTGTCAGCTACATTCCTTACCTCATCTTGTTATTCTACAATGTTATCAACAGCTCTGAAGGTCTGACTGTTTGTTCGAATCACAAGGTTGGTGATTCCAACTCCTCGGCCCATCACAAGATCGGTGACTACAATCACTCGGCCCCTCACAATGATGGTGGTTTAATCATCTTATCCATCACAATCCTCCCTTTTTCTTTTGCTACACATCCTGTATTAAACCCCATTCCTAGACTTCCTGCTGTTCCAAAGCTAATAACATTCTTTTTATCTCTCTTTCCTCTGGGTCCTCTCTCGGCCTCATTATCATTATCTTCTGGACGCCCCCTTTCTCCCCCATGGGGACTACAACTGCCTGCATTTGGCTTATACTTCTAGTTATAAGAACCCTGAGACATGGTATACAACAGGGGATAATGATCAATGCAGCTAATGCCCATAAAATCACCAGTCCCACCGCTTTCCACCAGGCTCCTCCTAAAATGTAATCCCACCATCCTGCTCCCATGATTGTGTTCCATCTCTGTACCGGGACATGTGCTATTTTTCTGATTCCTTCTGATATATCCATTACTGCTTGCCCGTTGTCATCTATGTTTAGGCAGCAATTAGAGAGGTTGAATTTTCCGCATACTCCTCCCTCTTCGGCTAGTAAATAGTCTAAGGCCAAACGGTTTTGGTATATCGCTGTTCTCATCTGTGTCTGCTGCTTCGCCAACATCTCTAGTGCAGATGCAGTCTGGTTAGTAATTACTTCCAGCACTGCCTGTAGTCTTATGATCCGATTTAACATATACACTGGGGTCCGGTAGCCCCAGGATCCGTCCTGTGCCCAAGTGGCTGGTCCATAATATGAGATGATTCTTGCAGGTGGCCACTCATCATTTTCCCATTTTCCGATGTCCATTCTTCTCTTCGTTCGGTGTAGATCGTCAAAGATGGGTGTTCCTAACGACCGCCCCTCCTCAGTGGTCAACAAAAAAAAACTCCTGGTTGTACCAGTCCAATTAAACAAGTCCCACTCCATTTTTCTGGCAATACCGAGTATGCCTTGTGTCCGCATATCCATAGCAGTCCTTCAGGGGCCGGTCCACTAGAGGTAACATTGTCCCATATGTCCTGCAACACTGGGATTCCTTGGTAAGGGTTGTTCCCGGTGCAATTCCATAATCCAGTCGATTCGCTTCCATCAGTCTTCATCCAGATAGTACAGTTTCCTTCATCCTTTACAGTGGGATACCATTGAGGTTCCTCTGGCCACCACACTCGGGATTGATTTGGCCACTGGGTGATGATGCGCTGGCAGGGGCTGCTGCCTACTAGGATGGCATCCTTTGCCCAGGGCCTGGCGATACACTCAGTTCCAACCGAGGTGTGTGTCAGGACCCATTCCTGGGGACTTCGATCTCTTCCCACCGTCAAATTCCACTTTATCAGGTCCCATACCTCAATGATAGATCCTCTCCATGGCCAGCGTGAGCTCATCAGCGGTCCTCCACAAACCCAACAGTTAGTCACATTCAGGGTTCTGGCTATCCGGAGGGCCAAGTCCACAAACAGGTTTCTCCCCACTTCCTGGAACTCAATCTGCTGCTTTATTTCATCATACACAGTCTGGTGCAGTTGAGGCTGGGAAGGTGGGGGAGGTTTGTTGACTACTGCTTCTGCTAACTTCCCTATCACTACCTCCTTAATTTTGTCTAATGTTTCCTCCCTGTCTCGGGAAGGGATGCCTAACTGTCCTCTCTTGGTCATGCAGACCCATTTCTCCCCTTTTGGGCAGGTAATGTGCCCAAAACTTCCTACATGTCCCTTATTTTCTACTACATAATACCCCCTCCCCCCGTCCTGACAAACAGCTCTAGTCCTTAGGTCGTAGCAATCATCACTTACATGGGAATGATAGGTAAATGATCTGGTTGTTCGCCCTCCATATCTGATAGGATGGTAGCACTTATCACAGTTATTAACACTTCTTATAATGGTTACATACATAGTTAGTAATACTACAACTGCACCTTTCATGCTGTTAGTTTCATCCACTTATTTCTTACTGAAAGTTAATGCCAGGGGCTTATTCCCTGGTTTTACCGTCCACTGATCGTCTTTCTCAGGAACTGACGGCGGGTCAACGGGACCTATAACCCGGGTCGCATGTGTCCACCCTTTTTCTTTTGTTCGTACTGCTGTCTCTGTTGTCAGCAATGCCAGGTATGGGCCAGTCCACCGGGGCTGCAGTTTCTCCTCCTTCCAACTTTTAATCAGTACCCAGTCACCGGCCTTTATAGCGTGTATTGGAAAGTCGAGTGGTGGACTTTGTGCCAACAGTCCTTTTATTTTTAATTCTGCAAGGGAACGAGACACTGCCAGTAAATAGTTCCTCAGGAACACATCGCTGCCTTCGAAGGTCGGCGTGCCCTCTACCTTTCCAAGATAGGGCAGCCCAAACAACATTTCGTAGGGAGACACCGCAATATCTTTACGGGGTGCCGTTCGTATTCTTAATAATGCAATTGGTAAACACTTAGTCCAGGGTAGTCTGGTTTCCTCCATTAACTTAGTTATCTGTGTTTTAAGGGTTGCATTCATCCTTTCCACTCGCCCAGAACTCTGGGGGTGCCAGGGTGTATGCAATTTCCAATTTATTCCCAAGGTACTGCAAACCAACAGGTGAACCTTAGAGGCAAAATGTGTTCCTCGGTCGGAATCTATGGATTCGATGACCCCGTATCGGGGAATGATTTGTTCTAATAATATACGGGTTACTGCCTGAGCGGTGGCATTTATCGTGGGAAATGCTTCCACCCACCTGGTGAAATGGTCTACAACTACTAGGAGATACTTCCACCTTTGTATTCTTGGAAGTTCTGTAAAATCTACCTGTATTCTCTGGAAGGTTCTTATAGCCAATTGTTGTCCTCCACCAGGGACAGCTCTCATTACCTTCTTGTTAACCCTCTGCTTAGCCAAAGTATAGATACCTCGGCAAGCGTAGGTCCGTAGTAGTGTGTCACACAGGGCCTGCGATCCCCAATGTGACTGGGAGTGCAGTTGTGTCATCAAATCCCGAGTTAATCCTTTGGTTAACATTTGTTTCCCATCCGGCGTCCACCACCTCCCGTCAGTGGAACGCCGAGCCCCTAACTCATTCATTTTATCCTCCTCCTCCTGTGAGAATACAGGTATCTTTTCTACTCCTTCCCTTAATGGTATTAAAGACAACATCCTCACAGTTCCTTCTGTCGCTGCCTTTTTGGCGGCTCCGTCTGCCGCTTCATTTCCCCTTGCTTCTAATGAGTTCCCCTTTTGGTGTCCCGCCACATGGACCACCGCTATCCTTTCTGGCAAATGTAATGCTTCCAGCGCCTTCTCAATTAATTGCTCATGTGCCAACTCCTTTCCTCTTGCTGTAATCATCCCCCTTTCTTTCCATATTCTCCCAAACGTGTACACCGTTCCTTCCTTCCCCTCCAACAATTCTAACGCCTGTATTAAGGCATACAATTCACATGACTGAGCCGACCAACTACCTGGCAACCTGCCCGCCTCCACTCCTTCAAATCCTTCTCCTCCTATTATGGCATACCCACTATATCTTTTTCCATTTATACAGCGGGAAGAACTGTCTATAAACCACCTTTCTCCCTCTGCCAGAGGCTGCTCCTCCAAATCCTCCCTGCTCTTGGTCTGTAGTTCTATAACTTCGCTACAGTAGTGTTCTGGTCTCTGCCCTTCCTGCTCGTCGTCCGCCGAGTATAAAAACTGGGAAGGGTTTAAATTCTTATCGGTCAGAATGGTCAAATCGTCTTTTTCCATAAGTATCACTTCGTACTTTAGGATCCTGGAGTCAGTCAACCACCGGTTGGACTTCTGAGTTAGTATTGTCCGGACCGTGTGGGGAGTAGATACTACCAGGTCACCTCCAAATGTCAATTTTCTACTTTCTTCCACTAATATTGCTGTTGCTGCGACCGCTTGAATACATACAGGCCACCCTCGTGATACCGGATCCAAGAGTTTAGAAAGGAATGCGACTGGCTGTCGCTTCCCTCCTCTCTTTTGTGTCAGTACCCCCAACGCAATTCCATTCTCCGCATTAACAAAGAGATGGAATGGTTGATCGATGGACGGGAGGGTCAGTACCAGTGCGGTGATCAGGCTATTCTTTATTTCTCCAAATCTCTGTTCGTCCTCAGAATCCCATTGTACTTTATCAGTCTCCTCACACAATTTATCATACAAGAACTTGACTTGTCGGGTGTAATTGTCTATCCATAAACTACAGTACCCAATTAACCCGAGAAACTTCCTGATTTCTTTTTTGTTCCTTGGCATCGGCAGCCCGGTGATCCCAGCTATTCTTTCGGGGTTTATTTTCATTTTCCCGTCACTAATCAGGTGTCCTAGATATTTAACCTCCTGTTCTACAAATTGTAGTTTATTTTTGGACACTCTCAATCCCTTTTCCCCTAAAAAGTTTAAGAGGGTTATGGTTGCATCCCTTACTGGCTCTTCTTCTCCGTCTGAGAGTAACAAATCATCTACGTACTGCAATAATTGTGTCCCATAGGTCCTGGGAACATCCTCTAATACTTGTTCTAATATTTGCTTGAACAGGTTCGGGGATTCAATAAATCCCTGAGGGAGCACAGTCCGTCGATACTGTTGCTTCCTCAGTGTGTCTGGGTTTTCCCACTCGAATGCAAAGAGGTTTCTACTTTCCTCAGCCAGGGGGCAGCTCCAAAAGGCGTCTTTCAGATCTACCACACTGAACCACCTATGGTTAGGGGGTATACGTCCCATTATGGTATAAGGATTTGGGACTACCGGGTGTCAAGCCCTAACTACCCTATTCAATTCTCTTAGGTCCTGGACCAGTCGGAACGTTCCGTCAGTCTTTCTTACAGGGAGCATTGGCGTGTTGTAGGGGGACATACAACTCTCCAATACTCCATCCTTCAGTAAGTTTTCTATAATTGGCTGCAGCCCTTTCCTTCCTTCCATTGAAATCGGATACTGTCTTACTTGTACTACTTCACTTCCTTCTCGCAAGGCTATCCTCAGAGGTGGTATTCTTAGCCCTCCCCTATTTCCCTCTCTTGCCCACACCTGTGAGACTATTCTTTCTTCATCTTCGGTCGTCAATGTATATAGTTGTACTATAATCTGTCCACCTATGGGAGCTGTGCCCATCCATTCCTAATTGAACTTGTAAGTTCCTTCCCATCAGATTTATTCCTGCCTGGGGCACCAGGATTAAGTCTTCCATGGCCTCTCGATTTTCATATCTTACCATTACTCCTTCTATCTCGGGAGCTGTCATTACCTTTCCCCCTACTCCAGAGATTTTGACTTGCTTTTCCCCTAATCCTATTCCCTCCGGTATCCTGGTTACACTTGATCTTTCCGTCCCTGAGTCCACCATAAATACCGTGTCTTCTCCTTGGGGACCTAATTTTAAGTTTACCAAGGGTTCCCGTGTACGTCCTACACACCCCAAGGAGGGGAACCCCTGACCCCCCTATTCCTCCATCAGTGTGTACGATTGTACTTCATGCCTTATCTTTGGACATTCTCTTTTAAAGTGTCCTTCTTTGTGACAATGATAACACCGGGATGGCCCGGTGCGCCATACCCCTGATCCTTTTTCTTTATTTCCCGGGGGACCCCAACCTTGGTCCCTCCATTCACCCCTTCCTCTTTCTCTTCTTTGAAAGTTTGGGGTCCCTGGTTCTCGCCCCCCCTCACGGGAGGAGCAGATGCCCTGACCACGGGGGTTCTTTGGGTTGGGTTCCAACGCCACTTATTTCTCAATCCGACAACTCTTCGGATGTCTCAATAAGCCAGACGCACACCTCACCCCCCCCCCTCACCCCATCCGTGCAACATCCGCCCCAATGGACTATCAGGCGGAATGTGCGGCTCTTCATCAGTTTGAGCCTTTTTCCCCCGGGCCCTTACTTTGCCCGTTCCGGTTACCCATCCCTGTCAGACCTTTTCCCGTCCAACAGAACCCAATCGCCCGAGTAATACTTAATAGTCAATATTCTTACCCGAGTCCTGTGCACAGGAATTGCTCGATTGATTGATCCCTTTCACCGGATTCCCTCTTGTTTCCAGAGTCTCTTGTCCGAATATCACTCGCTCAAACCGCTGACGGCAAGCAAGGAGATCAGAGACTGCTGAAATCAGCAGGGTGCACCTTCCCTTCCTTTCGTGCCTCCGTCAAGCGGCCGGAGTGGCGATCCCGGACGAGCCCCCAACTTGTGAGATATATTGTTTGTGCTCACAATCACTACTCAGAGACTAAATCGTGGAAACAAGAAATGCTTTATTTGCGAGTCTGCAGAATCGGGTGCCTCTCCAAGTTGAGACACCCCGAGCAAAGGAAAAACATCTATTTTTATACAATTCAGTATACAGTCTTTATTGATCGGACGCCTCCCCTTCTGACCACTTCCAATCAGGGTACCGAGGTTCACAATCTTCCAACCCTCCCCTCCGTGCGTCATCAATCATTCCCTCTCCTCCCACATCATACATCGCATGTACATTTAAATTAGGTTCTTTGTCATGAGGGGCGTAAAGTTAATATTCATTTATTTTATTAAGCATGCTCAGTAGCTGTTGCCCTAACCTACTTAATTGCCTTTGACCTAAAGAATAGCTTCTGTGTTGTCAGCTACATTCTTTACCTCATCTTGTTATTCTACAATGTTATCAACAGCTCTGAAGGTCTGACTGTTTGTTCGAATCACAAGGTTGGTGATTCCAACTCCTCGGCCCATCACAAGATCGGTGACTACAATCATTCGGCCCCTCACAATGATGGTGGTTTAATCATCTTATCCCTCACAATCTGCTTGTGAAAACCTTGGTTATGTTCAAAGATAGTTGGAGAGCACTGATGCAAATATTGTGAAAACCAATATCGTGCGTCGAAGGGTCTGTCCTGTACTGTACTGATCTATATAACAGTCATATTGCCTATATGGAATAGGGTTCAAACGCTATTTTACCTGAGTCTTCTAAAAGTAAAGGATATGAGGAAAAATTATGTTAGTGAAATAGTGCATCCTTTACAGAAAGTATTAAATAATAAGGACCCCGGGACTTGAAGGCACGTTGATTAGAGACCTGAAAGGCAAGATTAGATGTCATTGCAGTAACTTGGGGATTTTAATTAGAGTAATCAAATCTACTTGGTTCACTAATGGCTCTTTCTGGGATGGAAATCTTTCATCGCAGGCAATTTTGACCTACAAATTGACTTGGTATTGCCCTCTGAAATAACCTTGGCAGCCACATTGTGATGGAATGTATGTTAGTACGACCACTTGTAAACAAATAAAACAAAATGGCCTTGAGATCTCTGTCTAATAATGAGGGCTTGAAGGGTGCAGGAAGAAGGCGGATGAATTGGGTCGATTATGCATATCAATTAACTTGTGTTTAGAATGATTGAAAACTGTCTTGGATAGAATTATGTTAGTGAATTTTTGTTTCTCCCTGTTTACAAAATGTACCATATTATCTTGAAGGTCTCTGGAAGGCACTAGATAAAGAGCAGGTGAAAATTGGATCTTTGGCTGTATTTGACTGATATTTAATCTGCCTCAACTACTTCAGTTAACATTTGTTAAGCAATGTAGTGTGTCCCACAAATATTTCTGAGGTTCTGAAAAGTATGACACCCTTGGATATATGCAATTTGGTTGAATTACTCTTTAGCAACCAAAGGATACTTGATTACATAAAATGTCCTCCAGGTTTATCATTACAAAAGGAAAATAAATTCCACTCACAATGCATTTATTTAAAATTATTTCATTCAAATTTATATATTGTTCTTTGTTCTCTACTTCCACTAGTGACTGGGTTTAGCAATTGAGTATTTTAAATACGGCTTTCATTCTCCCAAGGAAATACATATATATTTATAATGAAACATTGAGTACAGTCCGTAGTAGATTAAATATGAAGGAATAGCAAATGAACTATATGGAAGAAAACTATGGATAGGAATGTTTGTTTTTATACAGTGATATTATTATTTATTTTTGTAATTTCTGTTTAACAGACAGAATATTAGGGTGACCAAAGTGGAAAGTCCAGCCCAAAGTGTGATCGCTTGTGTCCTGTTTCTGCAAGGATTTAATTCACTTGCTGCATTGTAGATTGAGAACAATCCCTGCAGAAAATCAGGTCAATTGATACAATTTATTTAGTTGTAAAAATAAGGAACTGGGGTGCTGGGTTACCAAGAAAGAAAGACACAAAATGTTGGAGTAACTCAGCACGTCAGGCAGCATCCCTGGAGCATATGGAGAAGGGTTCTGACCTGAAACGTCACCGATCCACGCTCTTCAGGGATTCCGCCTGACCCGCTGTGTTACTCCAGCATTTTGCGTCTTTCTTCAATTTATTTATTTGTTTACCCTAAAGTTTTTGGCTGCCATCTTGAAGTCCGGACCAGTCGTATATGGCATTGCATAAACAAATATATCACTCTTCTGTCATTGAATGTGCACCGAATATGACAATTCTCAGGTTGGACTTTTATACAAAGGCCTTCTCTTTTTGCAGCCTGAATTATGTTTTCAAAGCCAAAACTGGAAATATAATCATTAGTCTCATAAATGCTCTAGATTGCATCAGAGCACATCAGAGGATTAACACGGCTCCAGTGGAACTACAATGTATAAGTGGTAATATTTAATTTAATTTAATTTAATAATTTAAGCGCCTTGAGTATTAGAAAGGCGCTATATAAATAATTATTATTTTTATTATTATTAATATTAATCATTTTTTTAAAAACAATCTATGACTTAACTGGTAAGAGTGCTATAGCTTCCGTTGATACTTTCAATGAGAGAGTTACATCATGGTTATCAGCATGGATGCATGATCTGGCAACCTGCTGCACAGCACAGTAGTATAATACTCAAAAGATACAATGGTCAGCCCATTAGGGAAAACAGATTTATTTTTGAGTTCTGGCTTCTTCACGACTTACCAAATATTCTCTTCCCCACCCGCCCTTCAACCCCAGGCAGCACCGAATTTGGAAAAACTGTAGATAATTCCAAGGAAAGAGGCAAAGTGTTGGAGTAACTAAGCAGGTCAGGCAGCATCTCCAGAGAACATGGATGCAGTGGAGGGAGGGAGGGAAAGCTGGAAGAGAAAAGGGGCAGGACAAAACATTGCAGGTAATAGGTGAGCACAGTTGAGGGGTGAAGGAAGGGGTTGATAGGCTGAAGATTGGACAAAGGCCAGAGATGAAAAAACAAGGTGTGGGACAAAAGGATTAAGAATCCTACCAGCATCTGCAGTTCCTTATTTTTACAATAATTACAAGGTGTTTCCTCACAATTTTGAAATAGTTATACTCCAGTTCATTTCTCATGATGAGTAGTGAGACGTGAACAGAGCCATCTCGGGAGGGTGAAGTTGAGGATTTTGCTTATTAGAGGTGATACTTAGAAATGACAAATTAAACAGTTCAAATAAGGCCATTCATAGATCAGTGTGACACAGCTCATCTCCAAAAGCTTGAATTTTGTTTGGTACAACTGAAAAAATATCCTACAAAAGGAAGACTTTTTTTATCCGAAGGCACTGGAAAATGATTTTATTGTGCACAGTGCACAGCCCAATATATATTTTGTTGAAAATATCAGTGCTCGAATACTTACGGAATAACTGTGGGGAAGAAAAAGGAAAACATCCATCATTTCATTTTATATTGCTTCCTATCATCCAAATGTAAAAATAGTGTCCTTATGGAACAAAATCCTTAAGGGCTTGGTCCATACTATTCAACCTCGGGCAGCTTCTGGTTCTTATCCTCTGCAAAGTCAGGTTCGCACTTTTAAGTCAGGTTGGCAAGTTTAAAATGATTAATTTGGTCCAGATTTATTGATAGATTAATTTCAATTCATGACACAGATCTGCTATTATCTTTGATTTCTATTCCTTTCCACGTGTTTATGTGGTCTATCTAAACAGAAAATCTTGTAACCCACATTTACAGGAATTACATGTTAAGATGCATTTAATACATCTTTCCAGTAGCTGCAATATATTTTACACAAGGCGTACAACTAAAAAATTGATGATTATTATTAAATTAAGGTATAGTTGGCTGTATAGGAAATAACTTGAGTTTTACATTGAAGGTTATGAAAACTTTGCTTACTTTCTTTAACAGAAACTAAAGATGACTCACTGGAGGAGGACATCCTTACAGAAATGGAGACCAATGAACAATCACCTCTATTGCAGCGCACGGTATCTGATGAGTCTGCCAGTTCCATAGCCTCAATCAATCTCAATACAAAAACCAGGTTAGAACTTGAAGCTGAGTCATTCCCTCATGTGTTATATAATGTGAAATGCTGGGAAATAGGTACACAAAATTGCTGGAGAAACTCAGCGGGTGCAGCAGCATCTATGGAGCGAAGGAAATAGGTGACGTTTCGGGCCGAAACCCTTCTTCAGACTGATGGGGGGTGGGGGGGAGAAGGAAGGAAAAAGGGGAGGAGGAGGAGCCCGAGGGCGGGCGGATGGGAGGGTGGGAGGAGACAGCTAGAGGGTTAAGGAAGGGGAGGAGACAGCAAGGGCTAGCAAAATTGGGAGAATTCAATGTTAATGCCATCCGGACGCAAGGTCCCCAGGCGGAATATGAGGTGCTGTTCCTCCAATTACCGCTGTTGCTCACTCTGGCAATGGAGGAGACCCAGGACAGAGAGGTCGGATTGGGAATGGGAGGGGGAGTTGAAGTGCTGAGCCACCGGGAGGTCAGGTTGGTTATTGCGGACTGAGCGGAGGTGTTCGGCGAAACGATCGCCCAACCTCCGCTTAGTCTCCCCAATGTAAATCAGCTGACATCTAGAGCAGCGGATGCAGTAGATGCGGTTGGAGGAGATACAGGTGAACCTTTGTCGCACCTGGAACGACTGCTTGGGTCCTTGAATGGAGTCGAGGGGGGAGGTGAAGGGACAGGTGTTGCATTTCTTGCGGTTACAACGGAAAGTGCCCGGCGAGGGGGTGGTGCGGGAGTGAAGGGAAGAATTGACGAGGGAGTTGCGGAGGGAGCGGTCTTTGCGGAAGGCAGACATGGGGGGAGATGGGAAGATGTGGCGAGTGGTGGGGTCACGTTGGAGGTGGCGGAAATGGCGGAGGATTATGTGTTGTATTTGCCGGCTGGTGGGGTGAAAGGTGAGGACCAGAGGGACTCTGCCCTTGTTGCGAGTGCGGGGATGGCGAGAGAGAGCAGTGTTACGGGGTATGGATGAGACCCTGGTGTGAGCTTCATCTATGGTGGCGGAGGGGAATCCCCGTTCCCTGAAGAACGAGGGCATTTCCGATGCCCTGGTATGGAATGTCTCATCCTGGGAACAGATGCGGCGTAGGCGGAGGAATTGGGAGTAGGGGATGGAGTCTTTACAGGGGTCAGGGTGGGAAGACGTGTAGTCCAGATAGCCATGTGGGTCAGTGGGTTTGTAATGTATGTCGGTCAGGAGTCTGTCCCCTGCGATGGAGATGGTGAGGTCAAGGAATGGTAGGGAAGTGTCGGAAATGGTCCAGGTGTATTGGAGTGCCGGATGGAGGTTGGTGGTGAAGTGGATGAAGTCAGTCAGTTGTGTGTGGGTGCAGGAGGTGGCCCCAAAGCAGTCGTCAATGTAACGGAGATAGAGGTCGGGGATGGGGCCCTGGTACGTATTGAACAAGGATTGTTCAACGTACCCGATAAAGAGGCAGGCGTAGCTGCGGCCCATGCGTGTGCCCATAGCTACGCCTTGTGTTTGGAGGAAATGGGAGGAGTCAAGTGTAAAGTTGTTGAGGGTGAGGACCAACTCCGCTAAGCGGAGGAGAGTGTCAGTGGCTGGGTATAGGTTGCTCCTCTGGTCGAGGAAGTACCGGAGGGCTCCGAGGCCATCCTGGTGGGGGATGGAGGTGTAGAGTGACCGGACATCCATGGTGAAGATGAGGGGGTGAGGGCCCAGAGAGTGGAATGCGTGGAGGCGGCGGAGAGTGTCTGAGGTGTCTAGAACATAGGTGGGAAGGGATTTGACCAAGGGGGATAGGATGGAGGGAAATAGGTTCTATTTGTATGCAGAGACACTGGTTAGAGCAGCCAGAACTATTTGCTGCAGGGCATCAAAACATTTCCAGAGGAGCTGGATGGCTTCAGCTTATGCAATTAATACCACAAATTGATTGTTAACCCTTTACAGGGTTTGAGAATGCAAATAGTTCTAAATTGAGTCATTCTTGAAATGAGCATACACATGCTCATCTGGCAGTGTATCTTAGATTGTCGGATTAATCCAGTGATTGTTTTATTTTAAATTCTGAACTCCACCTTTGTGTCTGTTGAGCTTAAAAGAAGTTCTCTCTGCCTGTGTCTCCCCCCGCCCGTGTCTCCCCCCGCCCGTGTCTCCCCCCGCCCGTGTCTCCCCGCGCCCGTGTCTCCCCGCGCCCGTGTCTCCCCCCGCCCGTGTCTCCCCCCGCCCGTGTCTCCCCCCGCCCGTGTATCCCCCCGCCCGTGTCTCCCCCCGCCCGTGTCTCCCCCGCCCGTGTCTCCCCCCGCCCGTGTCCCCCCCCGCCCGTGTCTCCCCCCGCCCGTGTCTCCCCCCCGCCCGTGTCTCCCCCCCCGCCCGTGTCTCCCCCCCCCGCCCGTGTCTCCCCCCGCCCGTGTATCCCCCCGCCCGTGTATCCCCCCGCCCGTGTCTCCACCCGCCCGTGTCTCCACCCGCCCGTGTCTCCCCCCGCCCGTGTCTCCCCCCCGCCCGTGTCTCCCCCCGCCCGTGTCTCCCCCCCGCCCGTGTCTCCCCACGCCCGTGTCTCCCCCGCCCGTGTCTCCACCCGCCCGTGTCTCCACCCGCCCGTGTCTCCCCCCGCCCGTGTCTCCCCCCGCCCGTGTATCCCCCCGCCCGTGTGTCTCCACCGCCCGTGTCTCCCCCCGCCCGGTGTCTCCCCCGCCCGTGTCCCCCCCCGCCCGTGTCCCCCCCCGCCCGTGTCTCCCCCCGCCCGTGTCTCCCCCCGCCCGTGTCTCCCCCCGCCCGTGTCTCCCCCCGCCCGTGTATCCCCCCGCCCGTGTCTCCACCCGCCCGTGTCTCCCCCGCCCGTGTATCCCCCCGCCCGTGTATCCCCCCGCCCGTGTATCCCCCCGCCCTTGTATCCCCCCGCCCGTGTATCCCCCGCCCGTGTATCCCCCCGCCCGTGTATCCCCCCGCCCGTGTATCCCCCCGCCCGTGTATCCCCCCGCCCGTGTATCCCCCCGCCCGTGTCTCCCCCGCCCGTGTCTCCCCCCGCCCGTGTCTCCCCCCGCCCGTGTCTCCCCCCGCCCGTGTCTCCACCCGCCCGTGTCTCCACCCGCCCGTGTCTCCCCCCGCCCGTGTATCCCCCCGCCCGTGTCTCCACCCGCCCGTGTCTCCCCGCCCGTGTCTCCACCCGCCCGTGTCTGCCCCCGACCGTGTCTCCCCCCGCCCGTGTCTCCCCCCGCCCGTGTATCCCCCCGCCCGTGTCTCCCCCCGCCTGTGTCTCCCCCCCCCCCCCCCATCTGTGTCTCCCCTGTCAATACAATTATTAAGTAGTCTTGGAGGAGTTGTGAGGAGGGAGGAAATACTGTAGGAGCCAGGTTAGTTTTGGAAATGGGAAAAGTTTTCTCTCATCCTTGCAGATATTGGAGGAACTTCTGTTAAATTCTGAGAAATGTGAATTGGGTGGGGTTTTGCTGTTGGATCAGGACTACTTTTCTGGAGATATTACCATGGTGTATAGAGCAACATTGGGCATATGACTTTAATGCAGCACAGAAATAAGCCCTTCAGCCCACTATGCCCATGCCAACCATCCATTTACAGTATTAACCTCATCTTTTATTTTCCCCACATTCTCATCAACCCTTCCAGTTTCTATAATTCACTTACACACAAGGGGCAGTTTTTAGTGGCCAATTAATTTACTAACATCCACATCGTTGTGATATGGGGGAATCAGGAGCACTCTGAAGACTCTCATAGAGTGCATGCAGTTTGCACATTCTTTTTGAGCTCAGGATTGAACACGGGTCTCTGGTGATGTGAGTACTAGCTGCATCACTCGGAAACCCACTCAGTGACTCGGTAGTGAAATCAAGACGTACAGTGCCCTCCATAATGTTTGGGACAAAGACCGATCATTTATTTATTTGCCTCTGTACACAATTTAAGATTTGTAATAGAAAAAATCACATGTGGTTAAAGTGCACATTGTCAGATTTTAATAAAGACCATTTTTATACATTTTGGTTTCACCATGTAGAAATTACAGCAGTGTAATGGTCCCCCCATTTCAGGGCACCATAATGTTTGGGTCACAACAATGTCATGTAAATGAAAGTAGTCATGTTTAGTATTTTGTTGCATATCCTTTGGATGCAATGACTGCTTGAAGTCTACGATTCATGGCTATCACCAGTTGCTGGGTGTCTTCTCTGGTGATGCTCTGCCAGGCCTGAATTGCAGCCATCTTTAGCTTATGCTTGTTTTGGGGGCTAGTCCCCTTCAGTTTTCTCTGCAGCATATAAAAGGCATGCTCAATTGGGTTCAGATCGAGTGATTAACTTGGCCACTCAAGCATTGACCATTTGTTAGCTTTGGAAATGCTACTTTGTTGCTATAGCAGTAAGTTTGGGATCATTGTCTTGCTGTAGAATGAATCGCCAGCCAATGGGTTTTGAGGCATTTCTTTGCACCTGACCATATGGGATGTGTCTATCCACTTCAGAATTCATTATGCTACTTCAAAACCTTTTTCCAGAACTGTGGTTTCTCTTTTAAGTGCTTCTTGGCAAACTGTAAACTGGCCATCCTCTTTTTGCGGCTAACCAGTGGTTTGGATCTTGCAGTGTAGCCTCTATTTCTGTTCACATTTAGCCAACTGCCTGATAAATTTGTCCTTTGTTGTGTATATTTTTTTGTCATTATATTTTCATAAAGTAGTTTCGGGCATTATTTTGTGTTATAAAATTATTCGTAGGCAGTTCAATGAGCCACTAAAAATGTAGTTCCTGAGGATTATGCAATGGCTTTTTTAAATTATGATATCTGCAGTAAGTTTCTCAATCCCCCTATTTTATATCACATTAAATTCCTAAATTAATACACTTTTTAATTATGTAACAACAACAAATAGAATAGATGCTTTAGGGCTTGGTCTTGCACTTGCAAACCCGAGCTTTCATTAAAAATTGCATTGTGACAAGATGTGCATTACATAGAAACATAGAAACATAGAAATTAGGTGCAGGAGTAGGCCATTCGGCCCTTCGAGCCTGCACCGCCATTCAATATGATCATGGCTGATCATCCAACTCAGTATCCTGTACCTGCCTTCTCTCCATACCCTCTGATCCCCTTAGCCACAAGGGCCACATCTAACTCCCTCTTAAATATAGCCAATGAACTGGCCTCGACTACCCTCTGTGGCAGGGAGTTCCAGAGATTCACCACTCTCTGTGTGAAAAAAGTTCTTCTCATCTCGGTTTTAAAGGATTTCCCCCTTATCCTTAAGCTGTGACCCCTTGTCCTGGACTTCCCCAACATCGGGAGCAATCTTCCTGCATCTAGCCTGTCCAACCCCTTAAGAATTTTGTACGTTTCTATAAGATCCCCTCTCAATCTCCTAAATTCTAGAGAGTATAAACCAAGTCTATCCAGTCTTTCTTCATAAGACAGTCCTGACATCCCAGGAATCAGTCTGGTGAACCTTCTCTGCACTCCCTCTATGGCAATAATGTCCTTCCTCAGATTTGGAGACCAAAACTGTACTGTACGCAGTACTCCAGGTGTGGTCTCACCAAGACCCTGTACAACTGCAGTAGAACCTCCCTGCTCCTATACTCAAATCCTTTTGCTATGAAAGCTAACATACCATTCGCTTTCTTCACTGCCTGCTGCACCTGCATGCCCACTTTCAATGACTGGTGTACCATGACACCCAGGTCTCGCTGCATCTCCCCTTTTCCTAGTCGGCCACCATTTAGATAATAGTTTACAAAAGAAAATCAGTGTTTGATATTAAACTGTATGCTTTATCATTAACTCTTAATGTCCTTTAAAATGGTCTAATAAAACCACTCAGTTGAACAAACAATTGCAGCAAAGCATGAATTTGCCATTCAAACTGCAGCAGTTCAGTTAGTTCTGCTGTTTGGCTTGTATTTTAAGAACAGCTTAAATATACAAAAAAGTCAAAGATAAAAAATTTGAGACTGATTGCTTCAAACCTTCACGTGATCGACTAATTCACGTGATTTCGACTAATGCACTCAACTCGACGTGCACAATCAAATAAGATCAAATAGAACAAATTGTCCGACAACTTTAGGCTGTGCACGCCCATACGCAAGAAGAAGAAGAATTGACTACAGATTTAAATCGTTTGTTTTCATAATTACACACTGGTCTCTTATACACAATGCAGCACTATGATTACTGAGATAATACATTAATTAATCTCTCCCATGAGGCATTTACAAAACATATTCTGTAACTTGTTTTTTCTTGATGTCCCCAAAGC
The DNA here is from genome assembly GCF_010909765.2 of Amblyraja radiata. Lineage (NCBI taxonomy): Eukaryota > Metazoa > Chordata > Chondrichthyes > Rajiformes > Rajidae > Amblyraja > Amblyraja radiata. The sequence goes on along the minus strand of NC_045957.1, from coordinate 27,755,381 downwards.
CTTTTGAGTAAGTTTAATATATTTGGAAATATTATGTTAACAGTTTGGTCAAATAACTTATTTGCCTGGCTTTGTTTTCATACAATGTTTTCTGGAAATTCTGGACAAATGTTCTGTTTTGAGTTTTGGTTATCATAAAGTAGTCTTTGGAAATTTGTTCAAAGAATGGAAGAAACACTTTGATTTATCTGGATATTCTTCCATCACTTTATACGATGAAGTACAACATTTTTTGTATGTGTCATATATTGTTCTGCTCTCACTTTCGACCAGGTACACAGGGCTGCCAACATTGGGTGAGAGTTGGGAGTGAGAAATTGCGAGAGAACAAGCCCGAGGGAGCGAAGCAACCGGGGGGGGGGGGGGGGGGGGGGGGGGGGGGGGGGGGGTGGGGGGTGGGGGGGGGAGAGGGGGAGAGTGAGGGAGAGGGGGGGAGGAGACAGGCTGGGAGCGCGAATAGAGAGCTAGAGGCTTTCCCTTCAGCGGGGGAGTGGTGAGAGAGGGGAGAGACAGAGAGGGAGAAAGAGAGCAGAGAGAGAGAGGGTGAGAGGAGAGAACGTGGAAGAGAGAGGAGGAGAGTGACGCTGGATGCACACTTGGCCTTGCTCCTAGCCCCTCTACACTGACAATATATCCGGCCCTCACATAAAGCCCCATATCTGACCCACTGGACTTAACCTATTATGCTCAAGTCCACAGGTGCTTATCTAATGCAGTAATCCTTTATAGGACACTTCACAGACCAAATTATCTACAACAAAATTTGCTACATCCATTGGCTTCCTTGTTATCTAACATGCTAGTTACATTGTCAAAGAAGTCATCAATTGGTTGAACACAATTTCTCATCCATAAAATTATACTCACTCAGCTGTATAAGTATTATGTTACCATTTCCTTCATTTCCCTAACAAACTGTCCTGAAGTCATTTTCACTCCCAATGTTTTCAGTATTTTGCTGTCTTCCTCTCAGCTGGGACTTTTCCAAAATGCAAAGTCCAATAACTATATATTTAAGCGATATTATTCTATTACATGTGATCTTGAGAGTACATAATATTTTCTGTGGTATTCATAACACAACAATGATAAAAACATAGTTTTGATTGCACCTACCAACATGCATACATTATTATATTACAGTTAATATGTACCGAGGGGAAATTTTTGTTCCAATATTCCCCATTCCCAATTACTTTTACATTGAAGTGATTGAAATCCAAGTGAAGTTTTAATGGCATCATAAAAGTCAAACCTCCGGAATGGATGATATTCATTACGTGGTAGGTTGAGGTCAGTATCAGTACAATTACTATATTAAACTTTGAACCTTCAGATGTCCTGGTTCAAGCTAAAACTAAAGACAAATAATAATCTCCTCACACATTCCCCTGCAAGTATCTCTGTTACTCTTTTAAAATATCCCCCTTCTTTGAACAAGCTCTTAAATATCGCATCTGAATCAGTTTCCATCTGATTACACTCCTTGAAGATGTTCATCTACATGTTCAATTAATAAAACAACGAGATTGGGGACATTTCTATTCAACCTGTCAAAGGAGTTGGGGGGGGGGGGTTAGAAATAGTCAGTGAGGTAAACAAACATAATAGTTGAGTGGCAAATGACAATGGTGCTACCTTCCCAATGTTGTGACAGACAGCCTGACACCTTGCATGTCATTTTAATATTACACTTATCCCATCCCCCTGGATATTCCAAATTAATAAATTAAGGTTTTGTCAACTAATTACAAATCAATAACATTAGCCAACTCTGAAACATGAAGCGCTGAGCATTGGGATCCAGACATCATGGACAACAGGCCTCAGTTCCCCGCTCACATCTGGCAGTATTCTCCGTCTGAACCAGGGACCGCGGAGTGTTTTTGAAAGTGGGGAGGCTGAGCGATCACTGATCACTGGCCTTGGGGGTACCCGGTGAGGGAGTGGAGCAACCGAATGAGGAGAGGGTGTGGAAGTGGGGTGTCCCCCCTCCCAGTGTAGGGACTTTTTGAAACTTGATGTATTAAAATCATGTTTTAGTGCATTGTAGAAATATGATTTCAATGTTTTTTGTATGAATTATTTTTAAGAGATAACTTTTTACGGGATAACTTTTTCCGCACAAAGGGTGGTGGGTGTATGGAACAAGCTGCCAGAGGAGGTAGTTGAGGCAGGGACCATCACAACATTTATGAAACAGTTAGACTGATACATGGATAGGGCAGGTTTGGAGGTATGGACCAAAAGCAGGTAGCGTAGCTGGGACATGTTGGCGGGTGTGGGCAAGTTGCGCCGAAGGGCCTGTTTTCACACTGTATCACTCTATGACTACATTATACCTCCACCATGCATGAATGCTTCAAAATCAAGTGATTGAGTTTTATTGCCATATACTCAAGCATAGAAACATAGAAAATAAGTGCAGGAATAGGCCATTTGGCCATTCGAGCCAGCTGCCATTCAATATGATCTATTCATCTAAAATCAGTACCTCTTTCCAGGTTTTCTCCCCATGTACCTTGATTTCATTAGCCCCAAGAACTAAATGTAACTCTCTCTTGAAAACATTCAGTGATTTAGCCTGCACTGCCTTCTGTGGCAGAGAATTCCACAGATTCACAACTCTCTGCGTGAAGAAAGTTTGTCCTCATCTCAGTCCTAACTGGCCTACCCTTTATTCTTAAACTGTGACTACTGGTTCTGAACTCCCCCAACATTGGGAACATTTTTCCTGCAGTTACAGAAAGTGAAAATATAGCAGGCAAGCAGGGTGCTTTCTCCAACCACTCCCATTTGAAGTCCACTATCTTCCACCGTTTCTACCCAGTGCTTGGTACTTACTTCCAGCAGCCACTGGTTGTCCTCCAGGATGCACTGAGCCGTAGCCTGGTCCATGCCGGTCACCTGGGCGAATTTGGCACAGAGACTCTCACGGCAGCGGCGCAACGCTTCCAACACCTCCGATGGCCCGGGACTCTTGCACTGAGGCTCTCCCCTCTTTCTCCCCCTCTCTCTCTCCCTCACCTCACTCTCCCCCCTCTCTCTCGCCTCCTCTTCCCCCTTTTCTCCTCCCATCTCACTCTCCCCCCTCTCTCTCGCCTCCTCTCTCTCACCTCCTCTTTCCTCTCTCTCTCCCCCCTCCCCCCCTCTCTCCTCTCTTTCTTCCCCTCTTTTTCCCCTAACTCTCTCTCCCCTCTCTCTCCCTCTCTCTCCCTCACTCTCTCTCCCCCTCTTGCTCTCTCTCCACACACTCTCTCCCCTCTCTCTCTCACCTCTCTCTCTCCCCCCTCTCTCCCCTCCATCTCTCCCCCACATCTCTCCCGCATTTCTCCCTCCCACCTCACTCTCCCCCTTACTCGCTCTACCCTCTCTTTCTCCTCTGTCTCTATCTCCTCTTTCTCTTTGCCCCCCCTCTCCCTCTTCCCCTCTCTCTTTTACCACCCCTCTCTCTCCCCCTCCCTCCCCCTTCTCTCCTCCCATTCTCTCCTCCCCTCTCTCCTCCCTCTCCACCCCCTCTCTCTCCCCTCCCTCTTCCCTCTCTCTCCTCTCTCTCTTCCTTTCTCCCTCCTCTCACTCTCCCCCTCTCTTCCTCCCCCTCTCTTCCTCCCCCTCTCTTCCTCCCCCTCTCTTCCTCCCCCTCTCTTCCTCCCCCTCTCTCTCACCCCCTCTCTCTCACCCCCTCTCTCTCTCCCACCTCACTCTCCCCCCTCTCCTCTTTCTCTTCCCCCTCTCCCTCCTCTCTCCCCATTCTCTCCCCCTCTGTCTCTCCCCCTCTCTCTCCTCACCCCCTCTCTCTCTCCCCACTGTCTCCCTGTCTCCTCCCCCCCTATCTCTCCCCCTCCCTTTGAGAGTCTCTGTCCCTTCGGGAACAGAGACTCTCACGGCAGCGGCGCAACGCTTCCGACGTACGGAAGACATGAAATTATAGATTCTCAAAAGTTTCCCGTTTAATGGCCTAAAATAGAATAGATCCTCTGATAGACCAACTTTAAATCAAATTCTTTAAAATGTTGCTTGTCGCTTAAAGCAAAATTAAAATCCTTCTAAATACTATTCTGAATAAATGTTAAATAATCATCTGTGAAAATAGGCAGGTGTAAGATAATTGTTATAAGAATAAATGGCTTTAATCATGCTGTTAAAGAATCTATTCCATTTCATGTGGCTGATCTACATCAGTTTTTTGTCAACAGTTTCAGTTGTGACGCAATAAAAATAGCTTTAGTACACAAATATAAAAAGTACGGGAGTATAACAAGTGGGAAATCAGTTTATTTGTTATGTCTGATGGTTCTTGCATTTTATATTTAAATAAAGAAATTCCTCAAAAATCTGTGACAAGTTAATGAGATGTTTTATTTTTTTCTTTGTCAGATGTTGTGAAATAGCTAATTTTGTGAGGGAGTGGGCTTTTGATGGGTCGTGTGGAGCAGATAATATAATTTGGAATCCAATTGAAAAAAAATGTTACTCTTCTTGCAGCAATGAACAGCTCTGTGCCTTGTGCTATTGTGGTGAGCGGAGCTCGTTGGGGCAAGGCGAGTTAAAAAGGTTCAGCCCAACTCCAGATTTCACTGTGCTAAGAAAGAGCCCTTCTCAAGCAAAGCAAGACAGTACCAACAATTCAGAGGATAGTAATGACAAGAGCCTCAAGCAGTGTTCCACATCACAAAGGCAACAGAAAAAGTGAGTAGATTGTTAATTTTAGTCAAGGGAAAATCCATGTCCTTTTTGTGTGCTTTTGAATTTTTCAAAGTTTTGTATCTGCAGACATTTTTGCAGTTCTTATTTCAGGATTATATTTGTAAATGTTAATCATGTCAGCAATATCCATTTAATTTTCTGCTAAACATGCATCTTTATTCTTTCTTGCCTACATGTAATGTTAATGTGGAAGAGCATATCTGACATTTTTCTCTTCCTTCATTAGTTTTCACGACACCTGAGTTTATTGAGGTGTTCCACAGATATAGAGTGTTCTCCTCTGTTCGTGTCAATTCATCGTCTGAACCTAAGTAATGACTTGTGTTGTCTATTCACTTTTGTTGTAATAGAGAAGAGAAGTGGGATTGGAAGACTGAGAATGGATTTGGGCCAAGCCAGACGGCCTTGTTAATGTGTGCTTTGCAGCAGAAATCTGTAGATAACAAATGGGAGCATTAATCCTAACCAATTTTACTTCCTTCTTGCAATGGATGCTGTCATTGATGAAAATAGCGAACAGCTGCCAACTACACTGCTAACCTACTATCTTAACTTAAAAATGTCTGGATTTTACCTAAAATGAGTACCATTAACAAGTTTTTAAAAAATCTGAAATATTAAAACTTTTTGGTAATAAGTCATTTCCATTCTAAAATAATGTATGCTTCAAAATTTGAATCAAGGCTTATGACTGAATATTGTTTAAATGTGTTTACCATTTGTGTTGCTACAAATGTATACACAAAATTTGTTGATTCAGTAGATTTAGGTTTATTGTTATCACCTATTCCCGGGTATAATCTAAAGCTTTATTTTTCCATTCTATCTAATCACATCAGATAAACTACACATAAGTACAATCAAACATAATTACACTAGGTAGAGCAAAGGGGAAGGTACAAAAAGCAGAATATTGTTCTTGGTGCAACAGTTCCATAGACAAAGTTCAATGTCTGCATTGGGGCAAGGTGAATCGGACAGTATCCTAGCTTATGGAAGGACTGTTCAGAAACCTGATAACAGAGGGGAAAAAGCTGTTCCTGCGTCTGGTGGTGTGTGCTTTAAAGATTCTCTCCCTTTAGCCGGGCAGCACCGGGGAGAAGGAATGACAAGGGTAGGATAAGTCTTTGATTATGTTGGCTGTTTTTCTGAGGTAGCGTGAAGTATAGATGGAGTCAATAGTGGACAGATTTAACTGTGTGATGGACTGGGCAACCAGAGCTGTTTCCAAACCAAGCAGTGATGCAACCTCAAGGTATGCTTTCTGGTATGTCTATAGATATTTGTAGAAGTAGTATGTGGAAGGTGCATCTTTCTAGGATTAGTCAAGTTTGATCTAAGTTCAATAAGATGTTTAAGAAGCTATGCGAATACAAGTTTTTGGCCTATAATTTTTGCTTGGTTACATTTGCTTTTTCAATGCAAAATAACACAAAGAAGGTGATATTGAGCAGACGATTAAAGTGCTTTGAATGCTGGTTAACCCATTAATAACCACATTAAAAAAAAGCTGAAAAGCTGTCAAAAAGCAGAAATGTTTGAGTATGTCTAACATTCACGAGCATTGAGCTGTTAAATATTAAACATAATTAATCCTGGCTTGATAAGTGCCAAGTAACATTAGCACCATAACTGACAAGCACTGATGATCTTCAACATCTGTGGTTGTAAATTACTAGAGGGAATTCTAAGGGATAAAGTATATACATTTGGAAGGACATGTTGATTAGGGATAGTCGGTGTGGTTTTGTGCATGGGGGATGGTATCCCACGAATTTGACTGAACTTTTTGAAAATGTAACCAAGAAGGTTGATGAGGGCAGTATGGATTTAATCTGTATGGATGTAAGAAAGGCTTGTGATAAAGTTGCTCTGAAAGGTTAGATGGTGTGGGATGATCTACAGAATTTTCTTAATGGGGGGGAAACAGAGGGTATTGGTAGAATGTTGTTTATTAGACTGGAGGCCTGTGAATAGTGGTATATCTCGGGGATCGGTGCTGGGTCCATTGCTGTTTATGTATCAATGACTTGGATGAGAATGTACAAGATATGATTAGTAAGTTTGCAGACGACACTAAAATAGGTGGTATTGTAGAGAGTGAAATGGTTATCGTGAATTACAGCAGTATCTTGATCAGCTGGGTAAGTGGGCCGAGGAATGGCAAATGATGTTTAATTGGGGTGAGTGTGGGGTGTTGCAATTTGGGAAGTCAAACCAGTGGAGACATTCACAGTGATTAGTAAAGCCCTGGGGAGTGTTGTAGAACAGAGATCTAGGAATTCAAGTATATATTTCCCAAAAAGTGGCATTGCAAGTTGATTGTGTGATGAAGGTAGCTTTCATCTGGCCTTCATCTGTCAGAGAATTGAGAATAGATGTTGGAACATTATGCTACTGTTGGAATATTGTATTCAGTATTGGTCACGTGAAGCGTGGTCTTAGAGGTGTATAAAATCATAAGAGGAATCAATAGGGTGAATACATCCATTATTTTTCCCAGAATAGGCGAATCAAGAACTAGAGGGCATAGGTCAAAGGTGAGAGGGGAAAGGCTACTTTTTAACTCAGACAGTGGTGGGAAGATGAATCGAACTACCGGAGGAAGTAGTCCAAGCAGGTATCATAGCATCAAACAAGGAACTGCAGATGCTGGTTTATATATTTTTTTAAAAGACGAAGTGCTGGCAGCATCCCTGGAGCACAGAGGGGGAGCAGTGTAAGAGGGTCTCACAGAACTCGCGTCTGAGAGAGCAGGCAAACTTTTTAAAAGTAGGCATACCTTGAGGAGGTTTTGCAGTGGCGTAGTAAATTGTAGAAACAAGGAACTGAAGGTGCTGGTTTACAAAACAAAACTGCTGGTGTAACTCAGCGAGTCAGGCAGTATCTCTGGAGCACAGAGGGGGAACAATGAGAACATTTAAGTAGTTTGGACAGGCAAGTTATTCACGTCCTGACATAGCGTCTTTGACCATTTACAAGGCTAAAGCCAAGAGAATTATTGAATATGTTCATTTGCCTTGGTGAGTACAGGTATATTAACAATCCAGGAGCGCAATACCATCCATATCTTCAGGTCTGTGATCATACAGTGCATACTGTCTGCCCTGGTTTGACATACCAAAATACAGCACCTTATTCTTGTCAGAGTTAAGTTCCATTTGCCATTCCTTAACCCACTCTCCCAACTGATCTAGATCCTATTCTAATCTTAAATATCCTCCCTCTATATCCACTATATCACTAATACTGGTGTCATCTACAAATTTACTATCAACGTTAACGGCATTGGCAGCAAATTATTAATATAGATAATAGACAACAATGGTTCCAGTGATGAACCCTGCAAAACTCTACTCATCACCTTGCCACCGATTAGTAAAACAACCTCCATAATTGCCTTTTGTCACCTTCCACCAAGCCGATTTTTAATCCAATTGTCTAGTTTACCTTGGATTCCATGTGAATTTTCAGATATTCCAGACTAGCTTAATGTAGCTGCTCATGATTTTAAAAACCTATAGAAGGTCACCCCTAGCCTCGACTCCAGGGAGAACCGTCCCAATCAGGCCTTATAATTCAAGCTCTCCAGTCCTTGCATATCCTTTCTGCATCAGCTCTAACTTAATCACATCCTTCGTCTGGTATGATGCCCAGAACTGTTCACCAACGTCTTGTACAGCTGCAATAAGATGTCCAAACTCTTGAAGCCATTGCTCAGTTCCTTGAAGGCAAGCCTAACATACGCCACTTTGTCTACTTGTATTGCCATTATCAGGGAACTATATACTTGTACCCAGAGGTCTCCCTGGTCTTAGTGTTGAGGAACTGAACTTATGGACACAGTTGAAGTTCTGAGATTTGTTCTTGCAACTAATTTAGTCTGATAATATAATCAGCGAACACTGTATACTCAAAATTGCATTTTTACACCAAACAAGGAATTGAATTAGCTTAATACTTTAATTACTTCACTTTGGAAAGGTCACAGTTCAAATCACTTCAGTTAATTCCAAAGCGGCCTTTTTCAAATAGCAGTTAATTGAAGCTGGCGATTCATTCATTTTTCCTGCAAACATTGATTTGTCAATTTGACCCTAAAAGGTTCCCAACCTTCAAGGTAATTTTAATTGTACCACTTCAGTGCACCTGTGTGTGCATAGTGAATTACAATTCTGTAAAATGCTGGCTGCTGTACTTTTGTTGCATTCACTTTTTTCTTTAAAAGTTGTGCTATTAATAATTCAGGTAATTATTTTTGTAACCGGCATGATCTTGACCGGGGATATCATAACAAAGAGATCCTCGGAAAATGTACTATAAAGACAAGCCATGTACTCTCGTTCAGCGTCTTTCTCAGGCCAAAATAATCTGCAACACTAGGCAAAATCCCCATCTGAATCTGTTGAAGTTAATGTGGGGGTGGGGGTGGGGGGGGGGGGGGGTGGCGGCACAGGCAATTAACAAGGGTACTTTATCCATCCAAACTGTAATGTGCGTATTTATTTGTGAGCAAAGCTGCATTTTATAATATGGATGACAGTTGTCTGGTTTGACGACATGCAAATTTACTTATTTGAACAGTTTTATTCCACTACAGTTTACTACCTTGTAGCCTGGCCGAACCCTCACTTTTAAACTATTTTTATTAAACCGTGGGACCAATCCTAACTTAATGGTGAAAGCGTGTTAGCGGCAGCAATAGTCATGCTAAAAATGAAATGTCAATCTGTTTGTGCATACAGCAGTAGACCATATACGTGAACAAATGAAGCAGTATCCCATAGGCCGAACCTTTGAAATTCCACAGACCAGATCAATGATCAATCCTACCATGTCCAACCATAAACAGTGTTGGACAATTAAACCATAACTCAAGGAGGATGGCTGCATATGGAGACACAAGGAACTACAGATGCTGGAATCTTTTGTCAAACACAATGTGCTGGAGTAACTCAGCAGGTCAGACAGCATGACTGCAATAAGTGGGCAGGTGACGATTACGGTATTATATTGCATGATAAGTTGCTTTCATCAGAGTCTATCACTCGCATATAAAACAGAACAGCCATCTGCAGTTTTGAGGTGCTACGGGCTGCATACTGTACTCTTCCTAAGACCTCTTTGTCTTAGAAGCTAATTCAGTGCACCCTATTTGACGTCAAGGAAAGGCTAATCTCAATAGATTAAAAAAAAGTCTTGACATCATATGCCTAAATGAGAAATTAGGATAACTTTTCACCAGCTTGAATCTAGATTTTGAAATTTTACCTCGCAAGCCCATACATGAATCATGTCTGTCAAAAAAAACAAGTCCCGAAAGCATCATTGTTTAGTTTCCTTCAATCCCAAGAATAGTTCACTCTGCCTGTTCTTGAGCCCATTTATGTTTTTATCGATGCCACTGACCTTTAATTGCAATGGCCTCAATTTTACTAACCAGTAATAAATGCCTTCTCCATAAAGATGACAGTGCATCAAAAAATGTAATCGGGGAAGTGAAATACAATAACATAATACATCTATACCGATTCTCCATCATTAGGTCAATTCTATGTGCTAATGCTGATTTCCTTATTCTTTTTAAAAGCTACCTCATCACTGAGATTAAACGTTATCACTGTACCATTATCTGCTGGCACCATTCCTGCACCAAAGGAGGATGGACGACTAAGTCACACTTCTGCATTTTTCATTCTAATTTCCTTGCTGAATCTGAATTTTCTCATGACACATGCGAAAGATGAATTTGGGTACTTCCATTAGAATAAAAAGCCAGTGAGCATCAGTACTGTTAACCCAAAAACTTGAAGAATTATTGTTGAAAACCAATCTAGCTCACTAATGTCCTTCAGGACAAATTGTCTGCCCCTATCAGATTAACCTTTACACAAATCCCATTTTGGTTGAGTGTTAACTGATTTGGTAAATGGTGAGTTTTGGGGCCTAATTAATGATAAATGTAATTTTCCATTGGTGTTCCCACTGCGAGAATAAGTAAACAGCAAAAGAAAATGGACAATGACCATGTTTAGAAAATCCAATAATACTCTGTCCAATTAATTCTTAACAATCAGAATATCCTGGAAGTTTCCGTTGACCAGAAATTTTACCTGAAAAATCACATGAAAGTTATGCCTGTTAAATGTGCTCAGAAAGAGAGCATCGTGTGGTGAATGACAAATCTTTCGACTTTCCATTATTTGAAAGATGCTCCAAAAATTTAGTGAGAATCTGCAGAACATTTTCAAAATTAATTGAACTGAAAATATGGGGATCAGATGAAAAGAGCGGAAGAGGCACAGGGTTAGCTATAATTTTATTGAATGCAGTTTTGCAAGGAGAAAAGGGTGAATGGTTCACTGATTCTGTTTGTGTTCAGGAGTGTGATGGAATGCTCTCCATTTGCATAAATGATTGCAAGCTCAGCAACACTTGAACTTTTGAGACAACATTTATCGGGACCTTGTACACCGTTCCAGAATTCTGACCAGTTGATTTCTTAGTGTTTGCTGTCATGAGAATTGAAAATACAGCAAAGGAAATGAGGCTATGAGGGAATCTGGTAGCAATTGTGGATTGTAAGATAATCAGGGGTTGTGCATCAGGAGTTTGTAGTTTGAGGCTGTAAAGGTTGATGCGCTTGTTTCAGGGCAGCCAGAATTACAATGATAAATCGATTGTGTACAATTAAGGTCAGCCACCAAGACCACTGTGGAAATCTTAAATTATTATGACTTAATTAGGTTGGCAAGGAATGATAGTGGGATGTTAACAAATGGGGAACAGGGTGATAACCATGAAAATAGAATTAGTAATGCTCTCTTCCCTATCTTATTTTAGAATAGTAATCCTGTCAAACTTGTGTTCTGTAGGCTAAGCCTAATGATCTGTTGATATGATTTCAAGTGCCATCAGCTGTGTAATTTCAATTCCGTTTCATTTGAGCTGAAAAAAACAAATATCAATTTCTAAAATAATGGATCAATGAACATGATAGAAATGTTTCATCTTTTCTTACACACTGTCACAAATGCGACTTTAACCCAAAAGTAATGTGCTTAATAACTGGATCTAAAATTGCCTACTACACCTGTCAGTTCGATTAAACCACTACAAAAACCAGATGGAAGACTAAAATTGAACAAATCAGTTAGAATCAATCTTAATATCAAATGCAACAAATGCACTGAGCTCAGTCAGTTTCATAAAGTACGTTCCATAAATATCTGGAGTCTTCTGCTTTCCTCTAGTCAATATATTATCAGCATCTGATGTGATATGATGCTTCAAGGACTGGGGCCATATACATCCCTTTAAAGCTGGATCTTTGACCCTCGTCGGCAGACCACAATCGGTGCAATCGGTAACAACTTCTATCACTGACCATAAATACAGGCACACCTCATGGCCGCATGCTTACTCTTTGTACCCACGACTCTTGCTAAGCACAGATCCAATGCCATCTATAAATTAGCCAATGACAACACTGTTGTTAGCCAAATCAACACCGTACACAAGAGATGGAACACCTGGTTGAGTCTTGTCACAACAACAGCCTCTTGTGCAAGAGTCATATTGTGAACCAGTTAACTAATCGTTGACTTTAGAAATGGGAAGTCAGGAGACCATCTACCAGGGTACAAAGGGGGGTTGGCAGTGGGGAGAGTTCAAATTCCTGCGCATTAAGGTATTGAGCCCAACAGTTGTTGGGGAAGGGGAGGGATGACCGAACCGCGGAGGGTGATCCCTGTGGAACTCAGAAATGGGTGGGGAGCGGAAGATGTTTGACTGGTGGTGGGATCGCATTGTAGCTGGCAGAAATGTCAATGAATGATGTGTTGGACGCGGAGGTTAATGGGGTGAAAGGTGAGGGAACTATCCCTGTTCTGTCTTGTGGGGGGGGTCATAAGAACTGAAATGTGGGATATAGAGGAGATATGTGAGGGCTTAACCTCCGAGGGAAAGGCGTGTTTCCTGGAAACAGCAGGACATTTCAGATGTTCTGGAGTGGAAAGCATCACAAGAACATTGCAATATAGATGGAGAAACTGAAATAAAAGGACAGCGGCCCTACAAGACAGATGATGGGTGAAGGTGTACTCTGGGTACCTGTTACAGTCTTTTAGTTTTAGAGATATGGCATGAAAACAGGCCTTTCAGCCCACCAAGACCAGCAATCAACTGTCCACTAGTTCTGTCCTACTCACGTGGGGCAATTTACAAAAGCCTATAAACCTGCACGCCTTTGGAATGTGGGAGGAAACCAAAGTACCCGGAGAAAACCGAAACACCCGGAGAAAACCCACGTGGTCACAGGGAGAACATACAAACGCCATACAGACAGCACCCATAGTCGAACCCAGTTCTCTGGCGCTGTAAGGCGGCAACTCTACTGCTGAGTCACTGTGCTGCCCTGTCAGTAGATTTGTTGTAGATATCAGTGGACTGTTTCTCTTCCGAGTTGCAGCTAAGAGATCAAGAAAGGGAGAGAGATGTTGGAAACGGTCCACATAAATTTGAGGGCAAGGTAAAAGTTAGTGGCAAAGTTGATGACATTTTACATGGTTGCAGGAGACAGCCCCATCTTAGTTGAGAAGAGTTGTAAAATGGTGCTGGGGTAGGCTTGTAACAAAGACCACACCACATAGCCAACAAAGTGGCAGGCATTGCTGCCTGCATAGAGTCCAAAGGATTTTCCATGGAAACACCTTTAATTGAAGGTGAGAGAAATCAAAAGATAAATTGAGAGTGAGAACAAGTTCTGCCAAATGGAGAAACCATTAGTTGTGAACATTGTTTGTCCAGCATCCAGATTTTAACATAGCACAGGAATGGACCCTTCGGCCCACAATGTTTGTGCCGAACATGATGCCAACTTAAAATGATCTAATCTCCCTGTACATTATCCATGCCCTTCTACTCCCTGCACTTCCATATGCCTATCTAAAGGCCTTTTAAATGGCGCTAACAGATCTGTCTCCACCACCACACCTTCCCCTGCGTATCTCCATTAAACTTTCCCCCTCTCACCTTATAGCTATGTCCTCTAGTGTTGGACATCTCCACCCTGGGGATAAAAAGGTTCTGACTGTCCAGCCTATCTACGCCTCTCATAATTTAATATACTTCTATCAAGTCTCCCCTCAACCTTCGTTCTAGTGACCGAGATTTCTTTCTCATTAAGCATTCTGAACATTGCATCCAAGTACCTTGGTTCTCACTATCAGTCTCATCTTCCCTCTCCACAACCCCTGTCCATGCCCCGTACTGTATCTTGGGGCAGTCTATTATGTTTGAATAATCAAAATATTTTATTCAACCCCGAGTTTAGTTTTCAACTGCATATTGCTCCATTTGGAAATGCAGCTACAGGTGCACAACCTTTTATCCGAAGATCCATATAACGAAAACCTCCGAATAGCGGCCATTTTTTCGGTCCTTGAAGAAAGGTCCTTGAAAACGTTCACCGAGGGCGGCCCGCAGAGGTGACAGCGGAACCTCCGGTCGGTCCTCGAAGAAAGGGGAACTAAATCCCCATTCATAAAAGAGAAGGTGAGGGTATATTGCGCGGGAGGGTTAATAATTGACAATATGCTGCTGCTTGCCCGCTGAATTAAAAAGTTCCCACGGTAGACTCACGATATACAGTGTTTCGTGAGTCTTGCGTGGGAACTTTTTAACTCAGCGGGGCAGGCAGCAGCAGATTGTCGCTCGCTTCAGTTTCACCCCACCTACACCCCTCTGCTTCCCGGCCATGTGTGTGACCCCTTCCCTCCCCTCTCCAGCTCCCCGCCCATTGCACCGGCGCGGGGGCTTTGCACTGTCTTCACGTCGGCGATTGATGCAGCAGGACCGTGTCAGGACCAATTGGACACCGACCACCAGGCCCACCGCAAGCACGGAGATCCCAGAGACCAGCCCAGCCCCACTCCAACTACAGAGGAACCTGGGTTGCGGATGACGGGGCGCAGCTCGGGGCGTCGTAGGGGCCCATCGGGGAGCGGCCACTCAAAGCCACGCCGGGAGATGTAGGGCCCTGCCCCGGCCTTGATGTTGGAGCCCCCGGCGGGCGCTAGCAAGTCCGCGGCAATTTACAGCCACGCCGGGCGTTGTAAGGCCCCCCTCCAGGTCACTCTCAACCTCTATGATGTTTGCTCTCAACCCCGTAATTCGGGTGGGAGAAGTCGCCGCTGCCGGTGCCCCGCAAAGCAGTCTCCCACCGGAGACCCGCGAGCTCCCGGTGTCACCATCCACCGGAGTCGGGTCGCAGCAGCTCGCCCCCGCAACTCTCCACGCTCCGAAGCTGGCTAGCTCCACGGAGGTAGGTCCGTAGGTCCACAGCTCCCACCGCCGCCCACCGACCCCCAGGCCCACTGCAAGCACGGAGATCCCAGAGACCCACAGCCAGCAGCAACTCCAGCCCAGCCCCGCTCCAACTCCAGAGGAACACGTAGGGGCAGAAGCTGATGGTGTGCAAGGTACGTCTTGTTCTTGGGGTGGCGGATGAGGGGGCGCAGCTCGGGCTGTGGGCGAACTGCCACTTGTCGCTGTAGCGGCCAAAGATCATAGAGGAGCTCCTCTATGATCTTTGGTAGCGGCCCATCGGGGAGCGGATTCCTCTGGAGTTGGAGGGGGAGGGGGGTATTGTGCTGTTTGATCGCCCCCTGCTATCCCAGGGACAGGGAGACACAGCGGCGTTTTAGACTGGTGGGCAATCACTTCCAAAGTTCTGCCCACACAGTCAGTACACTTCTCCTACACTGTATTTCATACAAACATTTATTCTGCAAGAAAAAACGACATTGAAGACTCAAACTCGCGATCGAGTAACTGCCAGGATCAAGGCGCAAACTCGCGACCTTGCGGATATGAGCCGAGCATTCTACCACTGAGCCAGCCGTTAAAATCTACGCTAAATAATTTCCATTCCGAAGACCGACAAATTCTGAATTACGAAAAGTGTCTGGTCCCAAGGCTTTCGGATAAAAGGTTGTGCACCTGTACTTCCAAATCAGCAACAATGCCTATTAGAGCTCTCAATGGACTTTTATAACAGCTTTCTTCCAGATATTGAAAATTAAATTAGAACTCTAAAGCTGCCATGGTAAGTACAATCTTTGGACTATTAGTGTAGGCTTGTTGTAGTCGACTGGTTACAAAACAGCCAATCCTCTGAGTCACCACTGACAACACATGGGAGATCTGCTAATTAATAGTAAATATTTGGGGACTTTGAATTTCATTATCTTGTTGCAAATTTGGAAAGTGCCACAGCTGCAGCGATTCATTAAAGGATGATGTGAATAAATTAGAATAATTTTTACAAGTTTTGTATTGAGTCACCAGCTTCATGCATTAAACATGCAGTGTGATTTATAGTTCAGTAAAATTATACATAATTTTATGCAATAACTACTATAGAGACTGTATGAAGGTGTGACTTGTGCACCAATCTTATAATATTGACTTATTTGATTGCAAATACATGTTTTAGTTTATGATCATTCATGGCTATACAGTAAAATTAATGTTTCGGATATTAGGTTAAGAATAGTTTTCGAAAAAGACCATCGTCAGAAAGCAGTGAATTGAGAGAGGGTTATTTCATTGAGATGTTAAGCAATCCAGCTCAGAAAGATTAGAAACAAAGACATATAGGTTAAAGTAATTAAGTCGTTTATTACACATTATCTATTGAGAATTGGATATGCATCTATGTACTGCTTGCTAATTTAAAATGATTGAAAAAATCAATATATTTTCAAAAATTAAAAAAAAATTTAAATACCAAAACATTTGAACAATTAAAAATGTTTAGACAATTATTACAAAAAGGAAGACGGTAAAAATATCTTTCAAACTGTTGTATCTTCTATCCGATGGGAGAAAGGAGAAGAGAGGATGACTGGAGTGAAAGGGAACTTGGTTATGTTGGCTGTTTTCCTGAGGCAGCGTGAAGTATAGAATATAGGGGGGGCTGGTCTGATCAATGGACTGGGCTTACATCTACAACTCTGCAATTTCTTGCGGGAGTGCTGTTCCCTAACCAAGCTGTGATGCAACCCAAAAGTATGCCTTCTATGGTGCATTTGGATATGGAATGGTTGCTTACATGGTGGTGAAGGAAAAGTTGTAGGGATAAATGTTCCTTTGGTTGCAGGGAAAGTGCCAGGGGAGGGGGAGTGATAGGTGGTTAGGGATGTGTGAACCAAGGAGTCACTGAGAGAATGATCCTAGCTGAAAGTGGTCTGCAATGGAAAAATGTGGTTTGTGATGGGATTTATTGGCATTATTCACTATGGTTCTAAAACTGAAAAAGATAATTATTTATTGATAAATTGGAAAAAGTGAGGTACAACGAGACCTAGATATCTTTGCATACGGGTCACTAATTGTGCAGGCTCAGCACGTGATTGAGATGCCAAATATTATGTAGGCCTTGCAAGAGGTTTTGTGTACAGGAGCAAAGATGTTTTGGTGATATCCCAGCTGGTGTCTTGTGTGCAGTTTTGATCCATCGACTTGAGGAAGGATATTCTTGTATGGAGAATAGAACTAAGGTTTAGTTGGCTGCTACCTGGGATGTTAAGACTGACATACGAGGAAAGATTGGAATGTGAGGCGTATATTACGTTTACTAGAATATGAAAGAATGGGAAGCGATCTCAGAAACCTAGAGAATTATAACAACACTAGATAGACTAAATATAAGGAAGATATTTCTAATGATGGTAGTGCTCAGAACCAGAAGTCACAGCTTCAGGAAACAAGATCTCCTCAAGATGAATCTGTGGAATCTTCTACCACAGAAAGCATTGAACCAGTTTGTTGAATATATTCAAAAATATGGAAGATGTATCATTTGGCAGAGGTGTTAAAGGATAGATGAAGTTGGTGAGAACTGACAACTGATGTGGATAATCAACCTGATGGAGCAGGCTTGAAGGATCAAATTATTTAGTTTGGAGATACAGCGTGGAAACAGGCCCACTGAATCCGAGCCCACCAGCAATTACCCGTACACTAGTTCTATTCTACACACAAAGGTCAGATTACAGGAACCAATTAACCCACAAACCTATAAACCTGCAAAGACTTGTACGTCTTTGGGATGTGGGAGGAAACCAGAGCACCCAGAGAAAATGTGTCTGAAAGAACTGCAGATGTTGGTCGAAGGTAGACACAAAATGCTGGAGTAACACAGCGGGACAGGCAGCATCTCTGGAGAGAAGAATTGAGTGATGTTTCGGGTCGAGACTGAAGAAGAGTCTCGGCCCAAAACGTCACCCATTCCTGCTCTCCAGAGATGCTGCCTGTCCCACTGCATTACTCCAGCATTTTGTGTCTGCACCCAGAGAAAACCCACAAAGTCGCAAGAAGAATGTACAAACTCCGTACAAACACCACCTGTTGTCAGGATTGAACCCTGGTCTCTGGTGCAGTAAGGCAGCAACTCCAATGTGCACTCTACTCTTGATGCTATTTTCTTTTTGACTACATTAATAAAATACTTTTTTTGACAGTAAATTGCTGTTGTTTTTGTCATGTAAAATTACTCATTTGAAACAATAAGCTGAAATTAGCCGTAGATTAGATTGTAGTTTTAAAGGCATGGCTCTGTATGGAGAACAGGATAATAGTCTTAATTGATGTAACAGAAGTTAGTATGAGTAGCACTCTGATATCTGAATAATGGTCTGTTCAGAATGTTCAATGGCTTGCCTAA